>NC_087517.1:50209120-50554343 GCF_963921805.1 Phalacrocorax carbo
GAGTAAATCCAGTTAATATATTTTTTAACCTGAATTTCAAGTATTCCTGTAGCAAGGAAACAGTCATAGTATGACTAAGGAGGTTTGTATGAAAATATAGTCCTTGTGTTATAAAATGGTCTTTTCTTATTTAAAGAGGACTAGCAGAGCTGTGTATTTTCTTTTATGCAAACCCTACTCTAATAGAGGAGTATTCTTTAACAAAAAGGCTTGAGAGATAAAACTCACACTGTACCAAGCCCAATCTTTCACACAGCTTTTGTTATGTTGGAACAATTTAACATGTTGCTGGCGATAAATACAATAATTACATTCAGTCAGACAGAAAAAATAAAGACCGAGGACCTGAATTCTTTATCACCATAGGTCTTATACTAGATCAAAAAACTTCCCTTGTTAGTTGCACCATTCTATTTTCTCTTTGGGAAGTCACTAGAGGGCATCATCACCTACTCAATCTTGCCTGCAGACCAAGTCAGAGTGTTCATACCTTCCTGTTCAGAAGCTCACCAGGGAACAGGATGGGTGCACCCACGCTGCTGCCTGTAGGATTGCCCTCTGCAGAGCTCTGAAAACTCAGTTTTCCAGTTGTTCCCACAGCCCTAGCAGAGGGGGACCTTCAGGGCACCATGAAAATGGCCAACTTTGGATCACAGCAGAGAGGAGAATTCAGGAATACTTGGCTCTAAGCACCCTTTAGCACTCAGCACGCACACCAGAGGAGCGTGGAGTGCTCGCCCCCTGGTTGGAGCTATCACCTGCTTCACAACTACCTCTGCACAGCAGCTTCCTCTCAACTATCTCTCAAAAATGGAATTACTAAACAGAGATGTCCATCAACTGCCTAATACTCTCACTTCTTTGTAGGGTTATCTCTAGAAGTGCTCACATAGTGACTTTTCCAAAATCCCTGGCAATTTGAAAAGACGAAGTGCTGTGTAGACCATTAGAAGATTATTAACTTTGTTAGACCGAGGGCAAAAATCATCTCCCACAGATTCATCATAAACATGCAGCACCCATACAACAGCCCAGGTCCCATTTTAACACTAGCGCTCTTACAGTGAGCATGCCAGTAGAAAGATCTGGGTGTTGCATGAACTACAAACACAGGGGAGAAGGGCCAGCTGCTGACTTGCATATTTGCACACAGCTGCTTTACCCCCATTCTTTATTTATCCCTTTCTCTCTTGCTTCTTGTGCTTTCTAAAAAGTCCCCGGTGGGTCACCTCCACAGTTTGCTATTCATCGCCATGAACACAACCCCCATGTGGGGAGTCCCTATGTGGACCCCCACAAACCCTGTCCCAGGATTCCTTAATAACATCACTACTTGGACAGCTTTGCTGGAGGTAAAGCATGCACATACAAACTGGGAGTCAGGGAGCTTCTGAGCCCTTGAACCCAATTACAGACACTGCTCCACACATACAAATTCACACCAGGGTGAAAAACAGGTACATGCTGCTCCCTGCATATCACCAGCATGTTCCAGCCCCACAACCCAGGAGTGGTGTGGGTGTGATGTGGCCACGGGACTTGTGTTGCCCTGTCTGTGTCCAGGCATGGCACCTGCTCCTCAGCTAAATGCAGGGCAGGAGAGTTTTCTTTCATGCCTCACTGCCTACATTTTCCAAATTATCTTCTGTGGGTGGGGAGCTGTAATGTCTTGAGATAGGTCTTCATCCATCAGAGGACTTGGAAGGAAGCACCCCTTATTTCTGGAAATGATGGAGTTCAGAAAGACCATGGACAAACGACATGATGGATCATTACATGCAAAATTCATCTATGTCTCATCAGGGTCTTCCAAGAACAGCTTTGGACCGTCTCCAAAGCCTGGAGCAGTGCAAAAAGCACCTGAAGTTCCAGTGTCAGAAACACCTGTTATAAAAGGAACAGTTCTACAGGTCACAAAGGGTTTGATTTTTACCTAGGATTTTCCCTTCAAAGGGTGGGTACCCGGAGTTGTTCTATCCCGGCTGATTCCCAAGTGGGTGCTTTAGTTTGGAGGGAATAAATAAGCAGTATGTGTATAGCCGTGCACTAATAGCACTGGTGTACCTGGTATAATGTGTAAGAGAGAGCCTTTATCAACTTGTTAGCAAAATAGATCAAATGTTGGAAGCACAACAGGAACTGGAGGGGACATGGATATTTATCACTAAAAATGTGGACGGACAATGCTATAAAAAGCAGGTAAGTTAAGTAGATAGGAAAAAGAAGGAAGGGGAAAACATTGGAACTAGATCCCAATTAAAGGGGTAATATATTCAGATTGGGACACAAATTATCTTGTTAGCTGCATTGTCTGAAGCCTGGAAAAGATGACACATTTGCATTACAAAAATCAAAGAAGTGGACTCAAGTGGGGTCATAAGTCTTAACAATTTGGGGTATCAGCAACTCCAAACCTGTTTAAAAACCTCTGTGGTAATTTCATGGAACTTTCTGTGATGAAAATTACCAATGTTTTCATGGAACACCAAGAAAAACATCACCATAAAGCAAAAGCTTGCTTTTTCCTATATGTACTCAGTGACGAAGGTTTCCCTGGACTGGAAAGAGTGTCTCCTACCTTTCTGTGTACATACAGTGGAAGGATACTTGGTGATTATTATCCACTAAAGCTCCCAGCAAAGGTACAGACTGAATCACTCTAACAGAAACCCACCCATTCCCAGGCCTACAGCACTTACTCACAAGCCAGCATTTAGATATGCAAATAACAACATATTGTTATCAGCAGCTTGTCCAATAATAATTCCTTTGTTTCATCAAAAGGCGTATCAGTTTTGTACAGTTGGCAGTGAACATGCAAAGAGGAATTTGAAAAAGCAAGACCAGCCAGAACAGCAGCCTCTGCCAGTCTGATTGCAGGCATCACTGATGTCAGATGATGCATCAGCAGCTTAGGGTGCTAATGACTTGTTGATGCATTTGACATTATGCAGCTATCCCTTAGCAGATATTTTCATGGTAGGTATTGTTTTTATAGATGTTGCCCTATTACTTACGAGCTGGAAGTTTCAAGGGAAAATTTTGAAAACAGAATGAAAGCTTGAGGGGACAGGGAAGAAGCGAGGGAGAAAGCTTGTCTGAACCCTCACATATACTTAGTCCAAAACATAGAAACCTGAAATACCTTGTCCTTGGTCACAAGCCTGTTGCAGAATCAGAAATATAGGACATCTGATTTCATCTTCTCAGCTACCGTCATTTGTTTATAATCAGCTGTAGTCCTTGAACAGAAGTTAAACCATATTAAAAAAAAGAAGAGCGAGAATTTGAAGTAATAGATCTAACTAAATTATTGTCCTGAAATAATTTGGCTAGTTTATTTTCTTTGGGTTTTTCGTCCATCTTTCCTTTAGAGATTTGCAAGACAATTTGTAGAACCTAATATACTTTTTGCATGAAAACGGACTCCTTTCATTTTGGAGAATTAATCACAGTTAATCTGCAGACACTAGCCATTATAGCAAATCTGTCTGTCCACTGTGACAGATAGATTATGAGAGAATAAATGGAAAGTGACATTCACATTAGCCTGAGAGTGTTTTTGGCAGCCATTGACTGGCTTTTCTAGTTGCTATGATTTTAACCCATCATCACTTTTTCATTATACCTACCCAGTTGAGTAGGTTAGGTTGCCAAGTGGCTTTTCCAGGCATTTATTATGACAGTAATGTTGTTTATGTTTGAAGTTATCAAACCCCTCTGAGTGAATCGCTTTCTTAAATATAGAGTATCTTGCTGTCAGCTAGAGACTGGCTGTGTGGGGCAGTTTTGGTGTCAAAGCTCTTTAGGCATGGAGGAGCGCAGATACAATAGCAAAGAGGGGAGGAGAATTCATGAACCGATTTTGGGCTGCATATCCAAGGAAGTTTGTTCCAGTAGTGAAGCTGCTGGAAAAGATGACATATTCTTACAGGGGACTTTGCATAAAACAAAGGTGTGTGTACCTATATGAGAAGGCAAGTGAGCAAGGATACCAGTGCAGTGAAATACGTCTAAGAAAGAGCAGGGTGGGAAAGAAGGACTTCTTTCTAAATAAAAGGATTGAGAAGTGTAGAAAAGATTTCTATAACCATGCCAAAAAAAAAAAAAGAAAGATACATTTGTGCTTTGCACTTTGGCCAGAAGTGCAATCAGTACTTTGTGGAATACATGCAGAAATAGGGCTGCTTAGGAAAGCATGTGTTCTAGGGTGATTTATATCAGCTAAATAAAGGTAATTAAAGATATAAAGGACTGAAGCAGTAAAAACAGGACTGAGCTATTTAACCAAATGTCACAGCTTTGCATGACTGATTATTCATTAACTGCTCCTGGGTAGTTAAGAAACATAAAATGTGATTCATAACCTCTAGAAAGAAAACAAGCTATTTATTAAGAAGCTTAACTTTATGATGCTCCTAAAACTAGTACAAATATTTGAATTCACTTCTAAAAACTTTCTTAATAACATGAAGAAATACATCCATTCACATAGTGTACATACATCTACATACATACATTTCCTAAGTGGCAGTTAGAAAGTAGGCATTGACATATGCAATATAAATGCATATTCCAAAAGCATTATGCAATTAGTTATAATTTCTACCAAATATTTACCATGCATTTTTTATGGAGAACAACTCTATCAGCTAAGGAATGCTAAATTAAAAGATAAATGATCCACAAAATTATCCTCTGATGAGGCTGAAACCTCTCTTTGCAGGTACGCAATCCAGTAGTACACTGAATGATGACTGTAGAGTGTATTAACAATTCTTCATTAACTCTTTGCATGCAGTAATTGCAGCTCATTTACTCCATCAGTTAGCTGCTAACACTGACTGCACTGCAGGCGTATATATGGGGTGGGGGGGTTAATGTGAAAGCCACTACAACACGATGATTTACCAGGTCATTGCACAGCACCTAGGAAATCCTTCATTACAGGTCACAATTTGGTGATGAACCAAACATACGTAATTCTGCAAAACAATCTGTTGAAAGTAATTCTTGTTTACTCACCTGGACATCACAGCAGGAAGAGAGATAAATGTTCATTTCCATGTGATTTAGGGTTTTTGTTAAATCTTTTCTTTTTCAATTTCCCCTACTCATTCTGCTGCTGAGTACAACTATTTCTCTTGGCTTGTTGGGTTTTTTTTTGCATTGATGAGGTACAGCATGTAAATATATATAATTATAAAAAGTCATGCGATTATGAGCATACTTTATTACGAGCATGCTTTAAAGTAAATTTAAAAGGAACACCAAGGAATTGCTGTGAAAGGTAATTACCATAAAATAATGTTGCTTGACTATCAAATGCTGTAATTGGATATTGCTACAGTTGCCAGTGCATTTGTGGTTAAACTATTCAGGTATTAGTTGGAAGTAATTTTTCTGGAATGTCCATCTGAATCAAACAGTACATTTTACAGACCAGTTTAAACACAGACATTCCAGCTTTTCTTTCAGGGTAAAATTATGGCACAATTTTCTGCAGGATCTGTTTTGGAACTGGTGTATTGTAGTTAGATTTTCTTTCATCTTATGATATTCACTTTTTATTGAAGAAGAAAAAGATATTTTTAATGTTTTGAAGCACAAAACCCCCACCCTCCACAACCACTTCATATTGATTTCTACAATTATTTTCCATCTTGTTTTGCTTCAGTATTTCATGAAAAATTTACAGTAATATTTCTGACATCCATAGATTTGTTCCACTTTGATTGCAACTACAAAGTTCCCTGGAACAAATCAAAGCTTATATTTAAAAATCCTTTATGTCATATGAATATAGAAGTTACTTTTAAAAACGCAGTGACCCTTTATATGGTTGCTGCTATGTCTGACTCTACTGCAGCCTTGCTTGCTTTTCTTTGCCACCAGTTAATAGTTAGAGCTAAAGGAAAAGGACAGATTTTGCAAGGAGTCTGCAATGGGATGTTCAGCTTTCTCTCCTTTCACTGGCTGAAGTTTTTATATCTCTTACTACAACCTGGGGATAAATACTCATAATAAAAGGATATATTCTCATTTTCCTCCTGGAAATCTACATTTCTGTAAAAACGTTTAAAAACTGTGAAGCTCTGCTACAGCAGTATCATTCAGTTAAACTCAGTAGGATGGATTCTGTTGTGTAGGACATCCTACAAAAAGAATTATGCATGACTTGAAAAGATTTCTACTGGACTTTGCAGGATTTCCTCCCTTCATCTTTTCAACACTACTTATCCACGACTTAAATACAGTTTTGAATCTATGTCCCTAAAGATACTAACAACTGAAAAACAGTGTCAGTAAAATAAAGGTAGACCTACTTACAGAAAAATATGCGTAGTTATGCGAAACATAAACTAATGATATGCTCATAGCATTAGATATGGAAGATACTCATGAAGGTTGTTTAAGCTGCCTCTCTATTTATGAAGGCTTGAAGTGTCTAGAGACTAATATAACTAATTCCAGAGCCAGTAAACTCCTGTGGTGTCTGTTACTCGGACAACTGAACCTCCCATGTACTAAGCACCTGCTCTGAATTATCCTACAAACCTGCTTTGTTTCAAGAGGCCTTTGTAATAGCAGAACAATTAGCCTCAGTGTTTTCATACTGCAACGTTGTCAGTCTGAGAGAGGAAGATACACAATGCAAATGATGACCTGAGGACTCGTGAATTTAATAAGCAAAAACACCACATGCAAACTCTGGTGGGTAAAAATTCCTCTAATATGTATGAGTGTTGGGTTTAGAGTGAGATGGAGTGATCTTGCTGGAATAAATTATTGCGTAAGTGTAGAACATCCCTCTTTGACCTGCTGGATTTGGACAGCCCGGCTCTGGGCTGACATGCGAGACTCTGACCCCGAAGCTATTCTGTGGACACTCAGAAATACTCTGGAAGGAAGCCAATGGTCCGGTTTTCAGCTGGAGTCAAGGCATTTAGGCTGTATGACATAAGTGTTTGCACTGCATGATAAAAAGTGTTTGTGGCATCTAATAAACTCATTGTCTGGTTCATTTAGGTACTAACTGCTGTTATTATTGTTGTGGTTAACAGTAGTAGTGCTAATATCCCCGTCTCAGTAGGGAATGGGATTTGTGAAAAAAAATAAATCAACTAAAAGCCAGAATGAATCTCAAAGAATTCAAATTTTATTTAGCTGCAGCTGAGGGCATCATGAATTACCACCACACACTGCTACGTTTCAAGGCAGAGGAAAGATAAACCAAAAGCAAAAGAGTAATTTGTGTGCATTTAGCAGTCTGTGACCTAGAAAGCATTAGACATTGATACTTTGCCTTTTCATCACCCCCATTGCAGGGCAATAACCCCTGGCAGACAGGTGTGGCAGCCCATCATCTCTTTGAACAGTGCAGCATGTATAGGTAGAGCTCATGAGTCAGAGTCCAAAGGGTGGATGCAAGAGCTCTATCTTGCTGCTACCTAAAGAAATTGAAGCAGCTTTTCTCCTGTAAACAGGACCATTTCATCTGCGTTGGTCCTTGCCCTCCAGAGCACGTGGGTGTCCTTGGCTAGGAAATACAAGGAGCAGAATAAATTCAGCACCACTAGGGCAGGAAGGAGCTTTGCATTTCACAGGGGAAATGAACCTCATGTTCTTGCCATAAAGGCCAAAAACCCAGTGCTGCAAGCTCACCACGGGCTCAGCTAAAAAGGCAGCCTTCAGCCTGGGGTGCCCAAGTGCCACCTGGTTTTGCCACCCCTGCTTCCCTGGGACTGCAAAGCCTACTCAGTTTGCAGATGCACCTGTGGACAAACTAAACCCTACAGTCCCCAGGGCCATCGGACTCCCTCACCTCCCGCAGGCTGCTAGTGGGGAGCAGCTAGTCCTAAAACAAAACATGCTGGGAACTGCTTGAGAAAGTGGCAAAATATGTGCCAGGGATGTTGTGAGAGTGCAATGGCATAAAAGATCAAGCTAGGAGTGTTTCTTAACTGTTTAATTTAGTAGCTCATATATAGCCACAGAGGCTATAGGCATTTAGTTCCCATCAGATCTTCCCTGAGTGATTACATCCAAGTGTCAGCTCTGTGCAGAATGGACCAAATGCACCTCCGCTGTCACTCCATTCATTCCAGCAGAATTATAGGAGTTTGAACAGTTGAGAGAAACACTGCACAGTTCATGGTGGCTTGAACTGTCCCAATTCTTGAGATGTTACTGAAAACACCCACTGGGAAAAGGACCAGGTACTGTAAAATTTCTCAAAATTCTCTCCTCCAGCCCTGTTTAGATGTGCTTTCTAAAGGGCTTCCAGCCAAAATTTTTTGCTTTTCTGTCATTACTGTTTTGCTTCAGCTTGAAATTAAAACTGAAAAGTTAAAAGAAGAAAAGAGATTTGCTTCTAGAAACAGACGTATAATGCTTGAATGGGTAAAGAAAGGGAGCCTTTTTCCGTATAATCAACTTGCCAAAATTCATTTTGCAGTGAAATTATTCTTCCTCCAATTCTCTCTTCCCTTCTGTCATTAAACTCACACTGAAATAACACTCTTAATCCCAAAGAGGCATCAATATTTTTGCTGCAAAGTGTTGCACAACTTGTGGTATGGACTAATGCCATGCATTAGCCATGAAGCAATGTCTGACGTAGCTAAAGAACATCAAGTACAATACCACATTTTATCAAAACCAAACAGCAGAACAATGCACACAAGGCTCTTGCAAATATACCAGACCCATCAGATTTCAATCTGATAAAGTCAATACAGAGGAGAAATATAGGGTACATTCTGTCTTCATTAACACAGAAATAGGTCCACCAGTTCCACTGTCCCTCTGCATCATGCTCTTAACCCAAAAAACTTGAGGACCAGCCTCTCAGGCTGAAATATTGAGAGCTTGGAATTTAAAGATCTGTGCTTTTTTTCAATAGAGCACACAGCCCTCTAAATGCCCCAGGCAGAAGGACCACGTGGTGTCTTGGTTTCTTGGGAACGCCTTGCTGGAGACCTTCAGCAGGGGACCAACCTCTGTCCCCAGCTCTGCCTGCAGCTAAAAGGGAGGCACCCACACAGATAATCAGTTAGTCAGCAGAGGCTTAATGTCTGCCATATGGCTTACTGTGGTTTAATGTGCCCTTTCTAATGTGGAAGAAATATGTTAAGGAAGAATGTGGGGTGCACCACAGGGAAAAGCTGGAGAGCGGTTGCAGAGGGTCGGGCTGAGCTCTGGCCATTGGTGTTGAAGTGAGTTGGCTCGCCAGCATCACAGCCATCCCTCATCTTCCTGCCATGGGTGTCAGCACGAGGAGCACAGAGGACACTGGGGGTGCGTCCTGAGGGCGTACAGCAGGCAGCGCATTGGAGAAGGACCCCAGCTACTTTCACCTCAACCTTGCAGGTCAAGCTGTGGTTGCATGGACCGCTACATGGGCTATTTGCCCAGGGGTTTACCCCATTTCCCAGGCAGGTTTGGCTGTTGGACACACACTCCCAGTTCGAATGCTACCAGTACCTGAGCAAGCTAAGCGAAAGCTACCTCGGGTCCATCTACACGCCCAGCCGACATATTTTGTTATGACATGGCTTGTGTACATTGACAAGTTATGGGAGTAATTGTCCGTGTGCTTTTCATTGTCTCATTACAGGGACAAAAGATCTGGCCAGATGGATCAGTTTGTCTGTTAGAGTGCAAGGCAGCACCACACAGATGTGTGCGAGTGAGTACAAACACCAGAAACAACATGACTCTTAGAGCAGCAATCCACCTAACGATGTAGGAGATGAACCCTGCTGATCAAGGAGCTACAACAACCCTGGGCAGCAAGTGTAAAACCACCTGGGATGCATCTGCACTGTACTGGGCACTGTGCACAGGCAGTTCAGCAGAGGGGCTGTACTAATTTTGTGGGTAGCCTGCTCCCAGCACCCAGCTTGCCTGCTCACAATGACCCAGGACACCCCAGCGCTGCAGCCTGCCCTGAGCCACACCCAAGTTGACCCTGCTGGCTCTGACACAGGGGGACCCTTGGCTCACCCCACAATGCTTTTCTTAAGAACACAGCTCTTACCAGCATCACCAGGTTCCTTGCTCACTTTTTCTGCTCAGTTTTGGAGGACATGTGTGGGGTGCATGTTGTAGAGGGGTCTGGCTGTACTGCATAATACAGCACAGTCCATGTTTGGCTGTGCTTCTCTTTGGTGGAAACAACAGGGTTTGGGTAACATTCCCTAGAGCCTCATCTTTGTGATTTGTCTTCTGGTTCATGCCTCCAGTGCAGGGCCTAGAGGGAGGAGGGATGGAAGAAAAAGCATTGACTGCCAAAGCTGGAGTCCAAATAACATAACTCACCATTGACAAGTTTAACAAAAAAGCTAAATCCTTGATTGGTACGCTAGGCACATGGTGACTGGAAAAGCTGAGCAGAGAGTGAAGCACTAAAGTGAAGACAAATGAGAAAGCACGCACTGCTGAAACTCATGCTGTGACTTGTTTACAGTAGAGCCAAGGTTTTGCTTAGTTCAGTAAATAACCTAATTTAGACACCAATCCAAACTTCTTTTAAAAAGACACATGGAAATCTTGCAAAAAGTGCAAGATTCCAGTGCAATCTTCCTGTGCTCCTGACTTTGGAGAGTTTGAAAGTTATACTGCAGGAGTGATTTTTTCCCCACCGTGTTTTCTCTTTCAATCAGGACTGAAGCCAGATAACACGAAAGGTGAGTGCAAATATTCTTAAAAGGAAGTGTTTCTAAAACTTTATTGCATTTGTTATGGGCAAAGACCTAATCTCCCTGAACTGGTTTGTTCTATGCAGTAACCAAAATGATTTATTTTCTCGTCTCATTTTAAAGGGCAGGTAATGGGCATTTTCTTATTTCATTAAAGAAGAAATGCACAAAGACCAAAGGTTGGTCTGATTTATGGTTGAGCTGTCTGGTAGATGTTATGGCTTGGATTTACATTAAACCATTGTGACTTAGAGTAAACTAAAACTAAATAGAGACCGTACATGGAAAATGTTTAACAAGCCATTACACAATGAATAAACGGGCTGAAAACGTCGTCTGCATGCCTCTCCTACACACATTAGCTGAGGGTGATGGCTTCATCTGAGATTGAATGTGATTTGTTGCTGCTATACATATTGCCAAGCTGCAGCAAATACTACAGATCACATATAATTAATTTTTGAAGAACAGTGAGGGAAAACAAATACAATTAGATAAAATTACTCCTTTTGCAACTTCACCATCTCCTCATTGTTTGTTCTAGCATCACCACATGTAAAGAGACAAGAAAATGACAGATATAAAGACAATTAAATTTTGTATACAGAAACTAGAGGGGACGATTACTAGGGGCAAAGGTTCACCTCCTAGGTGCTTGGTTTAGCACTCACTTTTTAAGGTAACCATTGCATTACATCACCAGCCACCAATAGAGCTGCCAAACATTTCACAGCTCACGTGGAAGGAAATGCAGTGTCTGAACACAAAGGGCCAAGGAGCCAAAGCCATCAGCTACACCTTCTGCACAAAGCTGTGCCCTGTCACCGCTGAGAGCATGGATGATTACAGCCTGTAAACCAAAAAGAAACAAACTCACCTCAGGAAAAAACTCCAGTTATTTTTTTGTTACCTGATTCAAAAGCAACCGTAGCACTGCTGAACAATCATTGGGGGAAAGGGACAGACTTGCGTAACCTACAGGGACTCTGCAGCAGATGGTGTGGTACCGGAAAGGACCCAGCCTCCACCAGGCACTCGCTCACTGCTGGGATTTTGTTTAGAGACATCCAAAAGGCCACAGAGATACACGTGTTATTCCTGGGCAGCTCCCCAGTGACCTGCACTCGCTTTGTCAAATCTTTCCTCCTGGCATTTAAAAAACAGTGGTTTGGTAACATTTTCTTGTGAAAATGTCTCAAATGCATGATCACCTGTGTTTATTTACAAGATTCTTCCACTGCTAGTTTGAAGTACCTCATAAATGTCACCCATCTTCCAGCTTTTTATTTAGCCTATATTCTTCCATATGATGAGAAGAAACGTATCAGAATAACAGAAACAAGGCACAGAAATGTCCTTGCTCTGGTGCTGCCTGCGTGGCCTGGGACAGCCCCCGTCCTCCCCTGTGCAAACATGCAGTTCTGTCCTCAGTAAAATACATTGTTCTCTGTCAGACAAGGCTCAATGGATGATGAGTGCTGTGATGACAGCTGTGAGGTGCTCAGATCCCAACTATAAGGCTCATTTCAGGGTGTTTGCTTTAAGTTCAAGTATCAAAGCACATCGCCTGCCACTTCTGTGCACCCCTTTCTTGCCACTTTCTGGGAAGGGTTTAAGGTTTCTCCGTCAGTTGTGATGACTGATTCTCTATGTGCCTCTACAACTTCATTTTACAACAGCAAAGTGAATCTGTTATCAGTTCATAATTAAATAAATATTAATCTGAAGCACTTCATATGAATGCAAATAGCTGTTTGTGAAGATTTTTCCCATAACCAACTTGAAATGCTGTTTAATTACTGTTTTTCCTGACACCTTAATTTCACTGACAATTCAAGTGAAATCCGTGCTGAAAAGTCATGTCACATCTCAGATTTCAGGTCGCTTCCCTGCAAGTGCAGGGGAAAATTCTAATCAAAAGCATTTTCCAGTTTTTGTGCTACAGTGAATTTACAAAGCTCTCAAAACAAAGCTGAACTATTTGGTATGACAAGAGGAAATCCTATCAGTTCATGGTTAACAAATTGCCCTCTTTCCAGAGAATCAAGATCAAAATGTGTTTTTATTACAAATTGAAAACCTTGGGTGTGTTGGATAGCTGAGTGGTGAGTAATTGGGATATGGAGTCTTTCATCTGCAGGAGTCAACTCCTATTCAGAGCCCATGTTGAATGACTGAAGCTTCTTTAGTCATGGTGCCAGTGCAGTGCCATCAACCCTCGTGCACAAAGGTGATGCCTAACAGGATTGCTGCCTCTAGCCCTCCTCCTGCCTCCCGTGGCTGAGGAGGGGTGAGGCAGGAGATTATTTTAAAACGATCATGAAATCTACAGAGAAATCGTACACAAAATTTCACCTTAGCGGTTTCTAGAAATAGAACATTTCACGTGAAAATATCATGCCTGCTTCTGCTTTGGAGCAGGGGAAGACAGGGGCATTCACAAGCTATAATTTTTTCCCCAGAATGTCAGATAACAATTAACAGAGTCTTCAAGCTGTGAGGATCATAATTGTAAGCAGATAATTCTGCCACTTCTTCTACACTGCTGAAATCAATAGTCTACCTATGAAGGAAAACAGCAGTGCTGTGAGAAATTATATTTGGTGATTGCTCTGCTTTCTTATATCTTTTAAATACTCTTCATTTACCTTTCAGGATATTTGTAACAGTTGTGGCAAGAGTGAGCATACGCAAATGGTTTTTCTGCTCGATTTCATTCATTAGTAATATCTAACTCTGCAGGCTTATGTATTTAAATCTGCATCCATAGCATAGCTTGTGGTCAAGATGCCTACTGTTTTTCCACATACATTTAATTTCCATGGATGAAATGCTGATTCAAGTGGACTTAATAAAGAAGTAAATAATTTAAGCATGGAAATGAAGCTGTTGCATGTGAGACATCTTCTCCAGTCATCTCATTACTGCATACTAATGGAGCAATTTAATCTCTACATCTTTTGTTTGGTCTGATTAGGCATATCCCAGTTCCTATTAGGCATCAGAAAGAGAGCAAGTTATCCTTAGAAGATAGCAGTGTGAAGCTCAGTCCTTGCTTCCTGACACATCCAGATCCCACATCATTTCATGTGCCTGAGGATGACAGTCCCAGGTGCCAAGTCATTCTAGATAGCCAAGATCTTTTTTGCTGTCATCTGGCAAGTTCAGTAAGATGTTTCCATCTTGTTAACTCTTAGGTCACGCTCTGTCTTTTGATTCAGTGCTGAAATTCTCCAAACACCAAGGTAGAGAGAGGTTTGCCCCAAGTAGCAGAGAGAGGTTTGCCTAAGTAGTAGGACCAACTTGGTAGTACTAAGTAAATTAGTCATTAGCACTTATCTATAGTTGCTAGAAAGAGATCTGGTCTGACACCAGAGCCAGCATATGCTTTGCATAGGTTTTTCTACTACTCCTGGAATGCCATGCAGAGTATGCCGCTTACCTGCAATGAATTTGTCTGCTGACTCTTCCAACGCAGGCATCGCATATCCTGCATGTCCCAAACACAGACACAGACACAAAGCTTTCATTGACTACAGACCATCCTCAGATGACTAGTCTTAGTAGGTTGCAGCCAGACTTTTGTAACTACTTTCCTAAATACCAAGCTTTACTCGTCTTAGATTATTGATGTTAATGTATTTTATTTGTATCAGCTGTGTTCTGGATGCTAGGTCTCCTTTTCTTGTTGCTTTGTTGATAGTGATATGGAAGTTTAGTGCTGGGTAAGATTTCTCGGCTTCTTTTCTCTTAAGCTACTTATTGAGAACTAAACTGAACACTGAAAACTAGAGAATGAAATCAGAGAATGAGTCTGTTGCAAAAGAGCAGAGCTGCACACGGCATGTGAAAGGAAAAAAATAGCACGAACTCCTTTAACTGGATCTGTTTCTTTTGAAACTGTTTCTTCCACATATCCAACTTCCACTGGGACTCCTTTGACTCCCACTGGTCAACAAGAATAGGATTAGCTAAAAGTTTTAATTTTCCATGAAAAAAAGTTAACTTGGCAGGCTGGTTAACTGGGTGTTTAGGCTTTTCTGTCAAACCAGAAATGTCTATGTTACTTCACATTTTTCAGGTTCTGTAAATTTTTTTTTAATTATTATTTTGCTAAAATCTTGCACTATTAATTTAGTACAGTCCATTTTTCACAGACTGGCAAGTTTCTATAAGAAATTTTTTTTCAAACAAAGAAACAAAAATAATCAAACCTTAATTTTTAACACTTTCAGCAAAACCAAAAGCATTTCACTAGAAATGAGCGTGCCTCCACTAGGTAGTTTAGTGCTTCATGACAGCTGAATGAAAGGAAAGAACAATTCCAGTGCAGGGCAGCTGCCTATATCTGGCAGATGCATTCACATTCAGGACCTCACTATTTGTATGACTTAGAGGAAGTTGTTTGAGCTCAAGTCTACACAGGTACATGAGCATCTCAAAACCACCACACAGATCATGACTTTATTTTCTGTGTATAAATGGTGTGTAAAAAGATGATAATTGTACTTCTGTCTTTGACAGTAATATTTCAAGGGCAGGATTGAAAGGTGTTTTAGGATACTATACCAGGATGGGCTATATAAGTGTTTTAGGCATACAGGAAATTTTTTTTGTCTTATCTTTTTTGTAGATAGAAGAGCAGTTATTTACAGCACATGATGCTGCCAGTATAGAAGCATAGACCAATGTTGGTTAGTGCTCTCCACAATCTAATGATATCCACAACCTGTCTTAATTCCTTTTAAAACTTGAACTTGCTTTATCACTCACCTGCAGGGAAACAGTAACCTAACAGGTTAGAGATAGGTGAGGCTCAAATATAACTTAGAGTAGGTCATTGTGATCTGTTCTCTCCCTTGTCCTCTGCAGCCAGTTTGAACTTTGCACATATTCTAATTTAAATGGCATGTCCATATGCTACTGTTCTGCCCCAGAAATGCCTATAATTTCTTGCAGAATATAGAAGCAAGAGACCAAAGACAACAGTGAAATCCTAGCAAAAGACAACTTTACGAACTGTCAATGAACACAGCTTGGCCAAAATATTTGGAAAAAATGTTTTTGAAAAAATATTTTTTCTGTAGAGCCATTTTTGTTTCATCAAAGCCTACATGAGTCACAAAGACATATTGCAGAGTCATAAAAAACCAAGCTGGAAGAGATCTAAGATCATGCCAGTCCATCCCTCACCCAAAGGGCAGATCAGCTGCACTAATGTAATTCTCCAAAGATGTTGGTCTAACCTGTTCTTAAAAATGTCTATTGTCGGGATTCCTATCCGTACCATCACAAATCTCTTGCATACATCTAAACTGAATTTTGTTTGCTAGTTTAGGCCTGTTATTTCTCGTTTTGTCTCACTGGAAATAGGAAATTGTTTATCTTCTTTCTGGCAACTTTTTACATGTTTGAAGACTGTTAACATCTTTCTGCAAAGTAACCCTGATTTTCTAATCTTTCCTCATAAAACACATCTACTAGATCTCTAGACCTTCTTGCTACACTATCAGGCTCCTGGTTTGTTTTTTTTCGTGTTTGTTTTGGGGTTTGTGGGTTTTTTTGGTTTTGTTTGGTTTGGTTTTGTTTTTTTTTTTTCCTTTAAGTACAGTGTCCGAAGGCGGACATGATACTGTAGCTAAAGCTAGTCTCACTGCTGCTGAGTAGGCCGGAAGGCCAGTATTGTTATCTCAGAGTTGTCACACCTATTTATATGTGCTCATCTATTTTTTTCACAACAGCATGACACTGACAACTCATGTTTAACCTGTCATCCACTGCAATGTTACATTACTTTTTTCTACAAAACAACCATCCAATAAGTCATTTACCATCTTGCTTTTGTGCAACTGTTGCACATTTGTGTAGCATATTTGTGCAACATATTGAGCCATTGATCTTGCTTTTGTCTGTCTGGAATGGCCTTTTACTTATTTCAGATCAGTTCTGTAATCTGTCATTATTGTTTTGAATTTTCATCCTTTCAAAGGGAGTATTGCATCTCCCAGCTGGCATGACCTACAAACTCAGTAAACTGACTCTCTTTTTTTCATAAGCTATGTCATTAATGAAAATATTCACTAGTACTTGGCCCATGAAAGATCACAGTGGAGCCACATTAAATCCAACCTAGTTTGACAGTGAATCACTAATAACCACTTTTGGAGTAAAATTTTGCATCCAGTTTCAACACAGTTTAAAGTAATTTCATTAAGACCATCTTTCCATACCTTGTTTATGAAAGTATCCTATGAAACAGTATGAAGTTGAAATCTTAGCATATTGAACATAGCACATTCTCTCTCCTATTCCTAAAGGAATGTCAGCCTGTCATGTTATCACAGAATAAAGTTGGTTGGAATGGTGCTTGGAAATCCATTGCTGCTTCTGTAGGTGTTTTGCAAACAGATTGATTATTTGTAGTATTCAAGAAGCTGAAGTTATACTTCCTGACCTATATTTGCCTTGGTCATCATCTCCTTACTACCCCCTTTTAAAGTATAGTTTCTGTATTTACATTTTTCTGTTTACCAGATCTCTGCTTTTCTTTTTTGAACATCATTGTTAAAAACTCAAAGATTGCCTCAGCCACCTGCCTAAGCAGTTTCAAATGGATTTCTATAAAACTAGCTGATGTGAAACATCTAACTCATATTCTTTTACCTTTCCAATCTGAAGTCTCATTTCTTTCTTTTTTTTTTTTTTTGTTTTTGCTGATATTAATTTGTGTGGGCATGCTGATCAGATGTCCAACCAAATTTCCACTGGGAAAGTTTCAAAAGTTCAAAATGCTCTCACTAGTCAGACGGAGACAGTGAAAAATGAAAAAGAAAACAAACCTATTTCAAACTGAAGAAACCCACATTTTTTACATTGTAACACATTAAAAAACCTTTCAAGCTAATTAAAAAAATATTCGGTTGTAAGTCATGGCTGCTTTTATTTATTTGCAACACGACTTCTGAAAAAAAAAAAAAAGCTGCGATTAATTTAAGAAGATTAGTATTTCTTTTCTGTTTTTCCCCAGGACACACATCAAAGAAAACTTACTAGCAGCAATTTTCTACTTCCATACCATGCTACATGTACCAAGATTTAAAAGATGTGCTATATGCCTTTGGTACTCAGTACCCAGGCTATGATTTCTTCATAGTGAAATAAAACTAACAGGCCCAAAGTAGAATTAAAGGTTTATGAGCAAACAACTCCAGAGAACACTACCTGAGATGTCTCATCTGTGGATCATACTCATTCCTTTTTGCAAACTATTGCTTTCTCCACATTAGTGCAGAAAATAGAGGTGTAAAATAAAACAGAAAAGCATTAATCTATTTTATTTTCAAGGCCTTGCAGAAATAATCTTTTCAAGCATATCACACTCCAGAAATAATTTAGTGAGACTAGGTATTGCAGCTAGACCTCTCACATCTCACACATGTACATTTGTCATAAGTCAATGTTCTGCATGCAGTGCTTCAGCTGCAATCACTTGAGGCATTGAGAGAGATTTGTGTCTGGAATAGAAAATGGCACAGTGATAAACAGGAGAGTTGCCATCTGAAATGGCTGATACTATCCACTGCAAGATCTCTGCAAGTGATCAAAACCAATACACACATTTTATGTACCTGCACACATAACAAGTCCCTTAATAAGTAACGACGTAGCATCCCACAGAGGCATGAGCATACCTCCCTCTTTATCGAAAGCAGGACTTATTTAGGAGAAACACATTTAAAATTATACTTAAGGAAAAAAGAATGAAGTCTCCAGCTCCACCATCTTAAGACAACAGCTGGAGAAAAAAAGTCAGACATAGCCAATGAGAAAATGAGAAGACACAGGCAGGAGTGATTAACAAGTTTGGACTTCATAGTTAAGATAATTGGCTTTTTCTGGGAAACCAATCATGTATGATCACATGGGTATATTTTCACATACACATAATTATCCAGGTCATAGTTATGATTTATGCTTTATTGCATTTGGTAGATAGAAAAAAGCATACTCAAGAACATCTTAAAATAGTAAAACATTAACTCTTTCAATGTTATCCCTCTCCATTGCAAGGCACCATCAGGGCAATTGCCTGCTTTTCACCAGAAAAAGACATAGGAGGGTGGACACTCTAACTGCAGTATCTCAGCCTTCCTAGATGTAAAGAGGGTCATTTTTTGCTAAGTAAACACCTGGACCATAGACCTTTTACTAACTTGAGTTCCTTATGTAGGGCTAGATTGAAAGGATACTTGCAGCTGTCTTGCTTAAAAAAAAACAAAACCAACCCAAAAAACCCAAATCACAAAACAAACAAACCAAACCAACCCAACCTCAAGTTTTCCCATCAAGGGTCATATTTTCTTTCCTGACTTTTCCTGGAAGCAAGCAGCATCTCTTGCTCCTCACAGAGCAGTTCCCATCTCCCATTTTCTACTGCCTAAGCTAGAGAAGTATCACTATGACTCCAGCTGACCCCTGTGCCCTTGTTCTTGGGAAGGCATGTGCAGAACAGATGCCTCACACATCACACTTGATGCCAGGCCATCATACCTGAACCCAAACATGTAGTCACTGCTCAGCATCAGGTGGGAGATGCTTTATTCTCCCTCATTCATTTGGACAGTTGTGTAAGTCCAGGGAATAATCTAGCCCAAAGAAATTAATTGCTTGTAACCAAGCTTTGTGGTGGTGTGATGAACCAATCATGGTTTCTTTGGGATTTCTTTTCAACCAAGGCCTTTGAATGGGCTGGGGAGCAAAGGTATGGGAACTGACTGAGGAACAGAGCTGTATAAGTTGATCACACAGTATTTTTTATTTTATTTTATTACTTTAGCGTATTAGGTGAACACATACAGCCAAATCATAAAATTTTTGAGATGAAAAAAACATAATAGGTCACACCTATCCTATCCCTCTGCTGGTACCAGATTATTATCTGCAGTTTATTTTCCATCTTGGTTTTTCATGGGATAGGTAATTGCTCACTACGTCTGAAAATCAGGCCCTGCTGGTGCTCAGTGATGGGGCCTCAACCACTTCCCTTAGGAGACATGAGGTAATTGTTCTCAGATATTAATATGCAAATGCAGCATCCAGAGTTCAAAAGGACTAGATGCATCACACTGCAATTTCAGTCATTACAGTTATAATGGTTTATAATTCTGACCGTGCACTGCAGCATGGTGAGCACAGCACAGCTTTGCGGCCCACATGCCTCCAGCTACACAACCAACCCTTCAGAAAGACAAGCTGCACAGTCAAGAAGTTATTCCCAAAACTCTACCATACAAAATTTAAGTAAAATTGTTGCTATATTAATCAAAGCATAGTACACCTACTAGGTTTCCCCCGGTCCTTTCCATGACGCAGGTGATCGCTTGAGGTTTCACAAACTGGCTTATGCCAATCTAGCTGGAAACAGTTGCTGAAGAGAAAAGAAGTCATCTCCCTCACCTGCTCCTCTGACTGCAGGTTTCTCCCACCTCCCTTGAGTTGTGACTGATGATCCTGTGGCCACAGAATGCATGATCCAACAAAAAAATTTACCCTTTTTCATTTCAGACTAATTTTGGGACCTATCCAGCAGCAGTGCTGGTGCCAACATCAGGCAACAACAGGCACACAGGAACAAGACAAGGGAGCCAGAACTGCCCTTTCAACAGCAATCTCTAGTCAGCTTAAACAGGTTATGACTAAATTAAGTGGCAAACAAGCTCAAGGTGTTTCACATGGTGGCTGAGCTAGGATGTATGCTTCTGCTAAGGCCCCACTTCCAGCCTTGCCTTCCTCCAGGCTGAGGAAAGGCCTGCTGGTGTACATCCTTTCTGGGCTGGGGGATCGGCTTAACGGTCTCTGCCTACAGGTCCCCTGAAACTTATAACCTTGATGCCAACCAAAATACCAGTTTGTAGTATTTCTCCCACAGTGTTGCTGGCTGTTGCAGTGTGACTTTCTCTTGAAATGTAAAGAGGCTTTAAAAATGCTGATGGCCCTTGGGCGTAGCTGCCTGGAGTTTTTATCTTGTGAAACCATTTATTAAAGGTGACAGTAAAGACTATTAGCTGACTTTGTTCTTAACTTGAGTATAAACAAATGGGTTATCTGTGCCTAGTGAATTAAATTCTTCTTGCACACCAGAAAAAAGGGGTTTAAACTCCAGCACATAACTTTTCACTGTATGTGTATTGAAAACTTACATCTGACGGAAAGCAAGATAAAGGGCATGTCTCATTACAACTGTTCATGGACACCAAACTCGATGGCAACAGAGCATACTGGGGATGAGACAGTGCTTGCTTAGATCCTGCAACACCGACAGTGGGTCTTTGTATTCTGCCCCCCCAAACTGCTAGCACAGGGTTGCTCCTCACCAATACAAGTACACAGTTCAGCGTGTGAATTACTTTCCTTCATTTAAATAGTGCACTCAGGTTTTAGGGAGCCAAAGGATAACTGTCAGCCTCAAAATTTATTTCAGTCCTCCAGTCCTTCAGTACTGTCAACCCTGATCCCTGTTTGTTTACATAGAAAAATTAAAGAACTGCTCCATCTGACATGCTGCAGCTGCTGACAGTGGCAGGTATGAGGGGGGCTGACGCAATGGGGTAGTTTGCTCCCTCGCCCACTCTAGCTCAGTCAGAGCTCTACAGAAGCGCATGAGCTTGCAGCGCCATTGGGCAGCCTCCGAGCCCCCGGGGTTCAGCATGGCTGGGCAGGGATCACAGCAGTGGGCAGGAGCCAAGCTGAGCCAGGGATAAGTCTGGGGAGGTGGAAGGGCAAAGTGTGTCCCTCTTCCAGTGGCAGCAAGGTAATAGATTGGATTAAATTTATCATCCAACTCTAAATTTCCTTGAAAGCAAATATAACTTTTATTATCCTCTCAGCCCCAAACATACTGGAAAAGTAAAATGTGTCCATAAGCTGTACGTGATTGCGTGACAGCTGCTGAATATGCCGTGCATCCCCATGCATAGTGCCCTTCTCCATTAGATGCCTGCTGGCATGCCAATGATTTCAGCCTGAACATGCTGAAATGTTTCACCCATGGACTATAAAATACTGAAAAATATTGGTTTGGCATGAATAACTGGTGAATCATCAGCATTTTTAATTGTTTTGGGGGTATGGAGGTAGTCTTGGTTTATTTGTATTCTGGTTTCACATGAGAACATTGATATGAAACAGCAGTAATTGAATCTGATAAGCTCTGGTGAGCCTTCCCCCAGGAGAAGAGGTACGATTTAGAGAGAGATATAAGAGTACAGAGGGAACTCTAGGAGGATGAATGGAGACTTACAGATTGCCTCACATAGCAACTCATAGATTTTATATACTCCTAAACTGAGTGATCATCATCTGAGGCAGAGCTAATTACCTGAGACATTATGATTGTATCTGCCATGAGAAGGATGAAATTCAAGGCGTTCCCCCCATCTTTTCTTTAATTAATTGTCTGTCTATTTAAGCTTTCTTTGAAAATACAGGGATCTTAGATAGCATAAGACTACAGTCTGTGAGTCTTTGGTAGTGAAG
This sequence comes from Phalacrocorax carbo, assembly GCF_963921805.1. Taxonomy (NCBI): domain Eukaryota; kingdom Metazoa; phylum Chordata; class Aves; order Suliformes; family Phalacrocoracidae; genus Phalacrocorax; species Phalacrocorax carbo. The sequence continues at coordinate 50,231,359 of NC_087517.1, forward strand.
GTTGTTTCTCCTCCCCTCAGTGTTTGGACACAGGCTTGGTGGGATGGTTGTGTCAAGGAGAAGTACTGTAGTCCACAGGAAATGGGGCAATATCAGAGCTGTGATGTGATCCTCTGTTCTCTCTGAACTGCAGTGCCTCTGTAAGAGAGCCCCTGGCTGTAGATTTGGTTTGCGCTTTTAAATTTCCCTGACTTGGCAAATTCACCGCTTATAACCATGTGAGCTAGAGCCAAAGGGTTAGTTTGGTCTTAGCCCATGAAAGCCAACTCAGAAGACAGGGGGCTGAGGGACAAACTTTTTACATTTTATTCCAGGGAAAGAGCAGTTTTTGTGGGCACAGCCAGCAACACTATGACTGCCCCACTTGGGAAAAGGGGATGGGAGAGAAGATTGGAGGCAGGAGCTGACAAATAGTGAGCAAAACTGTCAAGACTTGAAGGACAAAGTGCAGTCCACTCTCCCAGGGCATGTTATGATCTCCAGGGCAAGGCTGTGTTTCAGCATCCTCATGGCAGCATCACCTCCAGGAGCTTCAACAGTCCCATCAATCTCCTGACCTTTCTGCAGCACTCGCAGTCACAGCATTTGAGGTGCTTCTCTAAGAATATTAAAAATCTTCAGCCTACATCTGCCTGGCACATCTGAGAAATGCAGGACCTGCAGCCCAGGAGATGGAGGGTGTGCAGTGGCATTAAACCTCTATACACAGTGAATCCTACAGTCTCCAGAGGCTGCAACCTGAATAAACGCAGTGCTTCTCCTCACCCATAGGTTTCTATGGAGCCATCCTGGAGCCTTCCTTAGAGAGCTATGAAGCACAATAATCTCCTTGCCACACAATACTGCAGGTCACGTTATTGCCTGAAGTATTCAAGATCCAGAAAGGAGCTTTAAAAAGCAGCTTGTAAGGTGTCTTGGTCAGCCCCTGAAGACCCTCAGTTTCAAGAAGGAGGCTTTCAGAGTATCTTCGTGCTGTGATAGTCTCTTCACTGCTCTTAGAGAGAGAGGGGGGAGGCTCCTCTGCAAAATTCACAAGATGTGCCACTGATACTGAAATCATTGCTTAAAAGGCATTAATTCCTCACTGAGATACCCACAGCCTGAAACAAGGAAATCCTAGCACATATCATAAACATATGTAAAAATCTGGGATCAGTCAAGAAGCATCCGCCGATGGAAATAAAGTTATTTTCATGAAGAGTGAAATAAATAGTCCACCTGCTAATCTCATTTTGTGATCTGATTGACTTATTATTCACTTGAATGAAATCGCTGGAAGAAGAATCTATCTCAACATCTAGAGCGGCATAAAACTGCAGACTCAGATACAAATAAGAAATCAAGTACAAGACATACATAAAATGTATAACACCAGCTGACAAATATTTATGAAGCATTCCTACTTTCCAGGGCCAAAAAGTATTGCATATGCAGCAATTTTGTTTGTAAAGGCATGGGGCAAAAGCATGTTTTGTGTTGCTCTTGAGCAGGCCTTGCAGGGCAGCTCTAGGAACAGAAACTTCACTTCTGGCACAGCCTGTCTCCCCATTCCTCAACAAGATTTGAGAGGCGAAAAAATGTGAAGCTCTGAGATTTTTGTAGGTTGTGTCCAGATTTTCTCACTTTTCATCTAGGATCCAAAGGAACACTTTAGATCAAATACTCTGCATCAGATATTAGGGGCAGGCATTGGGGATGACAGTGGAATATGAGGAGGTCCTGTGGTAGAAAGGAAGGTAAGCAAGGTAACAGCAATGATCCATCAGGATGCAAAATTCATGGGACAGATCCTTAATTAGTTTAATTATAATGAAAAAGTGTAATTGCTTATGTCAGATCTGCTGTGAACCATAACACTTTAAGAAAAATATAATTCCAACTACCAAGTGCAGTTGATTTTCACCTAGAAATTTTCATTAATAGGGTTCTCCCAGAAAAACTTCAAACCAGAACAAAGTTTCCAGTGAGGGGAAGCTGAATCCTGAGCTACTGATGCCAATGTAGTGAGCATGGGATTTTCATACTGTCTCGATCTTTGTGGTTGAAGTTGTTCACAACTCTATGTTTATCTTTGTAAATTCTAAAAACAGGTGAGTCACTGAAGTACAAAAGTGTCGCCAGCACTCCTTTTGGAGCTTCCTTTGACAGTCTGTCTGCTTTCGGGCTCCTCACCAGGTTTGAATTGACATTATCATTGCTGAATATCTTTCTTAACAGATTTTTTGTCAAATTGTATTAATGTAGCAGTTTCTTTAAGAGATTTAGTCAAGCCAGTTCCTGTGGGAACATCCCATCCCGGGTATGCTGGCATGCGTATGTCCAAATGTATGTGTTTACTTTACAGAGAAAGATACTCAACAGGTGCTGTCAGTTATTAAAATTTCCCTGTATCTTCATTTGCTTGATAGGATATAGAAAATACAAAATATTTTTAAAACGGTGACTGCTCATGAAATCAGATTCACTGCTGGTGCAATGACTATAATGTAATGTAAAAGGCAGAAACAAAACAATAAAAGGAAGGTTACTACATAACCTTTTCCCAAAAGTTAAAAGTAAAACAGCAAGAAAAAAAATCTCCTGATTTTTTTTGTGTGTTTTTTTTGTTTTCCTGGTATGTTGGAAATCTTTTTGGTTTTCAGTAAAAAAAATTGCCAGTGAGAGCTTTTGAACATGAAAATACTCTTGTAAAATATAGGTCTTTTCCTGCTGAAACAATACAAGGTTAGTTAAATTAAAATGTAAATACCTGAGCATGTTTCAATTTTCTCACAAAAATAGTCAGCTCTTTTAAAACAGATTTAGCTAACCGAGTTAACAGTCTTACCTCAAGAAAAGTATTACTACATGGTATAGTAACTGACTGGGGCAGATGCATTAGAACCTGAATTGTAGAAAAAGAAATATTTGCAATCTTAAAAATATTTTAGTTTTCCTTTTCATTTTAGTGATGTCACATATTTAGACTAAATTTACCCCCAGCCTCACACAAAGCACCTTGTTCCCAGGAACAGTATAAATGCTGAATAAGAAACCAAAAAGCTTAAGAAGAAGATATAGCTTGCCTATTTGTTTTGAACCTGGTACAGCATTACAGGTCATATATTTCCCTCATCATTCCCTGTGTTGAGACTGAATCTTATTGTTGAAAATTCAAAACGCAATGAAAGCAAAGGAGAATATCACACCATTCTGAAGACAGAGGGGGGAAGTCTTCAGCAAAAATACTGTGTCAGTCATTTTACTTTCATAATTAAATATTTTTATGGCTCACAAGATTATGCAGTGCACATAGCCATATTGTTCTAATTTCTTGTTCTCCTCACAGTTATAATTAGACCTGTAAACACTAATTTATCTTTAATTTTTGCAACCAACCTCTGATGGAAATAAATAGACTGACTTGGATGTCATCAACTATTTTGTGCATACAGTCTTTGTATGTTCACACAGAACTGTTTGGTGTGGTAAGACCTGGCCATCTACTCAGTCTCTTTCTCCTGCCTATTTTTTTTTCCTTCCCTGTTATTTTCTCTAAAGTTTTCATGGGTTGAAACAGAGTCAGGTGACTGAAGGAACTAAATATCTGAGGAAAGGCAGCAGGAGAGGTTGTCAGAAGAAATTCTTGGCTGGCACAAAGCAGAGGACTTAGACTGCATTGTGCAAAGCTCCATTAGCAAGGGAGCAAATGCTGAAACCCCAGATAGATAATCTGTCTTTCAAATTATAATTGTCCTACTTACACTTCTTGGAAGTTATTAGTATTGGTAACTCTAAATTGCTCATCTTTCTGCAGTACCAGATTTCACTTACCTGAAGCAATTCTCGCTCGTCCTTGATGAAGACATGCCCACAAATTTGTATCAGGCTTAGATGTAGCTTGGTAGACTCTCTTTACAGTACTCCTCTTACTTATTCTCAATTTACATAGGATTTTCAAAGTCTGAATTTTGCATTGACTTTTTATTTCATATGCCCTTAAAATGCAGCTGAAAGCTGAAGTTTTGCTTGATTTTAAGTCCCAATTAAAGAAGAGTTTTGGGGTTTTTAAAGTGTGTGTTTATTTGCATGTTTCCAAACAATATTCTCATTTGTCTTTGTCTCAAATATTGGCCTCGGCTTGCTTGAAACAAAAGGCCTGACCATTTACTGGAAAACCAGCTGTGTGCTTATTTAAAATTCAGTCTGAGCTTGCTTGAAATCTGGTTCCAATTCCTTTTGAAACCTGGCTTGGGACTCTCAAGTTAGATCATGACAAGCCTTTCAGGGAACTGACCTGGTTTTGCATGCTAAACATGGGGGTTGTATCTGTGTTTAAAATTCAAACATATTGTTCTACTGAGGTGGACATAATTTTGGAGCTCCTTGAAATTCTGGGTTTGAATATAGGCTGATTCAATATTGACTGAACATTCTTAGAGCCACCATCCTCAAACAGCCATACACATAATTTCAAATGCTGTGGAATCACTCGCTTGCTTAAAAATTAAGCACATTTGCAGATTATAGAGCATGATGGTGTGATTAGTCCCATTGCAGGTAAGCTCCCAGTTTGAGACTCCAGCTCAACTCCAGACATGCTGGCACAGTGACAAGCACAGGTTGCCACAGCAGGCATGCTGCACTACACCACCGTGGTGCCCCATGCTGCCAACCACCTTAGGTTACTCAGGGAAGCAGCAGCAGGGGCTACAGTTTGGCTCATTGCAGGTCCACGTACTACACCCTTGCACTGTTCTGATACAGCCACAGTTCCCCGCAGAGCGTATATGCCATACAGACCCATTCTGACTTTCGCTTAATTACAGGTATTTTCAGTTTATTTCCTCAAGCTGCAGACCAAATCAGGAGAGGTGTTCTCTTTGTTCATTAAGTGGTTTTGTAGCCACCACTTAGATGGAAAAATAACACGAAAGACAGGATTTCATAGTTTTAGCTTCTTTGATTCACTAAAGGAAATGCTCAGTGTGAGTAATGTCATCCTTAATCAGCCTAGCCCTTGCACACTCTTCAGAACACCTTGACATTAAATCAGTGCTGAAGTAAGACCTTTGTAAAGTTTAGCAGCTGAACAAGAAAGGCAATCTAGCTGCGTTGACATAATCAAGTATTCCAGCAAAGCCTGTGAGACATAAATCAGGTTTGGAAATCCAGTATCTTCATAGCAGCTGGGCTATTCAGCATATTAGTGAATTGAAGCCACTGGATTTTGTGGTAATTACATCAGTCCTTTTGTCAATATTGAAATATTGAAAGAATTAATATTAGTCACTTCCAATCTCAAGACATAAAAAAGTGAAGATAAACATTAATCAGAAAATTTCTGAGTGTTTTATTTGAATTTGTATCATATCCACAAAAATAGAAACAGTCTTTAGAACCATTTTGTGATACATAGTCACCAAGCTGAGATTTACGATGGCAATAGTGAAATATCTAATGTGTATTTGTTTCCACACATATACATTGAACATGATGCTGCGACAAGCAAGCAGGAATTATGCAATGTGCTGCAGAAAGAAAAATGAAAATGTAACTAAACATTTTAATGTCTGTGCAGTTCACCAGCCTACATACAGTTTCTCAGGAGGTTTTTAGAGTAAGTTGCTCTAATTTTGTGCAGAAAATATAGTTTGCAAGTGCTCATGCCAGTACCTTCGACATTGTGATTTGCATGTAACTATATAAATATAATATACTTTCCTATCTAGAGCTTTATACATATGAAAACTTATGGTACAATAAAAATCTATACACATGGTGCTACCAGTTCAGCAGCTGCTGACTTAAAGGATACATCTAAAAATATGATTGCTCAGCCTCTGAAATATAAAATAAAAGAGCAATCAGAAATGCTTTTTGTTTAAATAGTAATTTACATAAACATTCTTCTCTTTCTCCATTTGCTTAGGTCTGGTGAAAAGACTCCCTTTGGTTGGTTGCATCTGTCCTTGGCAAGAACTGTAAACAGTCCTTTGTGTTTGTGTTAGGCAAAGGTTAATATATTTGTAAAACAGAGCAAATGTTGGCTGGCTTGTATTCCAGCTTTATGCTATTGTAATGCTGAATGACAAGTACCTAGTCTGAAAAGTTCTGCAGAGTGGGAATAGAAACTTGCACGATTTCCACGTGCTGAAAGATATGACAGTGTAAGACTGGCATTTATACAGCACTCCAGCATAAATCACTCTCTAGATTTATACAGTATGCTTCTAAATAAAACTTTATCTTTCAAAACCTTTAAAAGCATATTTAGCTGCTACTTGGTAACCAAATGGCGACGCATGTATATCACAAGTTCATTTTATCTCCCAAGAAATTTGGTGAAGCAGCTTTTTGAAAGTATTAGAATCAGTTGCTGTAAGATGTATGTTAACCTGAGATAAGGTACTACAGATTTGTGACAGTACCACTGATTTAAAATAGTCACCCTAGGTGTGGACTGGAGCGGGGGGACGGGAGGAGGGTGAAGAGCATGGATCAAATGGCTGCAAATACCAGTGGGGTGGGGGGAAGGAATGGTCTTTGGAGCAAAGTGAAGGTGCTTTCCTCCTCTGGTGACCTGGTTCTTGTCATATGAACTACAAAATGGTGGCAAACGAAGTGCAATGTAGCTAATCAAGCTATAAAAAAAAAGGAAATTATTGAGTTGTGCAAAAGCAAGCAAGGCTAGGACAGTCAGTCAAGAAAAGAAAAGAGAGGGAGATAGACTGAGAGGAAAAAATGCTTTGAAGTACAGCGGCTCATGATTTGATTTGTAAATAAGATGAACCTCTCTCCACCCAGGTTATGAAAAATAAGAAATTGTCATGTATGGGTAATTGATGGTGACAGCTCTGGCATACACAGTGTAGGAGGTGGTGTTATTGTTTGACATGTCCTACATGTGTAGATAGCAAGTTAGGCTCTCATGTTTGCCTATAAATTGTTGCTACACACATTTGATTCCTTTTACATTGATAGTTCTGCTGTGGCTTGGTTTCATCTCTATTCCCTTTAAAGACAGTTAAAAAAATGGAATATCCTACAACCTCCAGCTGTACCTTGCTGCACTTCAGACTAATATGGATTAAAATCCAGGGGACACCTGAGGAAATGGATATTGGATGGATTTAATATTGTTAATTGGGGGGGGGGTTGGTGTGGTTTTTGTTGTTGTTGTGTTTGTTTCGGTTTTGTTTTGTTTGGGTTTTTTTCTTTGTTTTGGGGGTTTTTTTGTTCTGGACTTCTCAGTCCCTGTTATTGTTTTCCAAATTCCCCACCCCTGAAAAAGTGAGCTGGAAACGATCTTGGTTTCACCTCTGTTAACATCACCAAGAAAATCCTGTTTCTCAATTCCCACATCTCATGTACTCAGTGACCTCGTGAAGTGCTGCCTCCTCTAGTTTTTATTTCCCCATGCTCTGCATGTGCTTTGTGCCAGCAGGAAACATTCATGACTTGGAGAAAGAAAAAGCTGCCAATGAATGTTCAGTCTCCGCATAGCACTGCTAGAGATAAGCCCAAAATACTGACCGACATCTGAATGTCCCCAAATTTCAGTGTCTTTAGGTTGGTGGGGTTTTCTCCAACTAGGAATCCCAAGCAGCGCCCACAAATACAAAGTAGAGTTAGACTTGAGAAAAGCAAAGGGAACTAATATTTTACATACAATGGAGCTTTGCATTTCTCAAAGGTTTTTTCAAAGTATCTGTCCAAGTGAGACTTGATCTGCCAGGAGGACCATACTACTTGAAGGAACTGGGGAGACTGCTCCCTCATGCCATGGGATTAATATATGTTCTGCTTGCCCACCTCCTCACTGCTTCATACGGCATGGATTTGAATCCTTTAATCAGGAATATAAGAGAGTGGGAGGAATATGAATATTTCTACTGGGAAACCAGTGCCTTTTAGTAAGTTTGCCCAGTCAGAAAACAATCATCTTCCTTCAATAGCTTTTGGTCCCTGAGACTAACTCTCTTCCTGCAGTTCACCTCAAAGATGTTAGTTAAAAACAAATATCCCTTTTCCTGGGATGAGCTGAATGCCCTTTGGAGATTAGGGAGAATACTCTGCACCAGGTAAGGTCAGGTCCTAAACTTCTGCCTACAAAAGAAGGTCCTAGTGGTGGAGGTAGTATGGGTTCTCCAAACAAATGCTGACAGCCGCCTTGCAGAGCCAGTGCTCTCTGTGGCTGGAATAAGCTAACTGAAGAGGAACCCACCGTATGACTCAACAAAAACAACTGGAAGCTAGCAAAGTGTTAAAACACTCAGAAATCAGAGGAGGGAAGGAACAAGTGATATTGGCCAATGAAAGCTATAAACCAGCTGACTATGGAAGAAGACTACTTGGCTCAGAGATGCTTTACTGTTTCCTCCACTTATAGTTGCCTTCCAAAGTAGATTATCATACTCCCTAAATGCCCTAGTATTTTGCTCCTTCCCTTTCATTGCATGACTCATAAATCACATTATGCCTGTATGATTTAAAAAAAAAAAGATAAAAACTTCACAAAAAGGGAAAAATAATCATAATTCTATAATGTTACCTTATATCACAGAAAACTGTGTACATTTTTTCCCCATACAGGACATACTTCAAATAAAATAATTTTAACACCAATAATGATAATGTTCCTTCTTCCCGACAGAAGCAGAATTGGTTTTTCACCCCAGTTTGGTACATAAATATAAGAAAATAGTCTTTGAATATTTACATCCAGGTGTTTTAAATGTTATTTCTTGACATATTTAATTCTCATTTTCTCTCCAGCCACGGGCATTTTTTCCAAATTTATATACTAATCTCCGACCATCCACACGCTCCAGGATTTCTCTTTTATAATAATATCTGTTAAAATAAAAACATAGAAAAAGATTTAAGATTAAATTCACTTAGAGTCCTGAAAGGACACTGCCAACTAGGGAATCCCTCGGCTAGCTGAAATCTCTTTATTTTCTATTGATATATATAATACCTAAGATTATTATAACTGAAAGACAGAGAAGAAAAAATTGAACATCTATTTACTTTATATTAATTATCTTCTGAGTTTGAATTTCACCATATTTCAGATCACAGTATATTGCCATGTTTATTGCACACTTTTATGAGGTTTTTTTCCAGATAACCCAGGATCTGAAATCAGACCAGGAGAAAATCTCAGCTTCCATTTAAAAATACATTTGAAATTTCATAGATTATGTGAAAATGCTCAGACTTTTAAAACAAAGGCCAAAGAAAATCCTCACACAGAATTTGTAAACCTATTTTAAGATAGTGGGTGGGGGGTATGTCTAGTTTCTGAAAACTACTGCGCAATTTAAGCCTTCCCAGTTCAGTAGCATGTGAACTTTCAGCTTGCTACAACCATATTTCCTCCCTACATCAGTTGTCTGGGCGACAGCAACAGCATATATATTATATATAGCACTTATGAATGTTATATATATTATATATTATAGTATACAGAAGCAGGTGGGGAAAGAAAAGTCAAAGAATATCATAATGTTACAATCTCAAAATCAGTGGGAGAGACTCAGCTGTCAAATAAAGCAACTGGTGCTGCTGACAATACATTTTTAAAAGTCAACCAGATTCTCCACTCAGGTAGTCTATGTGCCCTAGTCTTCTACAGCAACATCTCAGCTCACCTCATAGCCCGGCTGAGTTTCTCGTAAGTCATGCTGCTGTTGTTTTTCTTCTTTCCCCAGAGCTGAGCCACAGCTTCAGATTTCAAAAATCTGAAGACACCTTCTGACCGGTCTTCCCACTTGATTAATCCTGGGTTTTTCTCAGGATTGAGAAGAATATCTCGAATAAATTCCCAAAGATGAGTTCCTCGAGGGTCTGAAAGAGGAAAGGGGGTAGGAGGAAGGAGTGTCTAAAGAGCTTTCTGGGCTATGCTTGCCATTTTTATGTCATGTTCTTACAGTGTGTCATCTACAGATGGTGACCACTTGGAAGGGACAAGCCATGTTTCCTGGAGCACAGGACCCCCACCTCAGAGATATATAAGCAAAAAATGCTGACAGTCTTTACACCGAGGCTGGAAGTGAGTGTCAGCCTTCGGCAGTCTGAGCCCTGTGGCAGGCATGTAGGAGCCCCTGCAACCAGGGGAAGCAGAGTGCAAACCACCCACAGCTTCCTTCAGTCTTTGACACTGTTTCTGCCCTGAAGATAACATGTTTAATTCTTCCCCTCATCTCATTTGCCCATTTTTCCTGATACTCTTCTACAGCGTGGCATGTAACCTGATATTATCATGCGGTACGTGAAACAGCCAAGATAATTGTGAAGCAGGCACTGAATCTCCACGTATTTAAAAGAAAGACAACAGAAGGCAAAGGAGGTGAAATGCCATTCTGCATTGAGTATTTGGTCTCAGGTCTCTTAGGTAGACTTAAAGAAGTAAGAAGGTGTAGAGTGGACAGAGGGATAGTGACAAAACTGGCTAGTCAAAATTGTATGTGAAAAAGGTATAAAATGTTTGTCTGTGATATCAGAAAAGGCAAAAACAGATCTGGTTCAACAGGTAGACCTCCCAGTTTAAGCACAAGTCCATCCCACAGTTACTATAGAGATGGCACCAGAAAGCCCAGATCAAAAAGAAAAAAGATTAAATAAATTCAACAAGTCAGGTGTAGTAGTTTATGAATGAAGAATAATAAACACAGTGACAAGGTGGACCAGAAAGATAGCAGTCCTTTGGTCTGACTTCAAAGGCATGCAAGGGTTTAGACCAAATTAAGAAGGAAACAAGCTAGTCAAAGATGTGAAGGTAAATAGAAAAAAGTATACAGTGCAACATGAGTAGATTTCAGTCAACTAATCCAATATTTTTCTTTGTTATTATAATTGTTTTCTAGAATTAACAAAATGTGGTGGACCTAGTCTATCTGGACATCAGTAACATACTCAAAAGATCATGATACAGAGCAATACTGAAGCAACTAGAAATGTAGGGCATTAGCCCAGCATGGCAATGTGACCTTTTCTACGTGCCACGGCCGTGACTGAGTTCTTAGAATCATAGAATATCTCAAGTCAGAAGGGACCCATAAGGATCACTGAGTCCAACTCCCTGCTTCTCTCAGGACTACCTAAAATGAAACCATATGACTAAGAGCTTCTTCCAGATGCTCCTTGAACTCTGACAGGCTTGGTGCTCTGACTACTTCCCTGGGCAGCCTGTTCCAGTGTCCAACCACTCTCTCAGTGAAGAACCTTTTCCTAACGTCCAATCTGAACTTTCCCTGATGCAGCTTCATTCCATTTCTTTGTGTCCTGTCACTGGTCACCAGAGAGAGGAGATCAGCACCTCCCCCTCTGCTGCCCTCCCTGAGGAAGTTGTAGGCTGCGATGAGGTCCCCCCTCAGCCTTCTCTTCTCTGAGATGAACAAACCGTGTGACCTCAGTTCTTCACAGGTGTGTCTTCAGACCAGCCTGCCTAATCCTTTCATTAGCAACCTCGATATACACACACAAAAAAAAGAGACAAAATATCTGTGCGCAGATAAAAAGTTCAGGAGTTCTGGCTAGGCAGAGTCACAGAGCAGGGTAAAAAGGGGGGATGGAGGAGACAGATAATCTGGAGACCATACTGAAACCAGATGAAATAAAACACTAAAAAATGCAGAGAAGGATCAACACTAAGGTTTTCTATTATAAATAGGGAATGACACAGGATGCAAAAGACATACACAAGATATTTTCAGCACAAAAATCTCAGTAAAGTATATTAATGGAACTATGTCCAGAAATCACAATTATGGTAACCTGTCTTCAGAGTCAGCTTGAATCAAAACTAGCAGAAAAAGCAGATAAGGGGAGTGGAAAAACTGTCATATTGGAGCAGAATAAGGTGGCATGATTGAGGGGCAGGCACTTGCTCATGATGCTGTGCATGAAAGGTTCTACAAGGCGATGTTGAGCAGGGTCTCTGGTGCATGTTTCGCCCAGCAGGCACGGGCACAAGCATGGCCATGCCTATGCAAAGACCTTACCGATTTAACCTTTTACTCCAGTCCACCAGCCTGGCTCAACACAGAGCAGAGGCAACTAGCTTCTGGTGGCTTCCCCATAAGCCCCCACTGATAAAAGCAATTTGAAAAGTATAACAATGCTGAGACAAAAATAATGTAAGCAAGCAGTACTAGAAACAATCAGATCCTTGGAGGATTCAATCACAATAACAATCTAGCCAGTTTTGTTTTCAAAATGCTTCCTTTTCCCTCCCAAAGGGGGTTTGCTTTTAATGTGTTCCTTTTCCTTCAGTCAATCAACCATTATAAACATGGGTGTCGACTTACTGTGCTTCTTGGTGTGGGACTTTGGGGTATGATCTTGCGATTTTTTGACATCTGAAGAATCTGCAGAGAAGGAAAATGAAGCCTATTTGTAAACTTGATTAAAGGCTTTCCATTGACTCGCAGGTTGAAAGAAATAAAACCACAAAAAAGAACGAATATATCTTTTAAAGATAATCACTTTTCAGAAGGTAATCTACGTGAGGAGGAAGGGGGAGAGTTTTGTTTTCTGTACTATATGTTAATCAGCACACTTCACAAAGAGACCATTGATGAATAAAGAATGAATGCAGAGGTAAACATTTGGCTTTTGAAACCTAAATTTGATTAACAAATACCTCACCTCATGTTATGTGTGAGAGAGAGAAAAATAAGATGATCATGTCTATAAAAGGAATCCTGAATTGTCCCATTATGTCTTAGTCTTTGCAGAAGCATGTATCTTTGGGGGTTTATTTGTTTCTGAAGACATGATCTAATGTGAAATGTATGCGTTGGTACCAATGCACAGAACACCTACCTGACTAAAACATAATGAACTGGCAAAACATTGTTTGGGGGGGGGCAGGGTCGGGGAATGAGGCTGCGCTGGTAGGAGGTTTTTGGCAGCTGGACGTGCATATATTGTTCCCTGGCTCAGAGCCATAGAAACAAGCCATTTCTCATCAATGGTACTTTATCACCTGCAGCCAGCCAGAGGAGGATAGGGTTTCTGGCACAAGCATTTCTTCAGAAATGAAGAAGAAAAGTTCTGCCTGTTCATGACTGTAACCTACCTCACAGCCTGCACGTTCAACCCTCCCGCCCTCAAACCAGTGCAGCCTGGCTCTCCTCTTGTCATTAATGAATAGCTTTCATCTGATTGCTCTAAGTCTCACAAAATCTGTGGGATAGTCCTGAGAGGCAGCCCCTTCTGTGTTTGCTTTTCACCATGCTTTGTGCGTGAATTCCATAAAGCAAAGCTTAAGGTCCCACGCGCTTTTTCCCAGCTTCTATGAATGCACGATTATCATACTTTTCATGGAAACCGGGCATTTGCATGGGAAAATGACTCACAGGAAATATTCATTTGCATAGAAACTTGTTGGATTTGCACAAGCAACTGCAATAACTGCATGTGAAAAGGTAGATGCAAAGCTATTCACACACTTGCTTTATTCATATATAACTGGAAACATAAACTGAACAGGTCAGTGAGGCTAAGCCTAACCTCCACTATTCTGAGCCTGGCATAATTATTGTCCTTGACCCCCAAGCAGCAAATGTGCTCTGAGTCATCTTGCCTTCCCACTCTCAAAGAGCAGAAACTAGCCTGAACCTCACTCAGCTTGGGGGAAAAAGTAAAATGAGGCTTATTTCACTGCCTTTTCTCAGATTATGATTCCCCTGATGTTATTAAAAGTCTGTGGGAACTCCAGGCGAGGACAGCAGGGCCCAGTTCTTTATTTGCCCTGTTGTATAAATCCTTCTCATTTTAAAATCCCACAATTCACTTGCAAATATTTGTTATGCTCCACTTAGCTGGAGATTTACTCTTGGAAGTTCAGTTGCCTTCTGCCTAGCTGGTGATTTATTCTGGATTTCAGCTGTGTAAATAGCCGCCTGCTCTGCCTCCATTCCTACATGTAGACCAGTTTCAAACATGCTATGTTAGGAGGCTGCGGCCTGACAGATGAAAAGACTTATGATGCAGTTTCAACAAAGCTGTCTTGCAAAACTTCTGACAAAAGGTTGCACAGTATTTGCATATGATTCAGGAATGAGCCATTTTTTTACGGGATATACAAATTTAGTTTTTACAGGAGGCTGTGCCCTTGGTGTGCCACCCTACCTCTAGGCTTAAGCAGTCAGCAGGTAAACACACTATGCCAGGATCTTGACAGGTCCCCAGTCCTGTCAGAGAGCTCCAAAATCCTGGTAGTCATCTTGTGGGAGTGGGTGGGGGTGATGGAGAAAGCAGAGTGTTTGGTTGGGGGTTTTTTTAGGTTTGGTGGTTTTCTTCTTCTGGTCAAGTTTTCTCTCTTTTTTTTAATTATCACTGAGTGCATTAGTTTAAACTGTATGTCACTTGGCAAGTCTGGCTGTTCTGGGAGGCTGGGGGATGCAGCGAATGGGCAGGCACAGAGCTTGGGTTGCCCCCAGTGTAGAGGTAGCACCTGCGAGGCTGCATCTACAGCAGTGTGCTTCCCTTTCTCACCCTCCCATGACCTCCACTGCTTTCTCCCTCAGGTCTGCTTGCTTAACAGCCTCTAAGAAGGACCTGCCTTTCTTTCCCCCCTTTCTCGCTCCCCTGCCATCTCTGCTCTCCTTTTTTCCCACTGCCTCACTCTCTTACCTCCGCTCCTGGTGTCTGCCCATGGGACATGGCCATGGAGTGCCCCAACCCATGTGCCTGGACTGCACTTTCACCGGGCACTACAGGAAATGGTTTTGCTATTTATCCTGCCCTTTAGCAGGTAAATTGTATCTCTGCCTCATGGAAGCACTGTGGAGGGGTGAACAGGCAGGTGGTGCCTGCCCTGCTGTCAGCTGAGATGGGCTCCAGTAGTAAGCCCTTCTGCTGGTGCAGTTGGGCAGAGAGCTTGGTGCCTGCCCTGCAGCTCCCCCAGGCTAACTCCAAACCCACCCCAGAACCAAGCAACCTACTCAGCATGAGCCACCGCCTCACTAGGGAAACGCAGCCACTTCTGGGGAGGAACACGGCACTTGATTGCCCATATCCAGCTACACGGCAGAAAAGTATGGTGGAGCTGGAACATCTCGTCTCTCAGACGCTAACAACTTCCTCTTTGACTCAGTCACTTTAAAAGATATGTGGAGATTGCAGATTATTTGATCTTCTTTGTCTTGACAGAGAGAGATGACAGAGGCATTTCTTTAAAGCAAACTATTGTAAATTGTAATAATGATAGCTAAAATAGTTGTCAGAGTAGGTATTGCTTGGTTTAAAATTACTGGAGGCTCAGATTCAATCCTACGACAGAATAGCACAGACACTGTCATACGTCGGTAGCTCTGGGACAAGTGACAAACAATTAATTACAAGTTCCTTACCAGGAGGCTGGTGACTTGGTGTCGTCATGGAAATCTGAGCACGACAGAATGTTTTACTGTCTAATAGCTCTGGGAATTGAAAAGAAGACATTTAAAGTAATAGCCTCAGACAACAATAAAACCATCTCAGAAATGCATGAAGTATGGTGATGTTAGTTACCTACTGTGCTACCATATCCACTGTCATACAGGTAATTCTCTTCTTTCCAGGACACCATTAACGATGGATCTGAAAGTAAAGGACCGAGAGGAAAATCAGATCACTAAAAGAACATTTTTTTAGCTCAGGGGCGAATACTGAGCACGGAGGGAATAAGAAATGTACGAAAAAAGGGAACCAAGAAGTGAAGGGGCTGTGCACAAAATTATTTCCTTTCACTCAAATTATGGATGCATTTTGCATATTCAGACTTACACAAAGCACTGACTTTTAGAAATAACATAGTAGGCTTTTCCTTTTCCTGGATAATATATCTTTTATGCCTGCCCTTGAGGCAGGTTTCCTATGCCAGATCAACTCTAATTCTACCCAACCTAGTCCTGAATGCTCAGACCCTGGTGATTATGACAGTGCTTTGGTGCCATAGAGATGAAAGTGTTCTCAAATATCTAGCAAAACAGGAGGATGCTTATAATGAGTATTTATTTCTATAATGGTAGAACTCAAAAGTCCCCTCTGAAACAGAGCTTCATGTGTAAGCACACAGTGAGAAACATCAAAGCCTAATCCTAGGCGAAGGGCCATTTTATTCCAGGTATGTCAAGTCCCCATCCTTAGGCTAAAAATCACCAACATGATTAAAGAGGAATAATTTTTAGTGACCTTCTGGTCAGATGGATCAATACAAGCAGAACAGAAGTATTGTCTTTATGACCTGTACATTGGTAAAGAGAGGAAATTACTCTCTTCACAGTTCATTTTTGAGGTCAGAAGCCTTAAAAAAAAATCTCTCTTTCATTTGAATCCAGGTCAGAAAATATGAGATGTAAGGTTCAAATCTAGGTTTTGCTTAATTTTATTTCATGTTCACATAAATGAAATAAAAAAAACAAAAATGAGTTACAGCTAAATCATCATGCTTGGCCGAGTTACCACTTATGACATAGGAATTTAGCAGGCGTGCTAAGTAATAGCTGCATGTTTGGGCACCTAGAGCTTGTGTTCCTACAATAGCACACACCCTTTGCTTGCTTGGACACCTGATCTGCCTAATGTTTCCTCTGAAAACAGGCCTTACCTAGCCAGAATACAGGGAGACAGCTTGTCTTCCTGCTTTGGCCTTTTTCAGTACCCATATCCTTGCAACTGCAACAGTCTACTAGGATGAGGCAGTCTTCCCCTGTAAACCACCAGCCCTGTCCCTGCTGGATCACAAGGAGTCCCTTCCCCAGCAGCCACAATCTGCACTGCCTGCTCCTCCCCATGCAGAAACTAAACCTGCTCCCACTGCCTGTGGTTGGCATCGTCAGAGACACACCACACCACTACTGATTCGGCACAGCTAGGAGAACCATCAGTTAGTCCTGGGCTTTGACCTTTCCAGGATGTGCAGCTTTTCACTGCATACTTTTCACTGCACCGTGTATCTCTAGTGGGAGGCGGAACTAATATTATACCAAGATCTCATAAATCAGGACTTAAAGGATTACTGTATTTTCCTACTATATGACAAGCATCAAGGCTGCTGCATGCACATCACATGCACTACATGGGCACGGGCAAGGAGTAGATTGCAGATTGCAATGCTTGCCTACTGCAGGCAGAAGGTGAATAGTGTCCCTGGCTGGACAGGCTCTCAGTTAGCTGAATAAACAGGCTGGCAGTGTTTGTCAGAGACATCACACGTTACACATGTGGATTCATTCTGCCAGGAGATATTAAAACGTGGCTTGTGAACACACCCACATACAAAGAAGCTGGGACTAGTGGGGTAGAGTGTGTTTGGCTATGGACAGAGACCGTCTGACAAAGAAACCCAGAAAATAATTGTGTCTGAAGAGGAAGATTGAACTGAACTGCAGTTCTTTTCATTGTGAAACAAAGTCCTAGGAGGAAAGGGATCTAGCTATGAACACACTGGTAAAAAGAGACTGCCACAGGAAAAATGCAGATTTGGTCAAACCAAAATACTTCCTGAATTTCAGTTTCATTTAAACACGTGAAGAAATTGAAATGTAACATTTTTTTTCTCTCAAAGTTGTTTTGTTTGGAAATTTCCTCATGTTTCAAACATTAACAAAATTTTTTAATCTTTTTTTTTAAACTGAGAATACTGTGAAAACAGTTGTTTTGAAATCCACTGAATGAAGCATACAATGAAGTCCTTTACAAAGCTGCACTCACTGAACACTGCTAACTATTCCAACTCTGAACATCAGTATAGACTGCTGTTACTGCAGAGGTGTCCTAGGAAAAGTGGCCACATACAAAGATACAGTGGTACTACCCAAACCTTCAAAAGTAGACGTTGACCTGTAATTGTTTTACTTCTATTCTGCATGATACACTTTCCATTTTATTTAATGCCATTTTGATATCTCTTTTGGAATAGACAGTTTCCCCTTTTTGTCACCATCAAAAGACAAGTTATCCAACTGTTACTCACCTGTTTGCTCTGTCTTCACAATAACATTATGAGACTGATACATGTCACTTCCGCACTGGCCTGCAAGAAAGAATATGGCAGATAGGATGTATGACAACAAGCACAGAAGAATCAAAGGTATTAGCTCCAAGCAGCAACTGCTACAGCTGAGCCAGAGGGCTAATTCTGGAGTGGGAAACATACCCTTTCTCATGGACCTTCAGAATTCTGCCTTATGTCATAACTAAGCAATTTAGCAATACAGTGAACGAGGTATAAGCAGTATAGCAAACATAGCAAATAAGGCCTGCCAGGTAGGTCTCTGGGGAACGTATGCGACTTCTGAAGATCCCAGAGTTAGACCACTGTATGGGTGTCTCTGCCTAATACCTATTTACCATTCCATTTTAGGTGCTGAAGGTTGCTGTAAAGCAGTTGCCCTGCTGTCCCAGCTGCCTGAGTGAATTCCTGTAGGCTCATACTACACAGATGTTCCCCATTGATATCAAACTCCTGGAAGGGTATGCAGTTGGCATCCAGTTGGTTGGTATCAAGGAGATGCTGTAGCCACTCCCAGACTTGAAATTTAGTCCAGTACTGCGGGTGTATTTCATGCCACTGGGTTCCATAGAAGCTGCTGGACACTGGAAAAGAAAATAGGTATTTACTGTCTCTGTTAGCACTATGGGACTATGTCAATGACAAGAAAGGTCTATAGCTAAATTGCATGCCCTGGAAGTCCACAGATGTAGGTTCTTTTCTCAGTCCTTAACACTAGCTCAGTAGCTATTGCTGGAGAAGGTATTGTTTGGGGTTAGGTTTTTTTTTGCCTCAGTTTTTCCAGTTGAAAACTGGAATTATTACATTACACCTCTCTTGGCACATTGAATATGTAGGAATTAATTTATTAATATTGGCTAAATACACCAAAATTCTTTGATGGAAGATACCTTACAGAAATACTATTGAAAAGGTATGTTGATCCTTGTGAGGGAAAAAAAATTTAGTGCCTCAGAAAATGACAGAAAAGCCTTGCAAAATTCTCATAATGTGACATGAAAATTTCCTTTGAATAAGGACTTAATAAGGACTGAATATGAATTGTCGGATTCAATCAAAGAATAGTAAAAGCCAAGGCACTCTCATATTGCTCCACAGTAAAAGTCTATCAGTAAGGCTCACAGCTTCCTGATAGAGCTTGTGTTCTGATTAATCCACACTATTTCTGTAGTCAGGTAAGGTGATTTCTGTATGCAACTGTAAAACTCATTTTTAGTTACGGAAGGTGCCTAATTTTCTTGTTAGGATGTCTGGATCTTTTCTTGGCAATCTTTTAAACTGCCCTCAGTTGTATGTCATTACACAACTATAATTTACGTGTGCAAATGAAAGAAATTGTGTGTGTGGATAGGATAATCATATAAGATAAGAGCAAAGGCAGGACTGCTTTAGTCTTCTCTCACAGAAGGGCTGGCAAAAGGACTTCAGTGCAATTTACTCTTTGGGAAAGGAAAATGGAGTATGCCAGGCAGAGACGGTGGCACGATAAAATGTTCACAAGTGTATGAAGCGTTTAAGGATGACAGACTGCAGAGGTGGTTGAATTACAGGAGGAGGAAAGACTGCCATGGCCTAGCTCTACAGTAGCCCCACTCCAGGATATGGCACCAGTCCATTCTGAGTCTCCCCAAGAAAAAGATTACCTACAGAGCTGTGAGAAATACTGTCAATAGCGGATATTGCTAGAGGACCACAAGCAACAGAATTACTCATTTTAGGAAATCATGTCCCCTCAGGCACCACTGGACCTCAGGTCTCTTTGGTTAAGGTACAGTGGACAATGCTATTTTCCAGGTAAACACAAGAAAGCCTCAGAGTTACTTAGGTTTCTTTACCAATATTGGCCAACAAGATATGTGCCAGTAACTTAGGGAGTTTGCAGGACTGTTTCTCATCCTCCTGTTGAAGGATTTGGGGAACAAATGTGGAAATTAAGACTGTGGTATGTCAGAGAATAAATGTTTGACGGAGCCGTCAAGTATTCCCTGAAACGGAGGTTTATATATCTTCCCATCACTTCAGGAGGGTGAAGGAATCTCAGAGGCCACTAGACTCCTAATGTAAATGGAGAGCCTTTAGTAAAAGGAAAGAGTAGCTCGGTAAAAGGAAGTGAAGTGGTGAATGATTGTAGAGGCCGATCTGATCTTTCAGCTTCCTGGCCCTCTAAAACATAAGTGAATCCTAAGGAGTTTCACACTGGAAACACGAAAAGAGACCCACCATTTCCCTTCATGAAATCCAGTGCAAAGTGAAACTCAACCAGGGCTTTTTCCCCCATGAATTTGTTACAGACAGGGCGGCACATTTATTATGTGAATTTCTTAAGTATTAAGAAATTACAAATGAAAAAGAGTTTCATTGAGTGGGAGCTTCCATTGTAAATTTTGTTGCAGCATTATTTGGATTAGAAGGACAATTTCAGTATGTGTTTGTCTGCTTTGATTTTAACGTTTACCCATTGACTGAGTGATGAAAATAATTTAAAAATTATATCAAAAACTACATATATGGGTATATACTTTTATACTGAGAAAGAATATGTATATATGAACACATTCTTGTATATACAGGCACATAATCAGAAAACAGTAAGAAAAAAATGAAAAGTTTGCAGATTGCAAGCTATCTAGTGCTCTAATGTCAGTTTAATTAGAAAGCTATCTAGGAATATGAGCTGATAAAGCAAATACAGTAAAGGAGCAAAAAGACTATTCCCCTGGAAAGCTGGAGGGGTGATTAGCATTGAAGAGTAATGTGGTTCAGAGAAGGTGTGAGGGTTAAAGGTAAGAGAGAAAGAATTCTGGACTGAAGAAAGGGAGCTTTTGGCACTTCCAACACCACTAAATTCATTTTAAGAAAAAGAACCAGTAAGGAAATGAACCATAAACTGGTCGCTTTCAGAAACTTAGTGTTGAGTTCAGCTTTTTACAGATAAAGCAACAAATGGAAATTTTTCATACCAGAATTGTAACTCCAGTAAGTTAGTGTTACTGAAAAATAACACTTGTGCATCTTTAAAGCTGTAGTAACCCCTTCCCCCCTCAGCCTGCCCCCAAAAAACATGGCTCAGAGCTGTTGAATTCCTCCTACCATTGCATGTGGAATATCCGTCTGTCCAGGAAGGCTGCTGGTGGAGTAGATTGCTGTTGGAATTGATACTCATTCTGCCAGCTCCTTCCAAAATCATGATCTGTAAGTGAATTGAACAGCTTGCTTAGTGAGCAGTGTCTAGTCCAAGAGGTAAATGGCAAAAAAAAAAAAAAAAAAAGAATCCACTGAGGTTGAAGTGAGGAAGCCAATTCCATTTGTAGAAGATACAACTGAAATCAAGAACATGTTGCCACAACCCCTTTTCCACTGCCACAAAATCTCCTTATGATAAACATTACCCTAATTGATTTGCATATGCAAGAAGCAAGTTTCTACAGCTGCCCATCCATAAATGAATAATCTGTAATCAGAAATGAAGCTGAATGAAAAGGCAAGGCTCCTTACAGAGCAATACAGGAAAACTGCCAAGCTTTGAGAAATAAAATACTAAATAGTTTTACTTTTTTTTTTCCTAATTTAAAGAGAAATGTGGTTTAAACATGCTTTCCTTTTCTTCTTTTATTTTTTTTAGGAGGGAAGAAAGGCTTATCAACAATTGCAATTGAAACTATACGGTTGACAACAACCCATGTTCAGAAACGCCCTCACACAGAAGGGCCTACATGTTAATGCTACACGGAGGTAATGTTACAGGGAATATCTTGTCAGCTGACCCAGATTCTTATCTGATCTGTGTCAGCAGTGTCCATAACACTTCCCAGAAACAAATATCAGAGATCATACATTTCAAACCACCAAAAAATCAGTCAATGATCTTGAAAATGAGACAGACAGTCTTGTAACAGAAACAGCATTTAGGAGTGACAGCATTCCCTGTTTTAAGTAACATAAACTTTCCTTTCTACTTATCTTAGCATTAGCACCATGACTAAAAGTGTCCTTTATTTTATTTATACTTAAAAAAAACAAACCTACTTATATGATATTTTAGAAAAATGTCACATATTTATTATATGATTAATCTTTACCATGAAGGTATACAAAATTCCCCAATTACAGGTATTCTTGATATTTTACATTATCTTTCAGTGGTTTGAAGTTGCAAAGTTTAAAAATATACATTATAACCATAGACATTCTTCAAGAGTTTGGAAAGTAATTTGTTAAATATTATAAAGGCCTCAGATTGTTACTCATATAAATACACAGAAAAAAATGAAACCTGTGTTCAAATATGTTCTAAGCTGGAAGCCACAGTGTCTGTAAAAACGAAACATTAGACATCAGGATAGCATGTGAATGAAGCTAGACTTCACCTTGGAATTAAAAAAGGGATGAAATACAAAATGGACTCATGAAAGTTAAAGTCACTGGTCAGCCACTGAGGCCAACAACAAAACTTTCCTTGAGAGCACAGCCTGACCCTCTACAAGCTTATACCAGCAAATTTTTTGGTAGAAGAAAAGGAGTCAGTAGAAACACTCAGCCTTGGTTTTAAAGAACAGCCTGAAGACGACCTGGGTTGGTATTTTCCTCTGTAATTTAAAATAATTTTTGTAACTTTTAAAAGTTACAAGTCTCTCTCTTTCTTCCCCCCCTCCCCCCGCCCCAGATATATATATTTGGAGAGGGGGAGAGAAAGGTTACTGAGAATTGCTTAAAAAGTCTTAGAAAGTTTATCACAGAGAATGGTGTTTTACAGTATATCCTAGTTCAGGGCCTTTTTTTGTAGCTATATGGGTTTTAATCATTTAACACAATTAGGTATGAATGAATGAAGCATAAATGATAAAGACCTTATTAGAGCATCAGATAGAGGTGAGGTAGAATACCAGATATTCTGGAAAAACTATAAAACTTGAGGCTTAGCAAAACACTCTTGGGAACTTAGTTTGGTAAATAAACTTATTTTTAAACAAAATTACAGGATGCACTTAATATTGAATTTCAACTTATTGATTTGAAGTCACATTTTCAGAATCCATCTCAGAATTTCAGGTACTGTGTTAGGTGGTTTTTTTTGCCTTCTGCAAATTCTGTAGTTCTGGAATTCTACGTAATTTTCATGCCTGACACTTGTGCAAATAAAAATGTGTCTGGGAACATGTGTGCATATGAACCAAAGTTATTTCTGTGTTTAATCTCCTGTGTAATTTTTCCCTGAAAATTCAGTTCAGGTAAACTCTTATATTTCCTTCATCATAACTAATCAGGTGAATTTCCAAACTAAAAGGTCCTATGACACTTTGATTCAGCAACTCAAGCTATGGTTCGTTAAATAAACAAAATCATGTGTCCTGCATAGTTTTTCCACCCCAGCAGGAACCATGACCAACGCATATCAGAGATCTGAGAAGAAGCACTCTGACAGCCTTTTCCCTAGATTCGGATTTCAGTTATTTTTCCTTTAAACTCTTCTTCCCTGACACAGTCTAGCAGCAATTGTTTTCCACGTTATCCCTAAACAACATTCATAGTATTTTCAGATAATGTGCATAGAACTTGCTTTATAAATGAAGCAATCAATATGTTTTTGAAAGCTATATAAGTTATCTCAGCCAGAATAACTTAATTAATTTCCAGTATAACCTGTGGGAACAATTGTGCCTGAGAGGAAGAATTTGCAATATGACATTATTCACAGGAACAGGACTGGTTTTAGCTTTAACCCAAACTTTCCCAAAGTTCCGTGTATTATTCAAGGTACTGGTTTCTTGGTGACTTGAAAATTGTCAAGTCATCTCCTTTATCTTAATGCAAGGGTGTTCCTTACCTGGAAATCATTCTAGCACTTTGTTCAGGGTGAGTATAAAGTCCCACTAACATAATTCCACACCTTTGCTTGGAAGCATACAGCATCATGCTCAAAAATGCTTTCCCTATGAAAACAAAACTGTGATTGTCTCCATTTCATCCCATATATGCCTTTCTTTGATACAAGTTCATGGCAGATTTATGCTTATAGCAGTTTCTCATCCCATACTTGGAAAGATTTTGAATCAGGATATTGGAAGGGGCATGCTTTTCATTAGTTTAGGGCCAAATCCTCAAATCTCCCTTGTGTATAGACAAACCTAGTTAAAGGGTGTGAAGCCTCAAGGGGAAGGACACATAATATGTTCAGTTTTCTTTTAATCATATGCCATGTATCAAAGCGAATGGTGGAACTAATGAAGCCTGGTTTCCTATGACTGTGTATCTTGTGGTTGGATTCTCTACTGTCTAGTAAGATGTGAGTGCTGATTGAAGTTTTTCCCACGGTTGGGGCATTCATAATATCTCATCGTCTCAAAGGAGTGAGCTCAAGCTTCACTCTTTCTTTCAGATGGAGTATTAATAGATATTACTCCTGTACTTGGAAGTCAGTTTTCATTAATCCTGTAAGAACTTCATATCTTTGAGACTTCTACCACATATCAAATTTAATTAAAATTAGCGATGGGACTCAAGGATTGTTACAGACCAAATGCAAAAGCCAACACACAGAGAGAATAACAACAAAAACCTCATTTCCTCAGGAAACCGTGTTAAAAAGGGATTCTAGATGAGTTGAGATTTTGGAAGAAATATAAAGGTCTTGGGATGTGTCTCTCTACAAAGACATGGTACATTATAAATGAAAGCACACGGGAAATGTCACATGTATTTATATACACACATATGCCTCTGTGTTTGTGTGTGTGTGCATTGTGTGTATCTGTATACACATTTCCATTCTTTTCCATTGAAGAGGAGCCATCTCTGGAGTATAATCTTATACCACTACTAGGAACATTGCATAGTTATGAGAGGAAGCAAATAGCACTTTACTCAATCAGCAAGATTAAATATAGTTGTGCACTGGTGTTCAGCAACATTCTTTCTGGAGAGAATTCTATGAGAAGGGATGAATGCATCCAAAAAGAATCTTTCACCTACATTCAATATATCAGGTGGTATTCAAAGACCAAACCCTGATGGCCTTTCTTAGTGAAGGCTTTCACTGTAGTCAGGAGCAGCTTTGATTGAGCCACAACCCAGTGACTTGGCAGTAACAGGAGATCGTTTGCTCTATTCTTCTTTTCTTCCTTGAACACCTGACCACTCTGCGTAAACTGCGGTAATGAAAAGAGCAAGGAGCCATGGCCTGCCCATGGAGCAAATCCAGCATTGCAGAAAAACATATTTACAAATCCTTGAACCTTGGACACTGTATAGTGCACCCTATGCAAATTATTTTATTGCACTACAGGTGTGCTCTGAAAATAAATTACTCTGATCCCCATTTCCACATTCAACCCAATGAGTCTTAACATCCTGATAATGAGTTTCTCCTTTATTTGAACCAGAATCTTTCAGGAACAGCTCATATTAAATGACAGGAAAGTGCTGAACACAGTATGAAAGGCAAATAAGCAATACAGAGAAAATGAGTGAATCCTAAAGTACTACAACAAGAGTGATTGTTCTGACATTAATTTGCACGGTTGCTTGTTACAACACTGAACTGAACTAGGGGTCTCATTAATTAGAAATATGAGGGGGTGTGGAGCCCATAGGGGAAGGGGGCCTACTTCTGGTTTGTAAAGCTATGTACTCTATGCAAAACACACACACAAAAAAAGATATCTAAGGCAAAACTGACTAAAACTATTAAACTATGACTCCACCCGTAAGCTATGCAAAGTCTAAGAGTGACTTCTAGCTGAGACAAGCTCAGTGCAGCTCCTCCTGGCCTGTCCAAAAGGGTGGATCTCTTTTGGCATATTTACCTATGGGATCCTTCCCCATTTTTCCCCTTTTACCATCATGGCTGAACTTCAAATGCAGATTTCACCTGGGCTTATTTTCTTTGAAGTATGTTATGTACACAGTGAAGACAAAATGCCTGTTTTTCAGGGCTTGGATTTTGTGGAACTAGAATCTACAGAGTATGTTAAATATTTCAGATCATTACTGCAACTTGGATTACAGTCAAGCACTTAAACAGCAATCTAAAATAAATGATACTGGGTAATAACTGCAGCCGCAAAGGAACAGAATCCGGTTTTTAATCTTTTTCTTGAAAAATCAAAAGACAACGAAGTGGGCCGAGTTTTCAAGACACCAGAAACAAAGGACAACTACAACAAAGCAAGTGGACCTGCGTTACACATATGGTTACTTCAGAAACATAAATGCATTGTACTTGTAATGTATATGATCAATTAACTGCTTTGCATTCCAACCACCTATTTTACATCTCCAGTAGTGGTAAGGGCAGGCAAAAACTGAATATATAAACGCTGAGAGCCTGTTTACATGTTACTGTGAGCTTTGGATCTTCTGGGTTGGGTTTTTTTTTTCCTCTCACTTAATGTGTATTACTACCAGGGCTCCAGGGTCTTATTCTGAGCCAGCGTGCCTACACATACAGTTATGGCTGACCCTTGGATTGCCCTGTGATCTCTATCTGTCTATTTTGCAAAGGTCTCAGGTTCATCCTTGGTGTCTGCCAAACTCCCAGATGAGATATCATCCCTGCCACAGCTCACTTTCAGATATGACCTTTTCTGCAGTGTGGTAGGATCCCTTCTGGCCATGTAGATCCACATGTAGCCATGACACACTTTGTTGTTTCCATCCCTTTGTTTTAGTGCAGAGAGAAGCCTCAAAAGAAACAACTCATCTGGAGGCTGATTCCTGGCAGGTGTCCACAAGAAAATGCTCAACTTTGGACCACTTTGCTATGACCCACAAGGTACCTTTCAGATGACATCTTATGCAGCTTGGCTTGGCTGATAATAATCTCAAGACTCTCCACTAATATCATTGCAAACATACCCCATAAAAATTTGTTTCCAAAGTCTTTGAAAGCTTTGAAGAAAGTTCATATGAAGAAGCAGTATGATCACACTCAATATTTGTTGTATAACATACTGAGTATTTGATGCACTTCACTTTTTGTCCATCATATGTACCTTTGGGCCACAGTAACAAAATGTGTTTACTGAATTACATTGTGAGTGTGAAGTTCAAGGAATCATTTTTATATGAAAAATTTCCAAGTAATCTCCAAATCTCTTTGTATTCAGGATTCTGGTTTGGGGATTTGGGGCCAATCTTTTCCCCTTCTGTGATTCCCAACTGCACATTCCTACGCTTCTATATTTTTGGTGTATACAGCTGTGGTTCATATGCATAAACCCACCTTTGCATGTGCAAATCTGATTCTTGGTGAGCTTTCAGAGGATACACTGAAACCTTGATCATTTACGGTTGTGGGTTTTTGGAAAGGAAGAGTTTGGTTTATTCTTTTGTTTTCTTTGAACCTTGTATATTAAATGTATACCTGAAGGTAAACTGAAAGACCAGAAAAAGGAAGATGAATAGAAAAGGAGCATTTAACATTTACCTACATTACAGATAGGATCATGATAAACAAAATCAAATAAAGCTTGATTGGAATCTTTTATTACTAAGGATCTGATTTTCATGATGCACTACAAGGCAACTTTTGTAAGAGCTATGTGGTGGTTGTTTTAACATGTTCATATGGAGGCTTCAAAATCTTGCATATATATTTTAACTAAAGAGAAACTTGGGTAGAAAAGTTAGGATCTAGATCTCTATCTGAGCTATCCCTCCGCTCTAGGGTTTGGGTTTGGTTCTTATCTCTCTTTTAACAATGCAATTTAAAGACAAAACCATAGTTCAGTTTCCTTTTTGAGAGAGAACAAAGTTCACTTTATGAATGAAAAAAAAAAAAAAAGAAAATTTACTTGACGATATGCAAAGTCTCATAGGTTGTTTTTTCTCTGACCCCTTTTTTCCACAATCAACAATCTTCATATGAACTGACTTCTATTTTCAAGGTACTTATTAGTATAATGAAAATAAAAGGGAGAATTTTAAAAGAAGGTTTCCTTCTTTGTTTTTCTAAATCAGAAGCAAGCAAACAGAAGGCCAACTGTGAACATAGAGTCCTCAAGGCATAGATGTGTCTGACAGTGCTAACGGCCAAAGGTTGGTACTTCTGCAAATTTTACCCATAGTTATGTTACCTTAGCAGAAGAAACAGTGAACTGGAACCTGCCACTTAACAAGGATCCAGTGTTTGGGATCCATGCTTCCTTGTCATATCACAGGCTAGATGTGCCTCTTCTTGCCATGCCACTAGTTTTTAAATATGAAAAAAAGAATATAATAATTAACTTTACTGTCAAAAACCTCATTCTCTTCTTGCAGAAGATCTGTCCACAGATCTATATATTATTAGTGGAATTGCTAGTCATAGAGCTAACACAAGCAAGTCAAGAAAAGACTTTATTTCTTGTGATAAATGTTCATGTTATTTTTCCATTAACATATCCTTAAAATGTTTGGAACAAGTAGACACATTAGCTAAAAATGGCAAAAAAAACCCAGGATTTTTTTCTTTTTTTATTCTTTTGAGTTGGTGCTGCAAAACACGGCTTTGACCAGCGTATGGCACTCCTTTCATTACTGTCTGCTCTACCTCAGCAAGTTTGTGGTAATTCAGGTCAGCCATTTTTCCTGAATTTTTAGAAGTCATTTGCCATAGATTCGTCAGTCTAGCCTCAGGGATACAGTGTCTTGGAAAACACAATAATGGGAAAAACTACCTTTGTTCTTTATTCTTCTTTCAGCACTTAATACCACACCTGATGGAACAAATCCACACCTCCTTTCATGTCCTTCCTATCTCTCTCATACATCCTTCCTCTAACCAGAAGCCAGCTCATCTCCCTAATCTCCTTTTGCTAAACACGTTTCTTTTGCTTACAATACACTAAATATACAAATGGCCAAAAAGCACTCTAGATGCCCCTGTAGCTTGACAAGCCACATGTCTATAATTAGGCAAGAACCTCATCAGCTAACAAAATATTACCATCATGTTCTAACACCTTTGCTTTTTCCCTTGGCTCC
Organism: Phalacrocorax carbo; assembly: GCF_963921805.1. Lineage (NCBI taxonomy): Eukaryota > Metazoa > Chordata > Aves > Suliformes > Phalacrocoracidae > Phalacrocorax > Phalacrocorax carbo. Next base: position 50,260,313 of record NC_087517.1, read on the forward strand.
GGTTCCCCAACCACTTCCCTTTACCTTCCATGACAGCTTCTCTTTGCATTGCATTAAAGACTAACAGCATATCGAGGGAACTGCTTTCCATACTGCTAATGTAGCTTGTGTGACTGTTCAGTTATTAGTGAATAATGACAATAATAATTGTGTTTGTATTCATGTTTGGCTCTCATTAGATGCTGAAGTATTTCTGACATAACAGCCACTCAGCTATAGAGGCTCTGACATATGCTGCTGCAGAGGCCAGTACTTTATGGAGAAGTTTATTTTAACCACTGTCACCACCAGCACTTCTCTGTTGTTATGGGACTAATCTGGTTTTCAACAGTAGCAACCATTGATTTTCCTACTTCCAGAATAAAAAGATCCTTTTCTTCTCTTTTCCTTTTTGTAAAATGTATTTCATACATTTTGTGTTTATAAAGGGCATCTGCTTGGAAACCACAGGTTTCCTCTTTGGGGCTCAATTTGAGTGACAACTAAACAGAATAAGGAACATGGGATGGATATGAAAACCAGGACAGTGCCTTGAGGAACATGCAATTTTTCCCATTGATACTACTATTTTCAACATGAATTGATTCATTCAATCAACAAACTAATTGTATTTCTTCATTAGGTACATGAGGGCCACAGCAAAACTTAGCTAGGACAGGGAAGATGGAAGAGCATAAGGCTTTTTATCCTAAACTAGGTAGCTTGCTGGAGGACTAACCTAGTCCACAGCAGTGTTTATACCTTATTACAACCCACTGCCTGGCTAACCAAAATCTGATCACACACTCTTTTGCTGGCATGACAGCAAAAGGATATTTCAAGGAAGAGACATAGCAGAGGCAGTGCAGGGCTCAAGGTGGGAAGGATGATTCTGTGCATCTGACAGGGAGGGTTTAAACGGCTGACAATTGACTTCTCTGCCTGGGTCAGCCATGTTCCCTAGTGCTAACCTGGGACTCGCCAATCCCACATGCATGATAGCTCCAGCCAGGATGCCTGCTCCCACTGCATTCCTCTCTAGACTACGAAGTATCCCAAGCTGGGCAGCTGTTTGCAAAGGAAAGCATCCCCAAGTGGGCAGCTTCCACTGGAACAGTTCAATGGAGCTCACTGACCCTGTTTCAGGAACCTGCTGTCAGACTATTATTTGACTGTCATTCAGGCTCACATGTTTGTGTGTGTTTATTAAACATTTCTTTGGAGCCCAGCTACATCCATGTGGTTTCTTCATATTGTATTTGTTGTGTAAAGAATAAGAGATTGCAAGACCACTGCCCTGGCATCCCACTCCACTGGCTGCACAAGAGCTGTCTGCTTCACCCCCTGGGTGTAGCAGCAGGCTTACTCACCCCACGCACCCAGGACTTCAAGGAAGCCCTAAGCCTCCCAAAGCCACATGGCACTGGGACAGTAGCTGACGTATATGCTGGCGCTCATTTACGCTCCCTGTCTTCATTAAAAGCAACCAGAAAATGGGGGGAATGAAGTTTCCTTGCTCTGCAGCCACCTTCTATAAGTAAGGCAAAAAGTTGTCGTAATCAATGTCTCCCTGCTTTTGTAAAAGCCAATAACAGCTTCCTTCTCTCTCCTGCATGTGGTTAGAGGAGCAACACTTCCATGGAGTTGCTCCTTCTCACCTGGCACAGCAAAAGCTGCCCATCCTGTTTCCATTGATTTCTCCAGAGGTTGCGTTAAAAAATACAATGGAGTATTTATGTGTCTGTGTTAGGAGCAGGTTATTAAGTAAAACCCACCGTAAATAGAGCCGTTAATTCAGTTGCTGGCATGGCTCTCTGTTATCTTCTCAATACCTCCCAGAGGGTATTAGTCTTACCCTTTCGTTTGAGTTGGCAGCAGAGTTATTTTTTTGCACCTGCTGCTCTACTCTGATAACAACACAGGTCAGCTTTGATTTGTTGGAATATAAACAAAAGAGCAAAGCCAGGCATCTGCCTCAGCAGCCTGGGCCGGTTTGACGATAGAGCTTTTCCCATTGGGTTTTGAACAAAAGTACTCTTTCGATTCTTACGTGAACTCTCTCCCGCTTCATAAATAGTCCTTTGCTACAAAATAGTCTGGTGTCGGAGGCAACCTCAATACTGTACTTTTCCATCAGCTGAAACCTCAGCAGGTCAAAGTAACACACTAGTCTAAGACTTAAGACACAGGAGGTGTCATACAAAATACATAAAGAAAAATAATCTGAAACACAGTGGTTCAAAAATTAGCAGGAAAAAGCAACAAATGAAGGGTAAGCAGTAAAGGAACTTTCTTAAGAGGTAAAGAAAACCTGAAGCCCTGGGAAGGTTTGCTTTCCCATATGAACACACACATACTCCAACCCTTAATCTACTATTTAAAAGAAAGTAAAAAAAAAAAAGTATTCCATGAGAAGTAGGTACTCATCTTGGAACTGGGCTACTTTAAAGTTCTTCTGATAATCAAGGTTGCAGGGCTTATCTACAGTAAAAGCATCTACAATGATGGAAGGACTCCTGAAACACTGACAGTCATAAAGCAGAAAAGGAAGAGTCCACAGACAGGCAGTAAATAGCACAAAGCACAGAAACGAAGGAAGGAACTAGCTTTACCTTCTTATTACAAATAGGAAAATTGAGACACAGAGCTGAAATTATTTGCTTAAGTCATATAACAAGTCAATGGACAAGTCAGTCCAACTCTTATCTTCCAGCTCAAGCTCCATTGCTATCCATTGCATCATGTCTCCAGCAAAAATTTCAACATGCAGCTGACAGGATGATCATGGGTTTTTTGAGGGCAAAGAGAAGGCATTAAACAAGGGAAAGAATTTTCTATAAAAAAAGGGACCTGTTCAGACTGAAACCAAGACTCTTCTGTGTATCATGACTGTTATGTGCCTAGTAGAGATTTGAATGTTAAGTTAGCCAAACAATTAAATCTACACTTGAAATATTAAATTAAAAAAAATTGCTTTTGACCTATATATGTATGATCCTGAAAATAAGCTAGAAATTCATAAGTAGAGCTGGCTGAAATTAAAAATTTCTGTTCTGTGGAACTGTGGCTATTTCAAGGCGCTTTTTTTCTTCCTTTCATTTTTTTTATAACAATGGAAGAAAGGAATTTTAAACAGCAAGTTACCTGGCAACAGAGAGGGAGGATCCCCATCCCAGTCAGCTGACATGTAAAAAAAAACTATATTCAGGTTGTCCAAGTCACAAAAGTGCAACTCAGCCTGTTATGTATAATTGTTTTTAAAAGACGGAAAATGTCAAATACCAGACTAAGATATTAGTGCAAACAGGCAGTAATGTCACTACAGAGCAGCTGCACTGGAAGCAATAAACTTGCCTTACCTGGTTATTGTGCACATGGTCACCAGGGAACCCTCTGCAGAGCCTCACCACAGTAATCCTGAAATGCAGCCTCTGCAGGCTACCAGATTTGACTGTCTCAAACGCTGCCTAGGTTGTGAAGTTTGTGATCCTGTTCCTCCTCTCTCACTGATTGCTGATATTCTTCTCTTCTTCCTTATTTCTTTTATTTCTCTTTTTTAAATTTTTGTTTCTTTTTTTTTTCCTCTCTGTTCCATTTTTTGCCTTCTACTTAGTCAGACTGGTTGACCTGGCCAGCTAAGCTTCTTTCAAACACCACCACAAACCTGTAACCAGCAAACAGCAACAGACAAAAACTTCACCTTCAATTATCTACCTATGGTACAAGAGTGCCAGGTCTTACAGCAACTGTGGAGTTTGTGGCTGGTCTCTAGGATGGAGGCTGGAGGAGTCAGAAACAGGGAAAAAAGCTCACTTCCCTCAGTTCTTTCCGCTCCCCTGTGCAGGTATGTATCTCACTTAGTCCTCAAGGTAACTGGAACAGGTTCCACCAACAATACCAATAAAAATATTTCTGGTCTATTTCAAACAACTGTTTTTGTCAAGAGGAGATTTAGTACCATGTGAATTATATCAATTTTTACATTGTTCTAGGAAGGAATGTTAGCAGAGATCCTCATAACAGCTGTTTTCAGGTGCTAGGGAGTTTTTTCTTCTTTTCTTTTTATCTTTAATGATTAAATCTTCGTAAGATTTTTAATATTGAAGATGTGTCATAGCATAAGGCAGCCTGACACCTTGGTTCTAAAAGACCCAAAGCCCTGTTAGCTTTTCACATATATAAAGCATTGATTGTGTTAACACCTTCAAGTCTGTTCTTCCCTCCATTATATCAAAGCTAGCACAGAAGAGCCTGGTTTGTTCTAGAGCTGCAGGCCTGCTGCTTATAGTCTGGGGTATGGGGAAGGGCAGCCCTGGGTACACCAGCTCTAAGGCTGCGCACGTGTTCCTGCAAGAAAAACTACTGCTGCATAGGGCAAAAACAGCAGGCGTGGAAGTCGCAGACAGCTTGGGCTGGGGCTCTTGGTGTGAGCACCCCCCTCACCGCACTGCAGGACAACGCTAGCCAGTCATTTATACCTACAGACAAAACACACATATATACCAAATACCAAATGCAAAGAGCTTTGCATTTTAAAGGATTAAATGAAGAAGCTAGTTATTCAGATTAGCAAACAAAATGGATTGAAATGAGGGCAAATATTTGAATTCCTATATTATAAAGTAAAGCAAGAAAGTCTGTGCAGGAGATAAGGGATGTGCATGTACTCAGTGCAATATATTTGTGTGAGTATATGCATATAGGGAGTGGCTACAGGCAAGCTAAGAAAAATTTCCTAGATTGACTACAATTTTACTATCTTCCAAAAACATTTAATCATTTCAGACTTTGAAGAAGGAAAAGAAGTTTCTACCTGTTCTTACAAAGTATTACAGCTCCATTAAAAAAAGTCTTGGGAGGGGTAAGGATATCTACAAGTCACTAAATGAAGGAAAAATGATATCTTACATTTTGTACATGTCATTTTTTATTAGCCTGTAAGAATATCTTACTCATCTAATCACCTATCTCCCTCATCTACTCATCTAATCTAATCATACAGTCTTCTAAAACTTTTTCATCTTCCCTTATCAAGGCAGCTGCCTGGGACTATTACAAGTAAAGTCTGTTTTATGTGAGTAGTGTGTTAGGTCCTGCTGCAAAAGAGATGAGAACAGTGCCCTTGAATGCATCAGAATTTGACTCCCTGATAAAGCCCCTCCATAGCCATTCCAATCTATGAGACAATTGCTTAACCAAGCGTACTTTGAAAGTGCATCATCAGGATGCAAGCTTCTAAAGTATTGTGTAATAATAATTATATGTTTCAGTAAAAATCATTAAGAAAGTTTGGGGGTAATCATTATATCATGGACTTAGTCTGATTCCTGACCATAGCATCTTGGGCAGTTTTACATGGGTTTACATGGGTTTGTTAATTATATAGCAATATAAATTAGTTACCTGCTCACTGCTAGATGAAAGAAAACCCAGAGTGGTTTTAAAAAAAACAAAAACAATTCTGATAATGGCACTAGTAATTTGGACAAAAAGAACGTATTTTTATACATAGTTGCTCAATTGTTACAGACTCATAGGGGCTCAGGAGACTATTACAGCTACACCTGATTGTGAGCTGAGGAAATATCTCCAGTGTTTATGTCTGTATCCCTCCTCCATAATAGGCAGGAACTTTTATTTTAATCTATGTGTTTGCAGATCCTTTAAGTAGAATTACTTTCTTTTCACCACTGCAAAGCAATTCTATTTTACTACCCCATCTTATCGGTCTATAACCACCAATTATCCAGCCCCAGCTAGTTGTTTTATCTACTAGTTCTCATACTCTTTCCTGTGGAGCACATTTCACAACATCAGCAGAGGTAATGATAACTACAAGCGATGTCAGCTTTTGGAAAGGAAGGCTTTGAGGGCTCTTCCTCAGAGGGAGACACGCAAAATGCCAAATGCCAGTTTATTGCTCCACTGGCTGCATGACTCCATGTTTACTCATTCTCACCCTTCTATAGACCAATGACCAACAAATGTACCAAGTATTTTAGGCATTCAGTGAGGGAGTTGGTGCAAGCTACAACCCCAGTAGAGCACAAAGCAGCTCCCATACTAAGAAAGACTCCAGATAACTTCTACAGAAACCAAATTAATCCTTACTTTTCCATATACCAGCTGTGTGAACAAATGCTTCTTTATTTACCCTTTCTATCACCAGTGCTACTTATGAATTTCACCCATACCAAATTCTCAGTGTACGCTTTTCTTGAAAACTTACTGAAATAAATCCTTGGTTCATCAGGGGCCAAAATATGTGTAAGCTGCAGAGCGTGCTGAAGGCAGGGACAGGGAGAAAGAGAAGCAGGCATCTGTGGTTAGAGATCTTGAAGTGCCCTTGAGCACTAGACTGGCTGAGTGGCTGAAGCCAGCACACTTTGCTGAAGATGGTGTTGGATTTCATGTTCACAGGGCACTTCTTATTAGGACAAAAGCTCCATGAGTTTATGCTTGAAATTTCGATAGTAACTAAGCTGTGAGATGGGGCAAAGACTTCACTTCACTAAACTTCACAAACTGTGCAAGCAACAAAGATCGTTAGCATTTCTGTCCATTTCCTTATGTACAGCAAAGACTTTATACTTGGTTCTGCCACATCCTAACATCATGTGTCATTAGCAATGACAACTGACAATTAAGTTTGTGACCCTTTTCTTTTTATGTGCTGCTTGCTGCAGGAACACCTAGTTCTCAACAAGAATACCTACTTTATAACTGTAGGAAGGCTAACGAGAAAGAGCACTGCAGAAAATCCTATAAAGGGTGGTCACATTACCATCAGAATAAGAAGGGGCCATTCATCTCTATCTGTAGCTTGGTCTCAGCACACTGACCAATTTTTAAGCTAGACAGGTCTGTCCTGTAGGACCCACTTTCCAACCTGTCTCTCTGTACAGTAGGTCATTGCTCCAGTTCACAGAGATGGTATTCATCGTATTGCAGAAAGAGCTCGGACAGGTGTGTGTAAATTGATTCTAAGTAAGTAAACAGCAATAGAAAGCACATAACTGTGGACTCCATAGAATAGATCCAGGTTACAGTGCAGTCAGTAGAAAGTTTGCCTGGGAGAAGACTGAATAGTTTGTCCTGAGACTGTTAGACATGTTTTTAAAGAGTGTGTAAGCAATGAACAAGAGAGGCTAGGCAAGCTTCGATTTTGGAAAGTTATCATGGCTCATGGACAGTCCTCTGAGTTCACTGAAGCAATAAAATCATTAATCCTCCTCTGTGAGAATTCTATATAAATATTCACTTCTTCAGCAGGTGTAGGATTTCAACCTCACAGGGGTTTTTTTAGTGCAAATTGCCGTGGGACAGGCAACAGCCTAACACGTCAGTCCTGTCTGGACACAGACACGTGTACAGAAATCCTCCTTTTTCCTCTCTAATCTTTCTTCATCTGTGTCTCTGGACAATTTCTTCCTTTTTAGTTTGATCTCTCTCCACTGCAATTTGTTACCTTGTACCTCCCAGACAGAACAAGTACTGATCTTAACAATAAAACTCACTGGAAATGAAAAAAAAAAAAAAGGAAATTCAGTGGGAGCCAGATGATTTGTCATTGTCCAACTGTCTTATTGGCTGTTTCCACCACGGCTGAAAACTCACAACACACTGAGAATATCTGAAGTAATATAAAATTACTATGACAATACCACAGTATATTGTCTCAGGAGAAAAGAGGGTAATAATATCCCATGTTAAACAGACCACATTCTATTACCTGATCTCACCATGACTGGGGTAATATGTATTGTTGTCACCATATAAATTGCTGTGAAGGGCTACCTAATTTGTGCTGGGGCAAACCAAGCATTATACTGGTCTGATAGGAGATCCTTTACTACTGTGACTTGGGAAAAGCACACTTTTTTACCATCCTTATAGGCTTTACAAATAAGACTAGGACTAGGAAAAATGAAAAAAACAGAGCAAACAAACAACATTAGCTCCACTAACAATAACCTCATCTCTGCATGTCGGACCAATGCTTGAAGGCGAGAAGGGGGTCTGGAGGACAGTGATGCTAAGAAAGCCTTGGGCACACTCTATAAACCCCTGATCCTGAACTCCCAGTATATTGACTCATATTACCTTTGTGTTTAGCACTGCTGTTCCTACAGCCTGTCTCCAGTCCTGACATCCAAATTTCACAGCAGATGTTCAAAAATTAGAGGGGACCATTGAATTGATTAAAGGATGGAAAAGCTTAGAGCGGAACAGGTCGAGGTCCTAGAGGATTTGGCTCTAGTGTAAGTTTTTCCATGAGAGAGAATAGCCTATGGAGCTCGGACTACTACACAATTATCAAAGATTAGGCTGTGGAAGGATTTGTCCCTAGCTACCTACACAAGGAAGAGGAATTTGCCACCCAGGGGACATCACAAGACAACAACATCAGGTGGCTGAATGCTGAAGTTAGACCATGTCAGACTGAAATGAGATAAAATCTTTTTAGAGGCATGGTATTTAATTGCTGGAGCACTTCAAAAAGTTCTGCTGATTTTCCCATTGTTGGACTTCTGGACTTTTTTCTTCAAGATTAGAAGTTTTCTAGAAGATAAGCTGTAGTTCAAGTCAACTAATTAAACTCTGACAAATTCTGGGAAGTCCTGTGTTGTTATCACAACAATCACTTCTGGTTTCGAAAACTTTAAGGGCCAGGAATTAAACTGTCATTAATTGCAATATTTGTTGATGAAACACCTTAATACTGTTGGTTTTCTACTTTTAATTGCAACTGTTTTCTTCGGTTTCTGCATTTGCATTAAATAGAAAAGTTCTGTATTTTCCAGCGCTGGAATTTTCTACAGCGCAAATAGATGTCAGAAAACTGACTTAAATTGTTACCCACAGATTTGCTATCAAAACAAAACTTAAAGGAGTGTATTTTTTTTATTCCACTAAATTTTTTCACAGATTACAGGAAATACTGGTGCGAATTAGGTATATTTAACGCAGTCCCATGTGGCACAAGTACAAACAAAACCACTAAATGAAACTTTTACTTCAATGTTCATTTCTGTCACAATGAACCAGTTTCATTGTCTAAAGAATATGAAAAAAAGGATAGCTGGATATACTTCAGAAGCAAAGTTGACAAGATATTTTTAGATGAAGTAATCGGAAAGCACAATACTGATAAAATTCAATGACTTTATAACCATATACACAAAAGTATGCGCCTAAAATGTCTCATGGTGAAATGCAAGCCTTCATCACTAAGCCCATTCCACATATATTACAAAATCGACATGGATTTTGAGCAACTTTTTCTTTACGTTTACTTCTACCATTACTTGAACAGCTGTGTCTATACCTTAAGGGGCCAATTCTGGTTCTATTCAAGTAAAATTACCATTGGAAGAGAAAGAAATTAAACAGGCAAAGACACTGTAGGCCTCTACTCACACTGTATTTACCTACCCAGTGCTTGAGCTGGGTTCTTTGTGGTGCTTTATCTTAGAAGGGACTAAGATAGGCAGACCCCCCCCTCACCACAGGAGTTGCCAAGAAATTGCCTTAAGGATAAAACCAAGCCAAATTATAAATATATTTTAGGATTTTTTGTTATCAGCACAATCACCATCAAGATCTTCATCACTAAAAGCAAAAGGAACACCATCATTGTAAAGTGTCTCCCAGTTCTGCGACACCAGCACTCTTAATGATATTGAGAAGGTCCACTTTCTCACCCCTTGCCTTACTGAACAGATGACCACTCTGTGGACAAAAGCAGGAGATTTAGGACCCAGCATATTATTAAATACATCATAATAAAAAGAATCCTCAGGAAACTTTAAGTAATCCTGACAAAGCCACTGGCTCAATTCAAAGTCAATGCCATTCTGGGTAAGTAAAGGCAGTACATCTGGCCCCAATCAAATATAAACACAACAGAAATATTTAAACACAAGTAAGATACAATTTCAAAATAGGAAAACAGACATCTTTATTGCAACGTTAAAAAGCCTTTTGATCAAATGAGCTTAGCTGCTAGTCCCAAGTGGGAAGGGAGGGGCTCGGTAGGGTGGGCATGAGTCCAGTAGACACTTTCCTCTTTTTTTTTTTTTTTTTTCAGTGGTGTTAATTTAAAGGAAGTATATCTAAAATAAGATACCCAAACACCTTACCTCATTTAGCTGCAGATTCTGGAGTGGAAATCCTTAACTGAGGCAATGGGAAAACACAGGTACTAGGTTATGTCTCCTAAAGACTGCCAGGAGTGAAGATAAATGGACGTGATATTAATTTTAAAACATTTTGCTGAACACTCAGGCAGCCAATAGGGAAATTCCTTAGGTCATTTCCTGTTCGTTTGATTGGGTCTTCAACGACAACAACCAAGATGAGATTGGGAGCATTTGCATAAGGCCAGCTCAGTCCTCAGTATTCAAAAAGAACAGGTCTAACCGGGTTACACACGTGGCTCCAGAACAAAAGAAAAACCTGGTAATGGATGAGGGATTGATTTCTTTGTAGTTGTTTTTTTAGGACCATCCCTTTTTTTTTTTTTTAATGGAGGTTATTTCAGGTAGATAGGGAGATTATAATTAGAATGAGGAGAAATGAAAAGCAGGAATGTCCTAAATTAAAATTAGTCTGGAAATAACATTAGGAGATGCATGGTATGGAATAACCCTGTGCTGGAGGGAGGTTGACTGGGTGAGCCAATACTATGGGCTCAATTCTTTCTTTTCATACCTTGAACATCCTGCAAAAACCATGAATCTGCAGAAAGGGGAGTCTCTTGGTCTTCCAGCTTCTCTGGGCATCTGAGAGAAAGTAAAGACAAAATGAGGGAAAAAATCATCACTGTATGTGTACATGGGGTTGAGTATGAAAGCTCAGCTATATACAGGTTAGCAGGACAGAAAATCAGCAGATGAGTGCTCAGCTTTACATTTCTCTGCTTCTGACCTTTCTAATTCTGAAGGTTAAGATCGGCAGGGCAAAGCTAAAACTTTTCTTAAGGCACCTGCTTCACAGCCCATGGAAGTCAGGGAAAAACATTTTTGCTTGTTCTGAGCCACAACCTGGGCATTGCGTTAGAGGCCTTTCACTAATTCAGTCATCAGTTCAGCTGTCACCTGGGGTGAAGAGCAAGGAAAGGCTGTTTCTTCACGGAAGATCTGTGCTTGCAGGACAGATCTGAGAGTTGTGAGTCCAAAGCTTTCCTTGAGCATGTGTGAGTTACCCCTCCAGCTTGCGACCATGGTCCTCAGCAGGAAACAAGGTGCTTAAATGAAAATATGAACCCTCATCTCTCTCTCATTATTTCACTAGTCAGAAAAGGCATCTAACGTGACAACAGCTAAAAATGTAGTAACGTAGGAAGGTTCTGAAGTTTCATTAATTTGTATGCATAAAACACAAGAATTGCTGAATGTTATTACGCAGTGACTGTTCAGTGGTTGCTGTGAATTGACTTTTCCAGTCTTTGTTCACTTTTGATCCCAGGGCTCATCATAGATCTCCCTCCCAACAGATGCTGACAAGCATTCTCAGTTCTAAATTTGCCAAACACAGGGAATGAATTCTCCTTCAACATCCAGAGACACTATTAATTATTATTCAAGGCTCATTGTAGGGGAAACATTTCATACTTGTTATTTATGCTGAACCTGATTTCAAGATAAATAGTGCATCTCAGACTTTAGGAATGTCACCTTTGTTCCTATCATCTACACTAACATCAATTACAGTAAAACCTGACCTGCTTTTATTTATACAGATAAGATGCACCTGTGTACAAGTGTTGCTTGGGAAGATCATATTGTTTTTCACTCAGGTTATAGTCAAGTTCCATGGCTGCTCACCTTGATTCTCACCTATCAAAGAACGTTTTCACTGAGGAAGAAGGATGGCTGTAAATGTCCATCTTCAAGAGCAGTAATGTCTTGTAGCTACAGCACCAAGGTTAAGGACATCACTGAAGACAGCTAGATAACAGTTTGGAGTTCTCATAAGTAGGTCTAGTACCTATAAGAGTTCTCTAAGCATTTATGTCACCAAGTTTAAGAATTTGCATAACAGTTCATGTCTTGGTGGGTATTTATATTAAACTTTTCACCATCAGAATGATGTCTTTTTATCATAGCAGCATGGATGATCAATCCAGAGCAGGAGAACAGGAAAAAGCTAAGAAGGAAGCAAAGAATGAGAAAGCAATAACGAGCACTTCCCTTCCCAGGAAGGATATCTTTAACAAAGAACCACCTCTTACATCCCACTGAGCTAAACATGAGAGATTACATCATTAAATACATCTCATGCTGCAGAACCACCACAGAAGCATGTGTCCACTGAGTTTCAACATAGCTAGGGAAATCAGACTTTTCCTACTGCTAGAAAGGACACCAGCAAAAGCAGCACAAATTTGGTTCAAATATGGTACTTAGATTGGTGTGTCACTTCTGTTTGTGTGGCTCTAAGCCTTTTCTGTCTCAGCTCCCAAGGGCAGAGACAGCTCTGGTTGCTAAGACCTAGAATAATTCCAGACAGACAAAAAAGCACATTGTACCAACAGGTCTGGGCAAGGTGAGGCTAACTTGGCCAGCACACCAGCATGCATTATTTAGTAGTGTGCTATTTTCAAAGGCACGGTGCCACACAGGGTGGTGGCTCCTTAAATTTACTGCCCTGCCTGTCCAGCTATGCTGCACCCCCATGCTCCCAAGTATGCTATTGACACTTACATGTGGTTCAGCACAGAGAGAATTACGGGTGGCTTTCGGAGACAGACAGAGCTTTCTCTCTGCGTATCCTTCTCCAGCAATGCAGCCAGAAAATTAGCATGATTTTGGTCCCCAGACAATTCTAGGTGGCAGAGAAAATATTAAAACCTCTATAATTAGGAGCTAGGAGTCCATATTCACAGTATGGCAGAAGTGTCAGTGCAGATTCCCAGAATTAATTTAATTATAGCCATCAAGCATTGAGGAAATTATCTAAATCTGTCTAGATTCTTAAATTGGCGTCTGTTACTGTAGTGTCTGACACCTGAGAACAGAGAACAAATGTATGGTAATTTCTACTTTTCCATTAATATTAATCTCCACTTCATTTGTTGAATTCCAGTGGAATATCAAAAGGAGCGTGTAATAGGCTGATACGTAGGTTAGACTCGCTGAGCAATCAGAGAATTCAGGGTATGATATTCCTGCTTTCATTTTCTTGCCCCCATATCAGAAGTGATTCAAAAAGTTTGCTGTGAAATAATATACTTTCTGTAAAAACGTTGCTAGAGAAGCCAGAAGGAGCAGGACAGGTGGTATTTCCAAAGTGTGTTCGATGGTATAGGCAAGCACCACCTATTACTAAGGTTGCCCATTACTTAGGCTTGCAAGTCATTGTAATTTTTTTCTTTACAGTTTGCCAAAGTCTATCCCTTAGGTGTTTGGCTAAATTGAAATTTTCCATAATGGGGATTTGCTTTGCAACAAAATTTTTGAATAATTGTCATCCATAATAGTGTATGTTTTTCTGACAAATTAAAGAAGGCAGACAAAAAAATGCTGTTCTTTGTATCCGTATTAAAAAATATTCCTGCCTTTTCTTTGGAAAGGTTAAGTACATTTATGTTTGAAGCAAAGACTGATGAAAATGGGATGTCAAGTTAAGGGTGTGCTATTTACCATGCCCAATAAAATCCAACCAAAATTAGCCATTTTATAGCTCACTGAGAAATCACAGTCCACATAATGTATTCCATGATGAAAAGCCACATTCCCTGCAGCTTCCTTCTGCACTGAGCGTTCTCCACCTCCTGGCTTCACAGGGCTTTCCCAGCAGGTAACAAAGGCTATTCCTGTGCATTCACCCTCCTGAAAAGGCAATTTTTCCAATGACTTCCCCCATTTGGCCCAGCAGCTACTGTCAATACAACAGGCAGATATCTTTACAGAGGATCTAAAGGTTTCGTTCATGGGCTTAACCCACGGGATACGCAATGCTGAAACACCTATCTTTGCCCATCACATTCAAAACCTAGAAACCATACACAAGAAACAGCACTAGGAGAACATTATTAACATTGTGACAAGTTAGGAGGTACTGTACTTAAGAACAGACAAGATGATACTCATTTGAAGAGAAGCTAGCCAATACTATGATTGAGGGAGTGTCCCTGAGCTTATTTGCTGCACATGAATCAAACTTGCTCTGAAAATGTCTATTCATTTCCTCATGAGTTTTCTTATAGTGTTCATCCTCATGGTATTTGAGGTATTATAGAAACACATTTATTTATAATGTAAATAAACATTTAATATGTGTACATTAGTGTATTACATTATATTAATGCATTAGCACTAATATTAAAGTATTAGAACCAAAACACCTTTATGCTTCCCTTGTGAGGTAAGAAGGTAATAATTTTTATCCCTATTTTAAATGGGGAATCCTAAAAAGATCAAGATAAAGCCATTTAATAATTCAAGGTATCCATTCTGAGCACATACTTAGAGCACTTAGTATTCTATAGTTATGTGAAGTATTGAAAGCACAGCTCCCACTCACCTCAATTTGAGATCTTAGCACTTAACAGTTCTCTAAATCAGACTCCTTTTCTAGCAGAAAAGAAGGGAAAAAAAGATTTTAAAATTTATAAATAATAAGTTAGGTTTTCCATGCAAAAGATAAGGGTAACAAAGGGCTAGAATGAACCAGCAGGACAAACATGAATTGGTTACACAAACATTGAAAGAAAAAAATGCAAATCCTAGAGAGAATATAGGCTTACTATTAATTATGGGTTTGTTTTTGTCTCCTCGGTGTGCAGGTCAAACCAACTCAATGTAACAGTGCAGTGGCATCCAGCCACTCCTTTCTGCAAGAGCACATTGTTACTCAAACTGTTGGGAGTAAACTCATGAGAAATATGGAGAGAGATTAATATTGACAAATAATGTCCATGGCAAATAAAAAGACATGTAGCACTGAGGAGACCATTAAATCCAGTGCAGCATCTGTTATGCTTTGCTTCTCATTTGAAAGAAAAACATCAAAAATTTATAAGGAGTCAACAGGACCAATTGGTAAGAAACTATAAGACTATTTTCTGCCCACATGAACTAACACAGTTCCATGGTTTTCTGTGAGGTTTTGGTAAGGTATATCATCTAACAGCATTTTTTAATGTAGTTGTATAGACAACTGAATTGCCATTTCAGGAGTCAATTTATTATGAGGCTATACTGACTGTGCAATGATCTCTCAGAGAAGAAGCTTCATAACTATGCAATAGTAGGTGTTAAACAATGGGTAGGGCAAAATGACCTAATGGGTCTTTTCTATCTGTTGTGGTTTGAATCTCTTAGCAAACACCATGATGCTGCCAGGACCAAAGCAAAACAAAAGCTTTGATTTTTGAGAACATAAAACTATCTTTCACTAAATGCAAACACAAAATAATGCACAAGGATAAAAAAGGAGCACAAATATGGTGAGATAAACTTTTAGCAGGGCTCAAATACTTTTCCTGTTACATTCATAAACCAGGACATGATGAAACCACAGGGCCTGGGAGAGGCACAACCGTTCCTATGAGTGTTGCACCTCTTGCTCCCAAAATTTGGTGAATATAGAAGTATGTTTGTGCTAGGATCATTTGTAACTACAAATCACTGCACAATCCCCCAGGTGCCACCGATTCACATATGTAGGAACTGGAGAATAGCTACAGAGCTCAGAAGTGGTCTTGTGTCATGTGGATACCTTGTTATTGAGCTACACAAGAGTTCAAGTTCATTCCTGCACTTAAATCCTCACTAATGACTCTGTATCTGTATTTTGCTATGGCATTTTATATACACCGTATGGTGTCAAGCTTTTTAGGAAATCTACAAATGGGTAAGTGGCACCCAGCTGCAGAATTTCGATTCTACCATTATTTCTTATCAAAGTAGACTTTTCCCAGTTTAAGGGTGTTGGATTACCTAAGAGCTCACTGGGGGTCTTTGCAAATCTAAATGGTTTGAACATTCTCAAGCTTAAAAGCTGTTCAGAGGAGAGGATTTGATTTGAGATAATCTCCAGCAGAGACCTACAAGGAGCATGCATGGTTTCTTTTATGTGCTGGGAAAGCAGGAAATTAAAAATTAAGGACAACAGGCTGCCAAAAGACTGGTTATCTGTCATAAGGACAGATCAAGGAGCAAATAAAATGGGAATGAAAAGGGATGGCAGGGCCAGTTATGTGAAAATGGAAATTGTTCACACTGTAATCAGCTACTTTTCAAGGCAGTCACCCTTGTAATCCATATGGTGTGGCAAAACGAAATAGAGACGAGGAATCAAAGGCATCCCTGGACACAAATACCCACAGCCAGATTTAGATCAAAAGCAGTTCAAGGCCAGGACAACAGAGGTCATAACTGAGAATACAGAGACAGACAGGTTGGGGTGCAGAGTGTCTGACTAAAAGATTATGGATTTGATTAGTTATGAGGAATCTATGGCACAAGTGCTGCGCCCCTGGATTGCTCAAGTAGGAATATGCCCAACAGAGATCCATGGCAGCATGAACGTGTGGGTGACCAAGTTCTTCAATGTGAGCTTCTCACTCTTCATGACATTGAGGAGTAATAAGATTCTGTATGAGTGCATTTTCATGCATGTCTGCGTGCATGTGGGTGAGCGTTGCATGGCTGAATGACTGAGGAGGGGATAAAGTAAGAAACTCATTATGCATATGTCTGTCTTGGTGCATAAATGTGAGTTGAGAGCATTCAAATGGGTACATTCATGTACTTGGGAAAGGCTATTAAGGAAGCCTCCAAGATTTCAGCATTTAGAGTCAGGGAGTGGACACATCTGCCATAAGGCAAAGTTGGAATAGCTTCACAGAAATTAATGAAGGGGCCTAAGAACTGCATAGGTACAAAGGGCATTAAAAACCCAACCCATCATGGTTCAAGTCAGCCTTAGGAATCATACCAGAACAGATCTTTTGGGGACATCCCAAAGCAAGCAGCTACCTGCAAGATAGCATAAGGTGTGAACAATTCATAGGCTAACTTCCAATCTTTGTGATTATGAGAGGATTTTCTTTGCCAGCATCTGAGTGGGGGAGTGAGGGTTAACCCTTGTACGTCGCTATAGCAGGCAAAGGTTTCAAACCAGTTTATCCCAACTCCAATATCTACACAATGCTCAGTGCCCATGAGATGCAAATATCAGGTTTATGATTAACTGCATTAAAATTCCATGGAACTGCAAGTACTTTTATTTGTTTGTATAATGAAATTGAAACAATACACCCTTTCCTTACTATACTTTCACTTCGCTAGCAGTTAAAAGGAAATTGTTCAGTAGATATATGTGCCATACCTTTATATGTCCCAAGAATTTCCTTCACATCCCTTACTTGGACATACCAGTACACTACCTGCCAGGGAATACGCATGGTCGATGCATGCATGACCAGGGCAAATATTGTTCTAGTGGAGATAGAGGATAGGCTAAGCAAATATTTTACTCTGACCTCAGAGAAAGTCAGGTGTTTCCCACTACAAAACTTGCACCGTGGAGCAGATACTTTTGCAAGGCAGAACATAGATAGGACTTCAGAGGCCTGGGTTATTCCTCTGGGTTCTGCCACAGCCTTTCAGCAGTTTGCCTCTCTAGATCTATCTCGAGTATGCTGGAAATGAAGTAACTCTTCCCGAAACAATGTAACACTATAAAGATGAATGCATTTCTGTTTGTGAGACAGTCCAAGTTGCCGTGGATGTGTCTAGATATGAAGACTCTACAGAGTTAAGTAGGGAACCCCATAAAAGGTCTTGCATATACCAGACTATTGTACTAGCACTTATCATGGTAATTAACTTTGAGGGGCACAGAAGTTCAGCCTTTGCCCTTAGAGTTTTGCTGCATTAGTCTTTGAGCTGGGCTTCCCATGTCTGGCAGCTATAATATTATCCAAATATCTTTTCCACTGCAAAGATTTCATTCTTCTAATCCTTACATTTGGCACGTTGTTCCCAGCTGAAAGTATGTGTAAATCCGTTTTGCCAGGAGAAGGGGCCAATTTTATCCAGCTACGTGGCTGGTTGATGAGTGAGCACTGAAGAGCTGCATTTGTCTGTTACCAATGAGGCTGTTAAATCCTGGAAAGTGACCATGTGAACAGTATCACAGGTACTGCAGTGAGGCACACTGGCATGAAGCTGGCACTTCATCACCCCTATACAGGGTTACTATGCAACTATGCATTAGTCAGAATTAATGACTTGATTTATTTAGAAAGAAAAACCTTCTCCCAGGTTTCTCCCATGCCCTTTCTGAAATGCCTTTTAGCAGCTGGCATGGTGCATCTGTGGGAGGAAAGAATGAGAAAAATTGTAGTGACTTTACTAGGACTCATTCTGTGGCTTGCAAACTAGACTCAGTGACCCACAGCAGCACAGCCCTGAATTTCAAAGGCGTGAGTCTCTCCTTGAGCTGCTCCCTATTCTTCTAGCAAGCCAGCAAAAGCCTTGGAGCTGGAGTTATGATCTTCAGGAAACTCCATCACTGGTCTCATGCCCTGCAGGCGATCCTTCTACTTACACGCAGTTTCCACAGGAGAACTCTACAAGATTATTTTGTGTGAAAGTTATTCTCTTTAAGTACCAGGGCATATTAACAGGCAGCAATGCATGCTGCAGTCACCCTAGTAGTGGGAGTCAATCTCCCCAAGAGTGAAGTGAGCTGCTGATTAAGCAGACAGGTGTCTTTACCAAGCAATTCCACAAACATACACACATTGCAGAAATGCCTCTCAAGAGCATACCTGAAAGAAGCACCTATGGAGCAGCCACATCTGGAGGAAAGAATGGACACATTTAAGTCGATTTCTGTACTAGGAGATTGCACCATTGCTGTGAAAATTAATTGGCCATTCTGTCATTACTGTGAATTACATAATTTAGTTGTTGGTCTTGATGATCTAATCTAAATGGCTACTGGCACGACATGCTTGCGTCTGAGCATTTTTGGTCGTGGACAGAAAGTGCACAAAAAGCATGGTCTCAGATCACAACACAGATTGACAGGAAAGCATGTTAATACACCCAGGACTTTCAAAAGAATAAAAGGAGTGGAGAAGAAAATGGAAGGAAAAAAATGGGCAGGGGTAAGGGAGAGTTTCAACTTATGGACTGTATAGGAAATGGTACAGTCACTTCCTGTATTTCTTTTCTTCACCATACAGTTGGATGTATTTATTTCATAGGATGAATGAGGTTGGAAGGGACCTCAGGAGATCTCTAGTTTAACTTTCCACTCAAACTACAGTCAGATAAGTGAGCAGACCAGGTTTCTATATGCTTTAGGGTTTTGTTTGCCCTTCTAAATCAGTTCCTTGATCAATCAGGTGTATTCCATGAATTGAAACTACCATTATAACTACCATTGTAACTAGTATATCATCTAGACCAGTGCTTCTAAGTATGATTCTTGTATCTCTTCCTTTATGAGACTTTCCAATGATTTATCACATTCTGGTAAGAAGCTTATCCTAGTCATCTGGCTCAGGTTTGCCCTGCTCATGTTCAGCCATATGCTCCAGTTATAATCCACTGTCATATTCCTCTTGTCATGTCACTTCATCTTCTAAACTGTGCATCACATCCTTTTTCAGATCTCCAATAATGCTACACGTAGAGTCACTGAGGCACCATGAAATCCAGTGTCCATAAGCGTACAAGTTAAAAGAAAGCAGCCACGTCTTCATGTGCAACTGTGTATAGTAAAAAAAAAAAAAAAAAGAACAAAAAAAACCCAATAAAAAAAAAAAACAATAAAAAAACAAACCTGAAGCAAATTCCCCTGAAGATGATGGTTAATTATACATGAGTCCAACCATTGCTAAATACCACCTTCAGCATTTTTCTCCATATAGCATAGCTGCATAGAACAAGCTTCATTCCCAGCACCAGCTCTCATCCTGGAAAATCAAAAGCAGTCAAGGCAGGTAAGACATGATATGTTCATATATAGATTCATCACTCATTGGGAGATACAACGAAAAATAAGTGATACTAGAACTTGCACATATCAGTTGTCTTACCATTCCAAGCATTCTTCAGCTTAACACCATAACATATAAATCTAATGTGAGTTTCTGATGACATAATTCTTCAAGAAATGTGGGTTTTTTTACAGTAATAACGAACACAGGATGCATGTCTTAGCATCCTAGCATAAAATATTTGGCATGCAAGTTCTAAGTCTATTTGCTGACATTGAACTATTATTTTAATAATGAAAAAGATGGAGGGGAGTGCAGGGGGAGAGAGAGGGATTGGCAATCATCTATGAAGCACCATTTGGTGTCTATGGATCTTCTCTGAGATGCAAGGTGAAAACAACAATCTGTGTGTAAAAAAAAGATCACATTTTAAAATCACCACCCAGATGAGATTTCATTCATTTAGAATTGAGAATAAATATTTATATATGTATGACCATTACACATATAATTTTGACTGAAATTGATCCGAATAGAAGTGGCCATTTGCAATATTCGGAAGTGAATGAAAGCTTTAAACTAACCATGTTCTTGTGTAGAAATCCTAGAGCTGATAGGAAGCTTTGAACTGATAAAATTTTTCCAAGAGGAAATTATTTGCTGTTCACTTCTGACAGAGTGCAGTCTAATACTCAGGCTAGCAGATCTAAGAATTCATTGGTTTTTTAAACTTCATTGTTTTTTTAAAATGCTGTCTTAACGTCGACTCTTTTTCACAGTCATGGGTTTTGTGCCCTGATCGACTGACAGCAGAGGAAGAAGTCTGAAGAGTACAGTAATGATCTGATGATACTCACTTCAGCCCTGTGGTTGGCTGGACTCTCAGGTGCTGTGTTTTCCTATTTAAAATCTGTTACTCTTAACTAATATCCAATGGTGTCACTGCAAATAGCTACATCACCTGGTATTTTTCAAATTGTTTCAACTGCAAATTTTATAGGCAGATGAGTCCCTTGGACAGAGCTGTGAAAATAACAAATTTCTTATACGAAAGGACAATAAATCATTACTCTGGTGACTCACTCTCTGTATAGAGGATGGAAAATGAAAGGGTAAGTCCTTGAATAAGAACTGACTGAGACCTGAGTGAGACCAGTTACTGAGATAATTAGCCGATGAATGTGAGATGAAAGCTAAAGTCTTTTCATTTATACATTAATGAACCAGAAGATCAAAGACCTTGGCTAAGCCTATAACCACGACTGCAACATTGGCTTGCTATGCAATAATGAACTCATTATTAGCTGCTTTCATAAATTACCTGTGGTAGACTATTTTATTTTTAATACTGTACATAAAGCACAAAAACAACTACATTGTTATTTTAGAATATTTTAATTGCTAAGCCTGCAGTTTTGTGTAATAAGCACGTTCATCCTTTCAGCTGATTGCTGCTACCAACTCTAGTTTTCTCTTGGAAATTTCCCGACAGGTGGCAAACCTCTCAAATTTTGTGGAAGAAAGGGGAAATAAGTGACTGAAAGGCCAAAGTAAGCTTGAAGTGAGGTGCATCAGTTAAGAAAAATCTGAAAATCTACCTCAGAGGGAGGAAAAAACCTGGGCAACATGCTAGGATTTCATAAGACTGAGAAAAGTAAATATTCTAACTCAGCCTCACCCCATCATTTTGTGCCAGTATATTTCTGCCATTTATCATATTAGGGACAGATATGCCTGTACCCATGATCACAGAGTTGATGTTTAGCTTGGATGATTGTGTATTTAAGGCTCTGGGGTTGATCTTAGGCAATCTGGACTGTATTTCTCTTTCTACCATAGACTTTCTGCAAGACTAAAGGCAGGTTATATGATACCCATCTTTCAGGTCCAGACCTGTAAAACATTATATCATTTTATACAGATGCTAGGAGAATAAACGTATAAATGGTCATAATCTATATTTGAGAAAAGCTCATAATACACATGATTGAAACTTCCAGATAAAATCCTAGCAGTTCATGAAGGAAGTTGTGAATCAACAGTAAGACATGATATGGAGAAAAGCTTTGTCACAAATGGACAAGTTATTATGTGGGCATGTTAGTATATGCCCCGTTTTAAGGGGCATAGGAAAGAAAGGTATTTTATTTGTTGGCGAAATTTCTGATGCAAAGATATATTCATATTTATTTATGACCCACTCAGAAGATCTGACACTATTGGCGAGAATTTTAAGCTTAGGGGATTAAGCCATCAGTTGCTACAGCAACAGAAAGCAATTATTCACTGCTCTGGGAATAGGGTAAACCTGACACATTGATTCCCCCCTTATATTTTTTACTTAATGATTTACCTTCAAGATGATGACCGGATGATTCACAGCGCAGATGAAAAGAAGGGTGAGTGAAATCCCCACATCGAACAGTTTATTCAGAAATTCTTTTTGCCTGGAAATTATCCACAAGCTAACATTTTTTCATGTGCTTCATTATTTTGAACTGCTCTGCAAACTTCTGTCAACCCCCACAGTTCTCACCGAGGATTCACCAAAGCTTTTGTTTCCAGCATGACTATTCAATAATGTCTTATTCATCCTGTGACCTCAGTAACACGTTATGGTTGTTTTTCTCCCTAACTGAATGACTTGAGAACCCACAAAGATCTAAGATGGCTGCAGGAACACTTCCATTGAAAATACTCGTGCATGTCAGAGCGTGTCATTGCAGAGGTGCAGCTAGATGGATGTTTATGGCTTGTCCCTATTTCACAAACACAATAGTAAACAAAATGTCAAGCCAAACACAAAGACCAGCAAGTACAGTCCAGAGTTGTTATTAAAACATACATTCTCAAAGCTCTTTGAGTCACTCTTCCAGATTCCCTTGAGAAAGACAGAGAGAGAAATTCACCATTGCTTTGCTAATACACAGGACCTACACAGCACAGTTTTGTTGGCTCTTCTTATGCCCTAGAGAGAAAAAGGGATGTGGCTGAAAGACCTTCAACTAGATGCATTTCCCCAGGAAATGCTCATAGCCTCTGAAAAGGGTGCATTAGCCACAGGAGCTACAACATCTCAGTGAGTGCCAGGGGGCACTGCCAGTGCCAGTGCCGCTGCTGCAGAGTGCCTCATACTATGCCGTTGAAAATCTTTTCTGAGGACTTTAGTGGTAGATGAGAACTTGGCTTAGACATTGAGTTATTTTTGGTAATTAAAGAGACTGTTTAAAATATTGTCCATGGAAAAAGAAAGGGGGGGAGGGATAAGGGGGGACAGTGGAAAGAGCCCTCTAACACCCAGCACCAAAATCTAAATGCAGAGGATAAAGTCAGAAGATATGTGCCATCAACTTCAAGGACACCAGATAGTGCTAGCCCTGCGATCAATACCAGCAGTGCCTACCTGAGCTGCATAGCTGGAGGCTTTCTGGAAGGTGCATTCTTGTTTTGTCACTTCAGCTCTGATAAGCTCTGAATCACAGCAGTTCCTTGGTAGCTTTGGGGGGCAGAGTCCACTCCTTTCTCAGAAGAGTCCTGCTTCACCTCACCCAAGTGCTAGTTTTTTTAGCCTGTTAATTTCAGAGTTGAGATAGACTAAGACATTAGATCAACAAGCTGCTTGCTTTGTCAGTGCAACACCATCATCTTCATTATATGAGTCTATGACTCAGCAAAAACAGTTTCTCTTGCTAACTTTTGACCCATTAACTCTCACTAGTGCTATGCTAAACATCAAGAATCCAAATAGACTGCACCAGGCCCAGCAGTGGAGCTACCTTTCCACTGCCCCAGTTAGCTGGTGTAGGGAGGAAGCAGGATCTCTAGACCCTTCCCAAATCTTAACATTACCTTTTCTTTTGCCTGCCCATGCCTGAGGTAGGTAACGAGAAAGCTATTCATTCATTTGGTCTCAATACAAAGTATTATATCAGCTCGCTATTATTTTGAGCCCTAGTTTAGCTCTCTCCGCCTGTAATTAAAATGTCTAAGGAAGGGCAGCACAAACTGTGTGCTTGTCTCGACATAAAAAACATTTCTTCTTTGATTACCTTTTCTCCATGCATACCGTACAATTTGCATTTCTGCATCATGACCAAGAGTTTCCTGCAGCCCTATTGTCCCATCCTCATCAGAATTGTGACTGTTTCCCAATCAATTTTCACACTTCACAGTAGTATTGGGTCATCTAGCAAAAATCATTCCCAGAGACAGGTGAATCAATCAGCTCTGAATGGGAAAGAAGGAATCCACTTAGCCACAAATACTCTGAAGTTTTTTTTCTCTTGGGTATTGGAGCAGATGAGATCTTAAATTCTTCCAATAATGTTCCTTCTCCTATAAACGCTCCCATTATTAAGGTAGCTGGAGAGTGAGTATGAGAAGCCCACTCCTATGGTTTGGTTCTAAAATGCAGGCAAACTTCTGGGTAGGAAAAGACCAACCTGAAACAGACTTTCCAATCCATACTAACAAGCAGATCTTGAGCCATAGGATTTGCTGTCATTGATCCTTGAAGTATTAGGCACAAACCTATGCAATGGCTCTACCCCAATAATCAAAACCTTGGGAGTATATTTTTACCCCTTTTTATTTAAGAGTGGATCTGTTCATTATGGTTATAGCATCTAGGCATTTCAACAAGCAGGACACACAGACCTCACAACAGATAACATGATCTGATGCATCACTAAAACATCAAGGAAAATTAAGCTCAGGACAGCTCTCAAGGTCCAGGCAACTGGTCACCATTCCTGCACATGGACAGTGTGTGAAGAAGCTATTTAGAGGACTCAGCTGCTTGTCAGTGAGGAAAGTGTAATAATTTTTTGCTTTTTAACTAAACTAAATATCCACAATGGTACATAAATAAGACAAACAGGTCATGAAAAAACATGTAATCTAAAAAATATTAAAATTTATATTAAAATTATTTAGTTAGGAGGTGGAAAAAAAGGAAGAAGTAGAACGGAATTTTAGTTCAGCTTTCCAGCAGAAGTCCTAACTATTTTTAAGATGATGTTTGATCTATGGATGAAAGGACTTCTGTGAATTAGCAGCCTCCAACAGGAGAGGATAGGACTCAGCAGTTACAAGTCTTAGGGTCATTAGAGTCACGTGATCTCACCAAGTTATTCTTTAATCATTTTTTCCCCTTTTTAAACCTGCTTTTGTTACAGAGCGCCAAAAATGCATTGTAAAGATGCAAGCTAAAGCCCAGGCATACCTAGTCAACACTGACTCACTGTGTGCCTTCGGCAAGTGTCTGTCTTATTTCATGAAGAGGTGAATGGTGCTGTGATAATTCTCAGTCTCATAAAACACTTGAAGAGCTTCCTACAAAAAGGTTTAGCTCTACAGCTACAATCTCTTACCTGCCTCCTTCCTAGCCCACTAACATCATCAGAGCAAAGCACAAAAGTCCTACAGAAAAGCAACTCCTACTGCTCATCATCTACTAAACAAAAGTGGAAGCTACAAGAGCTCTTAGGTGAGATGCTCAGGGTGAGCCAAAGTGCCTTGGCCCTGTACAATATGAGATCAGAGCTTGCCCTCAGCAGGGAACAGACAGCCTAGTGTCAAGGCAAGTGCAGCTAGTGCCCTGGAAATCATAGGCAGTAGATGCTGTAAAAGCAGATTTGTTTCCTGCTTGACTCAGCTTTGATTTTAATTTGGCACATCATCCATTTGTTTACAGTGATACAGACCTAGTCTGGAGAAACCAATACATGATTTCCAAAGAGCTAACGCATTCCATTACAGGTCATAATCCCATGCTTGATTAATACATCGTGACCTGTAACAGTCAGGTTGGTGTGTAGAATTGCACAGCGGCTACCTCATTCCTAGGTTTGCTTGTCTCAGACAGTGCCATAAAGGCATATATGTATGGCGGTAACAAAGCATGGGGATGTATTGACTCAATGTGATTGCACTCAGTTGCGATATCAGTTTCACAATGAAGCATAAGGTTTTGAAGAACAGAACTGGCCACAAGCAACCTGTAAAGCAGTCACGCACAACTGCAGGTCAGACCTGCGAAAACAGGGCAGGCTTAGGCGGTCACCCGGTACGCTGCATCCAGGTGTGCGCTGTGGGTAGAGACAGATAAAAGACGTGCAGAGGGACTAAGGCTACGTATTACTTTATCGGCCTTGAACCACCACCTCACGACAAGGGAAGCAGCACCATCTGGTGGAGAGCAAGCCAAAATTAAAAGCGGTGATTCCTCTGGTCGCTTTATCACCACATTGCAAAGAACGAAGGAGTTACTATTGTCTCTAACTCACTTTGCACAACTCCGGGAACCCCTACTCACTCTTCACAGAAGATCAGATCTGTCTCATTTGTGTATGTAATCTGTGCAACTCATCACATAAGATAAAAATGGGTCTGTGAGTCTGGGGAAACTTGGACATCAAGGATGGTTTTGATTTAAATTCCTGAGCAAAATCAGATCCAGATATGACATAATATAAATCTGGGTTTTACTTTAATTCTAAAAATACAAATTATCTAAAGTCAGCGTGTTGCAATTCTATAATAGCTCATACATATTTCATGTTTCCCCTGAAAAAAATGCATTCTTGAGACTCTGTCTTCATAGATATTTTTTTTTAAGCATTCCTCCTCTCTCCAGTCAGAGGAATCTCCCCTCTTCATTCGTTAAAGCACTGAATTTCTTGCAAAGGGGGAAGCCAGAAGGAGCAGTACTATAGGAAGCAAGACCAAGAAATCCTGGTTGCCTGTGGATTTGAGTCTTCTCGCACAGTTCTCAAAACCCGTGTGGGCTCTACCTGAGAGATTCCCCCAGCAGTATTGTTAACTATAGCTGTGTCTTATCTGGATTCTCTCTTGTCTGATAGGTGTTCCAGCACTTCCTACATATCGTTTTTTACTGAGGGACTTGAAGGGTCTGCTCTTTTTCCTCATGTGGCTATTTCCATTGAAATTGTGGTTTCCTTGGGACTTCTACTCATGTGTTCAATGTAATTAAAACTGGCTGGTAGCTTCAAAAGACAAAAGGAGGCAGACAGAAAAGATGCACATGAACTTAGATGCACAAGCTTTCTTAGGAAGCAAGACTGCAAAGGCAAGAAGCTAAATGTGAGCCATTAGCTCATCTGATTGCTTTGCAGTGAGTGGCGCTCAGTCCAGCGATTGCAGAGTATTTCTGCAACTACAACATAGCAACAGAAAGATGCCAAGCATCTGAGCCTATTTGGTACCAAAGTAATTCATTAGAATTCAGAAGAATTAAGTGCAACATTCAGCAGAATTAAGCTGGTGAGTTACAGTTCAGGTCAATTCCAATGATGTTGTAGTTTGGAAAAGAGAAAACATCTAGCAGTAGTTTCAGAGTTTAATATTGAATCAGCAAACATCATTTAATGTTGCTACACTAGGGAAGATCCAAGGGACACCTGAAAAGAAACTTCAAAATCAACAGCTTTGAAAATTACACTACAGGCAGACTGTGCTGAGTCTTTGTTTCCTCCAATGGGATCACAGCTTCATTTCCCCCCCTTCGATTTTGACAGCATTTAGCTGTCTTGCACCTAATGGACCATCGAAGAAGTCAAGTACAGTATTGTGTAGCTTAGTGGGAGATGAATGTCAGATTTGTGTAAAGTGGTTTCTTCCAAGTTATTTTATTTTTGCTTGCCTTGCTAAAGAAATAAGATAAAAGTTATCAGGGGAGAGAAAGAGAAGGTGACAGCAATGGATCTTATTGGCCTTGCACAGCAGTTGCAGGGAGAGGATTAAGGCTTGTGGTGGTATAACCCCAGCCAGCAACTAAGTACCACGCCCGCAGCTGCTCACTGACTCCCTCCTGCCCTGGTGGGATGGGGGAGAGAATCAGAAGCAAGAAAACTTGCAAGTTGAGATAAAGACAGTTTAACAGGTAAAGCAAAAGCTGCACGTGCAAGCAAAGCAAAACAAGGAATTCATTCACCCCTTTCCATCAGCAGGCAGGTGCTCAGCCATCTCCAGGAAAGCAGGGCTCCATCACATGTAACGGTTACTTGGGAAGGCAAATGCCGTAACTCTGAACATCTTCCTCTTCATTCTTCTTCCCCCAGCTCTATATGCTGAGCATGACATCATATGGTATGGAATGTCCCTTTGGCCAGCTGGGGTCAGCTGTCCTGGCTGTGTCCCCTCCCAGCTTCTTGTGCACCCCCAGCCCACTCACTGGTGGGGTGAGAGGCAGAAAAGTCCTTAGCTCTGTGTAAGCCCTGCTCAGCAGTAGCAAAAACATCCCTGTATTATCAACACTGTTTCCAGCACAAATATAAAACATAGCCCCATACTAGATACTATAAAGAGAAGTCTATCCCAGCCAAAATGAGCATAATACTCTTTCAGGAATAATCAAATTTCACATAGAAAATATATAGTCAAATACAGAATTTATGATACTTGGATAAAAGGACTTCTGCTGCTACTCACTATTGAATTTGCCAATAAATGTTAACAATATCCAACACCAAATCTATTTGTGGTTACAATCACCAAAATGGCATTGACAAATAAATACAGTTCTGTCCAAGCTATCTATCTCAGTGTCTCACCTTCATTTTTTACCATGCTGGGAACCACTTATATGATAGTAGCGGTTGCACAACGAAACAATCATCTGTGTGTTTTCACTGTTCTCACAACAGATATCTGCATTCTTTTAACACCTACCCTGTAAGTCATTGTAGGGTTATTTCTTTTGCACTTGTGTATGCCTTCACTAACAAATTGAGACCTCTGCTTGTTTTGGGGTTTTTTGTTTGTTTGTTTTTTAACTGGCAAATCACAGTTCGGTGGATGGAGTATTCTGTTAACTCCAGTACAATCTTGGACCTCTTTTGCTGTAAGAAACCATGTTTCTGTCCTACTACTGCCACATAGTGTCACCTATGTGAAACAAGTAGAGTTCCTCACTGTCTGATTTGACCGAGAATCCCATTTCAAGGGATATTCTCTTGAAGTTGATATATTTTCACAAAATGTTTAAATTTTTGACAGAAGGGAATTTTATTGTGAAAAAAATGCTGTCCTGGTGGATTCCTCGCCAGCATTGCATTCAAGTACTTATCAGAAAATGCAATGACCAGTACCTAAAAAAAAGTTCTCCTAATTTCTGCCTAGGGACTTGGATCTTGCTTCTCAACAAGGAAACATAAAGCAGGGGCATTAGCCCATGTTCTACATTCCTCACTGCAGCTCCTACCTGCTTGGGAAGGTAGTATACATGGCCCATACACCTGCCCACATAGCCTCCACTATATCTGCAAGCAACAATTGCACATTCCGAGGAGAAATTTCCGGGAGGTGTAGTGAACTCAGACCTGGAGTCAGTGCTAAGAGAAGTAACAAATTGACTCACTGGCTGAATCTATGTCATCAGTTCAGCCTGCTCCTTGTTTCAGCCTGGGACCCATACCTGCCTGCATATATTTAATGTAGTAATCTCGCACCTTTACATATCATTGTGGTTTCTAGACATGCATGTGACCTTTCAGACTGTTTCCTTTTTTTCTCTTGTGTTTTTTATGGAAGTAGACTTTAAACGAGCAACCAACTTTTTCCACATTGCAGTAAAAAATAAAAAAAGGCTTCATAAGTTAAAAATAACTACATTTTGGTTTAAAACTACAAGGACTGTGAGATTTTTATGTAACAATGTTATGCTCTAGATCATCGAATCATCAAACCATAAAGGCTGGAAAAGATCTCTAGCATCTCAGGTCCAACTGCCAACACAACACTACCATGTCTCCTAAATCATGTCCTGAAGTGCCACATCTATGCATCTTTTAAATACCTCCAGGGATGGTGACTCCACCACCTCTCTGGGCAGCCTGTTCCAATGCCTGACCACTCTTCCAGTAAAGACATTTTTCCTAATATCCAATCTAAACATCCCCTGATGCAGCTTGAAGCCATTTCCTCTCATTCTATCGCTAGTAACTTGGGAGGAGACAAACACCCACCTCGCTACAACCTCCTTTCAGGTAGTTGTAGTGGTAAGGTCTCCCCTCAGCCTCCCCTTCTCCAGACTAAACAATCCCAGTTCTTTCAACCTCTCCTCATAAGACTTGTTCTCCAGACCCTTCACCAGCTTCGTTGCCCTTCTCTGGACATGGTCCAGCACCTCAATGTCCCTCTTGTACTGAGGGGCCCAAAACTGAACACAGTACTCAAGGTGTGGCCTCACCAGTGCCAAGTACAGGGGCACGATCACTTCCCTGCTCCTGCTGGCCACACTATTGCTGATACAAGCCAGGATGCCATTGGCCTCCTTGGCCACCTGGACACGCTGCTTGCTCATGTTCAGCCAGCTGTCGACCAACACCCCCAGGTCCTTCTCTGCCATGCAGCCACTCTTCTCCAAGCCTGTAGCGTTGCATGGGGTTGTTGTGACCAAAGTGCAGAACCCGGCACTTGGCCTTGTTAAACCTCATACAATTGGCCTTGGCCCATTGATCCAGCCTGTCCAGATCCCTCTGCAGAGCCTTCTTACCCTCAAGCAGATCAACACTCCCACCCAACTTGGTGTCATCTGCAAACTTACTGAGGGTGCACTTGATCCCTTCACCCAGATCATTGATAAAGATATTAAACAAGACTGGCCCCAAAACTGATGAACACAGACTACTTTGTAATGATGTGCTTCATTGAAAATTCTCTGCCTGAAGAGAGTTTGAGGTTTCTCAGCGCCACAAGACATCTAATTCCTTCCTTGATCATGCTGTTATTCTTCTGTTCGTTGTTTGTTTGGGGTTTTTTCCTAATAAGCCAATAAGAGGGATGTTTGCAAAAATGCCTCTGTAACTCTAATGTAAAGTTACTGCAGAGACTCAGCTGATGGCATTTGTAGCTGATTGACTAAGGTGTATAACAGGTTTTGGATCAGAGTTGTGAAGTACTTACACACATAGGCATATACAAAACTGTGAACAGAATATTAATGGAAGCATATTCAGACTCCTGGACCTCTAGAACATTAACAACATTCTGAATGAGCACCAAGGGGCCTTTGCAATTGATAATTCTCCATATTTTATCCTTGTTCTATAGGTAATTCTAAACAGGACTGAGAGCAAATCGTACTATCAAAACCTGCTTTCTGCTGACTTTTTTCAACATATTCTCCCCTTATGGATGGTTAATGTATTCATTTCAAGAAAAATATTGCAACGACAATTCAAGATTTCAATATTCAATTTAAAGAATAATATTGCAATATTGCAATGACAGCAATGACATATGCTACTTACCCTCCTCCACTTAATCGTTAATGTATCTTAAAGGAGCTGATTTATCTTAATGCGAATTACACTCTAAAATTTACCCTATCAGGTGCCTAGGTGAATGACTGCAGTCAGCTTAAGCACTAAAGGCTTCTTCCAGGTGCAACATACAAACAAAGAGACTATTCCTGTTTGAAAACCAAAATGCCTATTACAAATCCATAAGATGCTAGAGATCCCTTCCAAAAAGGTAATGTTCACAGATTTACATGAAAAAAAAAGAGATAGCACAAAGAGTAATATGAACTACTGACTAAAAAAAAAAAGAAGCAAGAAGGATATGTCATCCTTGTGGCTGGTCACTGTAAAAGCACTATCTTATAACCACTCTATCCCACCTTCATAAGTTGTGTTTAATCTTTAGGACAGCTAATGCTATTCTAATGCAGACTCTGAGTATCCTAAAGGAAAAACTGAAGCTTTGAAAACAGCATTGCAAACCCCAACACCAAAAGTGAACAAGACACTTCCCTCGTTTTCTAGATGTTTAGCACACATGCAGGACAGCAGTTCGCTGTTGCTCCCTGCCTCTGCCCTCCCAATGCACCTCACTTGCAGTTCTTCCCTCACAGTAATGTACAGAGACACACTACAAGCAAATATTCTCAAAGCATGACAACGGATTACTATCTGAGTTGGCATTGGTACAGCCCAAGCATGTTAAGACCTGACAGTATTTCAATGTTGTAAAAGGAATTGGACATGCAGTAAGGGCACGCCTTCTAAACTTCTTCACTAAAAGTTGGTTTGGGGGAGATCTGTAATCCAGCGTAATGGTAGAGTAATAAGACTGGTGATAGAAGGTGTAATCCTAGATGAGCTCCATGTAAGAACAAAAACATAGCAATGGTTGCAGAAACTACCATTACACTTATTAGCTCATTGTTCAGCTCTCCGGCTTCCTCACTGAACTTTGACTGTCATTTATATATTCAGGAAAGTGGATATGAACTAGTTAAGTGTGTGAAGTTGATATGTATATGCTAAAGCATGTTAAACCTCCAATTCAGTGTTCTCTTGCAGCCTTAAATCACTGTAGCTTAATCTTTGAGAGTAAGATTATTATATTTAACTTTTCTTTTAGCAAGGATAATTTATCCTAGCCTAGCTTTCAATCTATTTTCCATCAAATTTTTGCAGCGCGGTAGTCATATTGTCTTGTATTCTGATACTTTCAGAGCTCTTTCTTACACAAGGCCAGGTCAAATAAGATGACTAATTGGACATTAGATGGCCAAAAGTGTGACTGCTGTCAGCCAGCCTTGACCCAGCAAGTGGAACGGCTCTGTACCAGTACCAGAGGATGCTGCATTTGCTCTCATTGTTTGTGTGAATTAACCAATTGTATTGTTTGTAATAGTTAAAGCTTGAAAAAAAACCACTTTTTAGAGGAGTGAAAGTGTTCCTGGTATTGTTGCTACCTGCCAGCCTGGATCCATGCTGTCTCAAATGGTATGGTAATTCACTATTTAGGGAAACCAAGGGACTGTCTCCACTGGCAGTTTTTAAGAAGAGGTTGGATGAAAAATTATCAGGTGTTATCTAGATGCTGATTCTGCCTCAAAACAGACATTGTTTGAACCAACAGCACTGTCAGCGTTAAGCTGCCCAGCATTCTGCCCAATGTTCCTGAGAAACAGTAGACACAGAAATTTTCATTTCTTTCTGGAAGCCATCTAGTGAAAGGTAATTTTAATGTGGCTGATGTGCTGATAGTTTACAAGGTCATTTGAAGTAGAAAGTCAACATAATGAAACACTAGAACAGGCTTAAGTTTCAAAATAGTGATGGATGCCCACTGTGCTTCTGTACAGCACAAATTACTGCTACTCCTATTTTCAGGATTAAACTGAAGCAAAAGGTCACACGTATGTATTTCTCCAAAGCAATGCATGGCGAGACAAAAAGTCAAGGACAGGGCCCTTGTTGCTGACTGCTTTCTGTGGTCCCTGGGCTGTATTTTAAACTGCTCTTCACTGTGTCCCAAAGGATGTATGTCACCCACTGAGCTTCCAGACCATGGTTTGAAGGGACTTTTGAAGCAACATTTTCTGCCAAGAAACTACCATACCATATTAATGGTATACTGGTTTAGAAAGAAGAAAGTCTACCAATGCAAAGAGGCCTACCTATTTGACCCACTGTCTAGAAAGCTTAATTTGGGCAGAAGAACCTTTGTTCTTTTTGCTGTCTGTATCTTCCAGCCAAATTTCAGTCAGAATTAGTGAACGCTTTGCCCTTCTAAGTTGTACCATTGAAGGTGACAAAAGTTTGTAGAAATCCAAGCAGTTATCTGGTTATTCCCATTCATTTGTGAGTCTCCAGCAGAGCATGGGGTCTTGCAGGATTTAATGATTCTCATAATCAACTTTTCCAAATAAGGGTGTCATGAGTATTTCCACTCTCTGAGTCTTCTGCCTCAGGTCACTAACAGCTCCTCATGAGATTACTATTACCATTAATTAGATTGTTATTAATTATAGTTTTAGATTACTATTTTATAGTTTCATTTAGTAGTAGTAGTAGTAGTAGTAGTAGTAGTAGTAGTGGTAGTAGTAATAGTACTGTTTTAATTTAGATTACTCTTAATAGAAAATCAGAAGAAAGACTGTGCTTGTGAGAGAGAATTTTTGTTTCTCATACGTGGACACAGAAGGCAGAGTTTATTTAACTGGAACTGAGAAGTGTCCACCTTTCTGGTCACTAAAACATACATAAGAAGCCTTTGCAGGCAATGACAAACCATGCACACATGTCTAGCAATTAAGAGTTTACTTTTCTGTGCCTTTGACTTTCAAGGATTAAGAAACAGGCTTAAACACTTTTTGAAGTTTCTTCTTTCATTGAACCCCTTACTCCCACCAAGTTTTGCACCATTTCTTACTCATTTGTTTATATTTTAATCTAAAGATTCTCACTTGAGAACTACAGTGACCTTTTGTTTAAACCCCAGGCTGTGAGTGATGGTGCAGGTTGGAGTTTTGTCACTGCTTTTCCAGGTGCCTCTCATGACTGGGGGGTGGGCAGGGGCAGTGAGGGTGCAGGTGAGCACTTCATGATGTTGATCACAGCCATAGTAGCTGATTTTAGCTTTGCAGGTTTTGTCACTGGGCCTGAAGGCTTATGAGCTAACAGACAAAGCACTTGTAGAAAGCAAAGGATGTGATGCTGAAAGATCAATGACTGAGCAAATGTCATCTGTCCCTGTGGGCTAGATGACCCTTCATTTTAAATAGATACTAAGTAGAACTGTTAATATAGGTAAGCATTTATACAATGCTAGCAAAGGCCCAGAGCTCATGTTTCACCCACTTCACCAAAAGCTTAACTTTTGGCTTACTACAGGGCCACAAGGAAGAAAACACTCTTGCACGAACAGCAAGCATGGGCAGGACACAGAGGTTAAAACACATTAGTGAGCAATAGGGAAATTGTGTTCTCAGACCAGCATAAGCTGTGAGTTACTGGGGCCTTGCTCTACTCATCTTCTAGGGGAGCAGCAAAGATGCCCTCTCTTACCTATCCCCCCCCCCCCCCCAATTAGCAAAGTGAAGTTGGTGGCTGCTTACTTGTCATGCCGTGTGTTTGCTGGGGATGACAGAAAGACCCGTGTCCATCCTGTCAGAAGCTCTGATGCCCCAGCTGCAGCCCTGCACTCAGAGGCTATGTGTGAAGCACAATGTGCTCTGGCAGCCCTCTGGCTGGGACGGGATGCCACTGCCATGCTGCACCCTCAGCAAGGCTGTGTCAGCCTGTGCTCAGGCCTGGCTCTGGACTGGTCATCGGGAAGCAGTAAAAAACAGAAAACCAGTTCCTCCTTACCCCACATGCTGCAACATGCTGTGGAAACCCTGTTGAGCAAGAGCTCCAGTTGCTCTGTCTGACTTCCAAAAACAGCATCAGAAATGTTTGTCCCAGGTCTTATTTCCTTCCCTTCACTCAGTTTCTGATGCTGCAGCTGGAAGTTCTAACTTCCTTTTGGCCTGCTTTTTCCTCCTTCATGCTTCCATCCCTTCCTTTGCTATTTTTGCTGGGAAAGAAGGCTCTTCCTTAGGAGGAAGGAGACGAAGGACTGCAGCTCTGGTTTGAACTGCTGTACTTGGAGGCAATGGAGGCAGGTTAGGGCTTGACCCACAGGAGGTCTCTTAGAGTTCACTTCAGCGAAGAGTCATACACAACTAGACTGAAAATATAAAGGAGGTGAAAAAAGTTCCATTTCCTTGCTGCTGTATTAATAGTACATAGCACATTTCATTCCTGAAGATGTGTCTTAAGAATGAGGATGATCAACAGTGATCCCTAAAAGGAAAAGATTTTGTACGGCAGGGCTGCCTGTGGAGTTTGCTGCTGGTAGTAGTTATCGCTGAGACGAATGGAGCAGCTAGGTTTCAACAACATCAGCAGCATGACTATCCACTGCAGTTACGAAAAGAAGGACAGCAATAAAAGTTTCTGAACCTCATGGCCCATGGCATTAGCTAATGCCTTGAGAGTCAAGATGGGAATTTTCCTACACGTCCCCACCTCCCCACCTCCCCCGCCGCCCCTAAATTTCAGAATCAGCTGCATGCTTTCTGCGATGCTTCATTTTCCCAGGATATATTTAGTACCCTTCCCTCTGCTTCGTTCTGGCTCGTTAGATTTGGGATAAGAGATGAGATCTGCACCAGACTCTGCTTTGTACCAGGATAGATAGTATACAACATGGTTCCCCCTACCGTGTAGTGTAAAAACTAATTATTTGATCACATAGTGCCTTTCACTCAGAAATTTCACTGACTGACTACCATAAAAATCACATAGTTTTCATGCTGCCCAAAAGAGAAGAATTAGACTCATAGCTTTTATTCAAAAGATATAAAAAATCCTAATTTCTGCTAGTTATACTTTCCAGCCACCAAAATGTCAGGTTTCAACCACAGTGCCTAACCTCTCTAGGATCCACAGAGTCACTCTTCCTCACCCACCATGCTGGAGGCATCAAACCCACCAATGTCATCAAAACTTGCAGAAAAGAGAGAGCTGCAGCCAAGTCTGCCACAGGGTAAACTGCCCTTCTGTTCAGGGCACTGGATGCAGGATTTGACATTCAAATTCTCCCTCCACTTAAAGATCTCACATCCTTTATTGCTTATGAGACCCATGCTGTAGGGTGATGTTCTTTTACTTAGCTTAATTAAGGGGATTTCACACTGCATGGACTAATTCACTAAGCTGTAATAATTTGCTGAGCCAAAGCATGAGGATGAGTACTTTTACAGGACCACTGTTAGGGCACTGACCTTAAATAAAGGGGACTCAGGCTTACAAAGCTACAGAATACACAAGGTGTGAAGAAAGGCTTAGCTTTATTCAGAATTGCCTAAAGAACTATTTTCCTGAATGAAGCGCTTCTAGGCTCCTGTGAGTAGGAAAGGAAAACTGGCTTCAACTTAAAAACTATTAAATGTATTGTCCCAAGACACAGACAGATTCATTAAGCCAAGAAACCTACTGTGCATATGCATGTCTTTAAATCAATCTTCCTTTGAAAAAGAAAGGTGAAAAAAATTTCAGGGGTCACCAAATGATGAATAGTACAAAATGCATACAGATGATGGTTCCCAGGTCAGAATAAATTTGATATGCTTTACCTTCAGATCCTTGCTGTTACTTTATTTTACTTGAGATCCTTCATTTCAGGTAAGTCTAGGCATCTCCTGTGTAGACCTCTACATGAATAGTGGCCATCTAGACTTCTGAGAGAAATAAGCACTTCACATACTGGTGAAGTGAATTGCAGCCTGAGAGAACAATGCCTGTGGGAAGTCTGTGGCCCACTTCCTTTCCGTCAGGCAGAAGGAAAAAGAAAGCAACAAGTTCTCCCATAACAGACTAAATCCCTTTGCTTGATTCAAAAATTGCACAAAGACTTTTCTGCACCAAAGTCAATCCAGCAAAGTAGCATCTTCCATAGAGTCATCAAAGCCACGCTGCTGGGCTGGCTGGAGAACCAGTGTTTCCCTTCTGACCCATCTGCAGCTACAAATGCCAGCTAAACTCAAAAAACTCAAGCACTGCCTACTCTTCACCACCAAGACTCTAGTCAACCTTTGCTTCTGCTCAATATTTCTTTCTACCACCATTTTTAATTCTAATAGCAAAATCATTCAACAATGTCTTCTCACAAAAAATTTTTATAGTAGAAATTTTGCAGCATGTGACTAACATACAATGATCATCCCATGTAATGCCAAGGAGATTTTCAGCTTCCAATGTTCTCCAGCTGCACTCTGTCTGGTGGAGAGGGTGTCTAGGATAGAAGGGAATGGTATGTCAGACAAAATGTTGGGAACTTGTATGCTGTATCTTTCTTTAAACATGTTACTAATTGTGGTATCTCTTACGGACTCATCTGTTTCTAGTCAGTAGCAGTGTCTCTACATGGGATTACAAGAAAAAAGATGGAAAATCTGTACCTTTTCAGGAGACTGAGAAAACCTGTGGGAGTAGATACTATAAAACCCAGCAAAACCCAAGATAAATAACTATTCATGCTGCCGGTAAATGCTGAGCAGCAGGTGCTATCAGAAGTGTAATAGTTTAGGCATGTCTGATCACATTTAGGTTGCAGAAGGTAGGCACACTGAACTACTCTCAGGATCACTAACCAGCAGATTGTTACCGGAAGGCATTGAGGCTTTTTAGTCATGCAGGAGAAACATCTAAAATTCTGGTTTCTCCATTGGTCAGACCAACAGGGTGTAGCTGTTTAGGGACCTGTGCAAGTTACTCTGTTATGTACAGGACAGTTTCATCAGTGCTCCCCACCCCCACCAGGTTCATGCCATCCTGACACAAGCTCCCAACTGCTGGAAAAGAGCCTGAGAGAGGACCTGGTTCTTTCTCAGAATAGGCCTCCCCACTGGTGTTCATGTGAGAGTCATGTCTGTGCTGGCCCAGGTACATGAGAAATCCAAAACAAAATCACATCACAGTAATATTTCAGCCTACTTAATCTAGATTTTTGGAGCATTGTTACTTATCCTCACTGCAAATGTCAGGGTGAGACTCCTGATGGTGACCCATGAGGTGACGCACACTCAACAAGGGAGAGATGGAATATTTAATGTATTTCATGCACACCACTAAACCTTCAGATTTTTCTTTCTCATACAGATCTTCAGAAGTATATCAGGATTTGTATGGGACATTTCTGTGAAAGAGAAAAAGGGTTAATTAAATCAGTCAGTCCATCATTTGGTTAAGTAAGATGTCTTTTTCCAATTAATATTTTTCCAGATACACCTCCCAGAAACTCCCGATATTCTGGGGAAAGTGGCATGATTTTTGTTTAGAGGGTCTACATGTGCAGGACCAAAGATGTGATACAGTGTGTTCATCACGTCTCTGCTATGATAGAAGAGATGACCTCGAGCAGTTTTCTGTTGGTCAGTTCTGAATGGAGGACACCGAGTTAATCAGGTTTTCTGCTGCTGTGGATAAAAGAAGCAATTAGATTAGTATGTCATATAAGTATTGTCCATTGACAAGGGTCCTGCAACTTGTTACAGGAAATCTCATCCACTATGTGTAATAACTATAAATATGGACTTAATGCCTTGCTTTCATTTTAGAGAAGGGTTGTGGGTTTGGGGTTTTTTTCCCCAGAGTACTGTCTATTATATTGTCACATAACCTTAATGGTCCCTCTCTTACTTACAAAACACTATTAGAACTTCCCCCTTTTGGTAAAAAAATCAGATTAGTTTTGTTTAAGGATGAAAGAAAAGATCAGGTCATTATGATCTGAGGTATGCTGGTGAGAATTTTCTTTAAATTTCTTCATTGAGAGGGAGAGAAAGGAGACAAAATCTTTTTTTGTGTGTCTCATTTCTTAGGACTATACCTATCACATTGTGTTTACACAGTCTTTGAGATCCCTTCTGTACACTACAGTAACTCTTATGCCTTATTTAAACAGTTATTGATATGTACAAGGTTATTAAAATTTCTCTAGTAGTGTGTATTTTCTTTTTATAGCAACAGTCTCTATTTTCTGCTTTACCAAGGCAAAAGCCATGCTGCAGTAAATCAGACCTTGGCTTTGCAGAAATAGATAAGCTATTGCACAAACTCATTTGTTTGGCCTCACATACAGTGAACTGGGTTTCTGAAAAGATCTGCTTGCAACGGAGCTGCCACAGCATATATACATTTTCCCCATTGGTAGAAGCAAACTCCATCATTGTGCCATTTTGAAAGAAATGTGGACAGAAAAAGATACAGGAAACATAAGCAGAGAAGGAAATAAAAAAAAAAGAAAAGAAAAGAAAAAAGGAGCGAGAGAATGTAGTTAATTAAAGGAGAGCAAGGAGACTGCAGTGGGGAGGAGGAAGGAGGGGTCATCCAGGCCTAAGGCTTTGCCACATAGGAGCACACAGAGGAATCCTCAGTTACATTTCTCAGACATCATCTTGTGTAACTAGAGGTGAGTCCCCTGGTACAACATGCTGCTCTGACATGGGTAGCTGGGAGAGTGCACCTGGGTGGCCCTCTACATCTTCATTAGCAGCGTGTCTTGGCATGGGCCACATTGTGCTAGGTAGATAAAATGTGTCCCTCTGAGTCACTTTTCCTGGTATTCAGCATTAAGCAATAGCATTACCATACATCAGAGTCGCTTCTCCGTACAGTCACGCTGTGCAGCACCACTCACATGAGATGCACACGAAAGCAGCATGGTGAAGCTCATGAGGCATGCTGACACCACACTAATGGAGCAAATAAATGCCTTCACTTGAAGCGAAAGCATAAAAGAAAAGCAGA
The DNA here is from genome assembly GCF_963921805.1 of Phalacrocorax carbo. Lineage (NCBI taxonomy): Eukaryota > Metazoa > Chordata > Aves > Suliformes > Phalacrocoracidae > Phalacrocorax > Phalacrocorax carbo. The sequence continues at coordinate 50,300,372 of NC_087517.1, forward strand.
AAACTAAACCAAAGGGTTCCTGCAAGCCTCTCTATTTGTCTCATTTAATCAATCCTCCCTCCCCCATCCTGAATGACAATGCCAGCTGAAAATTTTTTTAATACAAAGCCCATATGAAAAATATTAAAAATGAGGTAATTTTTAGTATTAGCACTACTATGTCTCAGGAGATTTGAGGTCTCATGTATGCCTAAATTTGAACTCTTGCTGTTTATGCAGACATCCTCAAGAGGCTACTATTTAACATGAATCTCTGGGGCACAAAAATATTTTGATCTAAGCTGACCAAATTTATATTTAAAAGAAGTATAATTTTATGTTAGATGTACTTATTTCATTCTCCAATTCATTCTCTGCACCACCAGTGTCTCTGATCTGTTGTTTCTAATAGTGTCAAGCATCCTATCCATGAACATCCAAATCACTGTGACTGACTGTGAAGTAATTTCAGACTTAAGGCAGCTGCATCTGGGCTAGAACACAGCAGCTTTTTTATGATCTCAGAGGCACTGTGCTCAGCCAGACAGATGTTGCCTGATACCAGATGAGCACTTTCCTTTCTGTAACGCTGCAGATATTAGCTGCAAGACTTTAAACCCATCACTTCTCTGCATCCTGGTGGTTGCCAGATGCAGATGGTGAGAATGCCAGTTCCTGGGCTTTGAGAGCTCAGGACAGAACACAATAGCTCATCTTACATGCTAAGGTGCTGAAAGAAAGAGTGAGAGTCTCCTTAGTTCAAGTTCTTAAAAATACCATGTTTGCGTAAGGTGACACAAGAGTCATGCTTATGTAAATCAACACTTTTCTGAAAAAGAAGAAAAAAATAATATAGGTAAACTTCCTGCACTCGAGAATGTTTCCTCTATCCCTGCCATCCCTGGGCTATATTATACTATATATTACCACTGTCATCAAAAGGGGGTGTCTACAAGAACTGGAAAAAACAAACAAATGTGTCTGTAAGCTGTTCCATTTATTGCAGTCCTGCAGGTGGCTTTATTTCTAAAGTGCCGGGCTGTGCTGCTGTTAAAGCTGGCTGCACACCCTTGCTCCCAAGACCTACTTCTGCACTTTACTGCTGCATAAGGAGTTATCACCTACCTACAAGTAAGCTTCATTTCTTTATTGAACACATTCTTAAAAGAGCTGTAGGCTGTCAAAGTGGCTTTGCTATGATGATTTTATCAGGCACCTGACTGATGCACTGACTGCCATTCTCATTTGCGCAGCACCAGTTTTCTCAGTGACAAACAATTGACTTTGGTTTAATGAATTAATGGCAGAGGCAAGCATGAGCCTCAACAAGTACTTTTTAATAAGTTTACAATCTAGGCCTGTCTCACTAAATCAAAAGACATTGTTGGTAATATGACAGATAAGTAATAGCTTCTTTGAAGCCAGCACCAGCTGGAGTAAAACCAAGAGCTGTAAAGCTGTTCTGTTGTTTAAAATGAAACTGGTGACCCCCACTTTCTATGTCCCCAAAGTGTATTTAAGCAGATATGTCTGTGTACACATGAGCAGCACCAGCTAATAGGGAACTACTATTTGATGTGACCCAAACCAATATCTTGTTTGCATAAAATAATTGAAAATATATTATCTTTGCTAATGATATTAATAATTAACCTTATTTTCTGGAACTTCTATAGCCCTATATGGGAGCACGAGCGGAAACTGCATATGGGTAAAACAGGATTGTTTTTTTTCCTTCCCAAAAGGCTTTTGCTGCCTGTTGCAGAACATGGTCAGCTCTGTTGGTAGAATTTGAAGCTGCCAGCTTTGCCCTACTCCTGCGAGTCACAGTCTTGCCTGCAGCAGGGGCTGAGTTTGCCAGTCCACTTTACAAAATTAGTTTCCTGGCTTGGAGAAATAAGTCTTCCTCACAATAAACTACAAAATCAAGCATGTGCATAGTTCTGAATTTTTCCATATCTAATGGTTTTGGCTTTATTTCACACCCCCCTGCTTGTAATGGTTCATCCATCTTCCAAAGGATCATTTCACCTTGACAAAATCTAGTTTCCACATTCCAAAAAAATCATAACGAAAATTCACAGGCAAGGCACTAATCTATCATTACCATTTGGATAACAATGATGGAAATGCTAATAACTTCTTACTTTTCTACCTAAACCCCAATGGAGAAAGGACCATAATTTTGCAAAGTAACATTCTTTTATCTAAACCATATTTCCCAATGTTGTTTTTTTTACTAAAAGTACTAACTTTAAAAAGCCAGCAGATTTTTTTTTTGATACTACAAAGAAATTGTGAACTCGTCTTCCTCTCACCTTTGTTTAATTTGCATTTCTAGGGAGAAATAACTGTTAAAATTGTGAAACTGTCAGATAGAAATTATTACCTGGTGACAGACAGTAGAAATAAACCTGAAATTCTGTCCTTGCTGATTTCTCTTAGAAAATTCCTGTTTCTTGAGTAGAACTGGTATTTCATTCCAGGCATTTATCTGTGTGAAATCTTACATATGGACAGGCAGGTATAGAAAGTGGAGGAGATACTTTGAGAAGATTTTCTTCACGATCATTTTTAAAACATGTCTCTCCAATGATCTTCTGACATTTTCTATTTTCTGCAAAATGGTAATTGGCTTTCAGCAGTTTATTTCTGCCCACTGTCGTGGTTTCAGCTGGGATAGAGTTAATTTTCTCCCTAGTAGCCAGTGTAGTGCTGTGTTTTGGATTTATGATGAGAATAATGTTGATAACACACGGATGTTTTAGTTGTTGCTAAGTAGTGCTTACGCTAGTCAAGGACTTTTCCAGCCCCCCATGGTTTGCCCGGTGCACAAGAAACTGGGAGGGGAGGGGACACAGCCAGGACAGCTGATCCAAACTGACCAAAGGGGTATTCCGTATCATATGACATCATGCCCAGTATATTAACTGAAGGGAGTTGGCAGGGGGCAGGGCAGCGATCACAGCTTGGGGACTGGTGGTGTCAGTTGGTGGGTGGTGAGCTGTTGCATCACTTGGGGTTCTTTCCCCTGGGTTTCACATATCTCTCTCTCTCTCTCTCGTGTTGTTTTCCTTGTCATTACATCATCAGCATCATCATCACTGTTATTGTTGTTATTACTATTGTAATATTTTATTTTAATTATAAACTGCTCTTAACCCACAAGTTTTCTTACTTTTGCTCTTCCAATTCTCTCCCCCGCCGTATAGGGGTGGGGGGAGTGAGTAAATAGTTGCGTGGTGCTCCATTGCTGGTACCATTGGGTATCAGTGCATACTTACAGTGGGTTGGTCATTTTACTGAGGGGGATGACTCTTACAGGAACAGGAGTATGCTGGCTGCAGAGGGTATTGTTGGGAGGATCATTGTCATCACACTTTCCCTGGAGGCCTCTACCTTTTTCGGAGATGTTAACTGGGATCATCTCGTGCACAGATGTAGGTACATCTCTGGCAATGTCCCATCATTACAGAAGTGGGTTGTCAGTGACTCGTAACTCTCCCTGTTCTGTGACTTTCTATCCATCTCTTCTCCATGTCTCTGGCCTGCCACCTCTTGGTGACTAAAGAGCAGTGAAATTCTCCTATTGAAAGAATTTCCATTGATTTCAAGAGGGCCAAAATTGTTTTTCCTTTGTGATAAACAATTATTTTCTTTTGCATAAATGATAAGCATGAGTAGGTCTCTAATTCATTTTTTTTCAGAGGCACTGGGGTCAATACACTTGCACTGTAGTAAAGAATGGTTGACCTCCTTCTACCTCATCCTGTGAACTTCAGAATTCTGTGCACAGTAAGCCAGCATCATCTGATTAAATTATTGAAATTAAGCATTAAAGCAACAGCAGAAAAAATTAAATAAGCATTTTGTACTTATTTAGATTTGAATTATATTCTGCAGCAACTCAGAACTGATAAAAATGCCACAGTTCTGACTTACTAAATTGTTTGCAAACAGATATGACAGTGACATAAATGTATCTGACATATGAAACTTTCTCTGTATGGATCATCCAATCAGATGAATAAAAAAATCAGATTGGGACCATCACAAACCTAAATTCTGGTAATCTTCTTATATCTGAGACAGGACCTGGTATATTCATATGGCTCACTTTTTATGAATGCTATAAAATTCTCATATATAAATATTGCTCACTGAATATATGGTGTTCACCCAAAAGCACAGTTACACGTAATGACATTTGGCTGAAATGCAGAGATAACAGACTTTTTGACTATATTGACTAAAATGAGCAATAGTTTATATTCTTATATGTTTCATTCATAACAGGATGGTTAGGTGGAAATATGATGTTCTTGAAATACTACCTTGCCCTATATATGAATTTCAGTATATCAAAGGATTTCAGGAGCCTCCCAATGTTTCCATGTTCTGTACCTCATCATTGTTTTATTTAGACTAAGATCAGAGTTTTCTTTCAATTCTGCAATCTATCCATGGAAAAGTCTGAATCCTTCACATTCCTCAGTACACACAGCTATTTAGACAGCTTTTGAGTTTGTAACAATTTTAGACTACACATTGACCTTTAACAACATATTACCATACTAAAAGTCTCAGGTGTCTTTCTGCTAGATATTACCCAAGCTGGAATTAGTTATGAAAGGCAGAATCATCTTAGGTCTGAAGAAAAGAGCCAAAACTATCTTGAGCAGTTTTGTGTGAAGTCTGAAATGCAAGAGCCACAATCAGGTCCATTTATGGAAGTTAGTCCTTGGAACATTTCCAGTTTCTCCTGAACAGGAGAGTACACATGAACTAGAATATAAAGAACATTGGATTTAAATTCCACTTAATTCTTTCCTTTGAGCCTCCTAAACTGTCACCATTTCTACTAAATTTCATATGGGAGGTTTAGGTTCTCAGGCATAATGAGCCTTAGTCACAAAGTACAGAGACATCCGTATGTGTACATATGTGATCCATGTATAAGAGAAAGAGATGGGAAAAAATTCTTCTGTACCTGCTTTAGTTCATATCATAGATCATGTTATCCTCAGCCACTCATTTATTTCACTGAAATATCACCAGTTCCCAACTAGTTTATTCTTCGGTCATCTCACTTTTGGTGCAAGAACCTTCTTCCCTGAAAAGTAAAACCAGTTTTTTGCATAAATTCTGAGTTTCTAATCTCTTTTGAAAACATATTTGTTCCCTCAGCCTTTGTTCATCTCCTCATGCTCTGGTCTGGCTGACATCTGTGGCCGTATCTTACGGACAAAGTGAGTATCCTTATGGCCAGAAAAATGTTTTCTCATATGTTTGTGTGGGGGGTTGCTCAAAATTTTTTACCAATGACCTCATCAAAGCATGAAGTTAATCTCAACTATGTATTTCTAATTATTTTATGGCTTAGTCTCACTTTTATTTTTATATATATAAATTGAAGTATTAGTTTCCTAGGAATGTCTCATTGCAATAATTTTTACTGTAAATTTACTTATGGTATGTTCATCAGCTGCATTTTTGCTGAAATTCTCAGTTTCTTCCTTCACTGCAGTTTTCATAAGAACAACATTAGCTTCATCTGAAATTTAGTTGACGGTGGGCAATAGTACCTCACAGTACATAAACAGCAAGGGAATAATGCATGTAGCCTTATAACTTTGGTCCTTAACATTCTCTTTTCATCTTCAACTAACATATTAGTATCTTAAGGTGATGCCGGAGTCAGTAACTCAGAGCACGTTTCTGTCAACCACAATGATTTGCGATTCCTCTTGTGGCTTGGACAGTATTATATGGAACAACTGGAGATGACTATACCACCTTGGATCATCAGAAATGTAGGTAGATAGACTCCAATAGAAAAAAACCTGTACAGTGTCAAACTCAAGGGTGATTTGAATTTAATCCATTCCAGACTAATCAAGCAGCAAACAGTCTATGGATTATAAACCTGCTGCTGAGCCTTCTATTGTATGCATTCTATTTTTCTAGCCTTACTGACCTTTTCAAGAATATCAGCAGCCATGCAAAACAAAGTTGTACAGGAAGAGGAGAAACAACTAGCAGCTGTAGAGGTAGGACCCTGTTTAGAGGGACTTTAGTCTAGCACAGTGCAGCCACAGCTATGTTCCTATGAGAAAACTACAGGGTTAGTTTGCTTTTATTTTCCCACAGTAGTCTTTTTGATGTTTTATTTTTCTGGCCATTGGAATATATCAGGATTCACATTTGGGGAGGGCATATTTTTTTTTTTTAAATACAAAGTGGAGGAAGTTAAGAACTCTGTTACTAAAAACATTGAGTGATTTTCATTTCTCTTCTTTGTTTTCAAACACTGGGTGAAAAAAGGAAAATAATACAGAAAATTCCCAGAAATTCTAGGTCCAAAAATTAAAACATTTTGCCTAAATGAAATGTAACTTATCCAACTGACAAAAAGGTGGACCAAATTATATAGGGATTATCTGCCTGCCCTGTATTATCACTGGGCTACACACAAACAGACCGTAAAGTTTGCCATGGCTTATAGCACTATTTCCCCCCATTTTAAGCACACATACTACGTTGGCTTGCCCGTATATGCCATGCAGAAATCAGTGCATCACAGGAAAAGCTGGACAACTGTCTTTTATTTGTCCAGCATTCCTGAACCTACCTGAGACTTACTGACTTCCACAGCTAGACTTGTCACCACTGACAAAACCACATCCCCTGCAAGGCAGGAGATGCATTTCAGCAGTGTCACCTTAGCTAAAGGACATGAATCAAGTCAGATCTTTTTGCATTTTTTAAATTGTTATTTTAAGAGGCACATTTTCTTTTTTTCTTTTCACATGTAAGCACTTTATCTTGAAATTACTGACACAAGATGAATATTTGAAATACAAAAGGCTGTGACAATAGCAAACAGAAAAAATGCAAAAGGCAGGGCTTGATATGTTCTAGAGGAATCAGGAAGGAAGACTGCAGTCATAACAGAAGAAAGAAGAAGGATTAGTTTTGCTTGAAATAAGCTTATTAAAATGAACTCCACCATGAGATTTGCATTGCAATGTTCCTCTTTCTTGTCAAACATGTTGCAGATTATTATTCTTTCTGGACATCCATCCAGAATGCTAGAGTAAGTACAATGTCTGTGAATGGTTGCAGTTTTGCTGTGACCAAACTAAATACCAACTGCATTTCCTTTTCCCACTTTAACAAATATCAACAGCTTACACTTGTGCAACATAACACAGGAAGAGTCCCTAGATGCTGCAGACCCTTCTGGTAAATACTTGCATTACATCTTACGGAATTTCAGGATGCACTCTTAGTGTTCCAGAAATCAAAGACAAAACAAAAAGAACTGCGTTTTTGTGTGAATTTCACACTAACAGTGAATGTGGGATCCATAGTCTCAAACATGGAAAAAAAGGCAAAATAGAGAGGTCGCTTAGATAGGGCGTTGAGGAGTACACAGAAATATGGCAGGCAGAAGACATGCTCAATGCAACTTTGGGACTCAAAATTGCAAACAGACAAGGTTCATCACTGTGAGCCAGTCAAATATCCAAGCAGACCCCAGCACTACTCTCTCCTTGGCCATTCTACTGAAAATGGTGAAACTGCGTAATCCAAAGGAGCTTTACATCCTGCCTGGATATAGAAAGACATAATACACTGTTATTACTGTAACACAAAGTAGTGAAGGTTTCTCTGCTTCTTAAAAATTAAGCAAGGACTTTTTATTATTTTATATTTATATTTTATTTTATTACATTGTTATTTCTTATTTACTATTTATTTTATTAAAAATTTTAAATATTATATTAATCCACTACTCACTGGTAAGTCACCTCATTAGTAGCAGGTTTAATGATTGTCTTGAAAGCAAACAATTTCAATGTACCATTTTCAACCTTGTCTTGGAAGATTTATTACTGCTAAATGAATTTAGGCTCAAAACCTAAGTTATTCAAAGTTTTTTCTAAGTGAAATAAAAGTGAAATGTCTGCTGCAGATACTCTTTCTCTATATTCACTACTTCCCAAAGATTAGTGTGTATACCAGCTAGCAATATTCTACCAGGATCCATTGTGATGATACGAGCAAAAGAGTTTCCCTAAGCAGGGAAATTCATAAGTTAATTTCCCTTTTTATGAGGAGTCACATGGAAGAGACAGGGCCAACAATGGGTAGAGGTTATTCCTGGTGAGATTCCAGTCAGAGACAAGTGGAGAGTTTTTCACAATGAGAACAATCGGCCACTGGAGTAATCTTCCCCTGGAAGCAGTGGGTGCCCCAACACTGGACACTTTTAAGATTTAACTAGACAGGGTGCTGGGCCTTCTTACCTAGACCATGTTTTTGCCAAGCAAGTTTGGACAACGTGATTTTTGAAATATCTTCCAACCCGTTATTATATGATTCCATGATTCTATGCCATAGTAATAAGAAACTGAGGAGCATTTTAGCTTCTTGGAGCCCTCAATGGCTCAAGCTTTCTCTGGCTTAGCAGAGTATTTGACCAAACTGCAGCCATAGGACTCCTAGGAAAGGAAGAAAAGCTTAGGCATGGATCCTGGAGGGCTCTGTGGGAGACGACACTGCCAACAGCTCCCAGTGGTGAGCAGTTGCTGGGTCACAATCTGCTGGACCTTACGCTATCCCATGCTGGTCCCCTACCCACCTCGCAGCTGCCCAGCATGGAGAGTGGCTGGTGAGGCACAGGGACCAGAATGGGACGAAGGCAGCAGTGGAGGGTGACCTGGGTACATGTTGAACATGGGGGTGGCGCCAGGCTGAAGCTGAAAGGACCAGGAGTATTGAGAGACTGAGAAGACCGGAGACAAGGCAGTGCATAAGAAAATATGTGGCTAAGGCTTATCAAAATGAAGTAGGGTTGTGCAGTGACTGAGACGGTTGTCAATAGTACAGGTAAGACTGGGAGAGATGAAAAAGATTAGAGAATGCTGGAATTAAAAAACAACCTTGTGTTTTAGGTTGCACTGCTCTCCTGTGAGACTGACAGCTATCTCTGTCTTCCACCACAACCAGGCCATTCAGAAGATTATTAAATGCAGGCGATAAGGATGTTAGCAAGGGAATTACAGAATACAAAGCCAGGAAGGAAAGCTCATTAAGAAAATTAACTTTTTATAGTCAGTGCAGAGTTTGAACACTTGGCAGTAAAAGAAATACAACAGATCTACCTTTACAAATGGCATAAGGCCTGTGAGAAAAGACAGTAACTGGGCCAGTAATGCAAGACCTTGCCACTACATACTTAAACAATGAACCAAACTATGTCTGCATGAACATTTTAATTCTAGCTTTTCCCAATTTTGCATGCCAGACTCACCACATGAATTAAGTTCCTTGAATATAGATTTGTATGTGCAATGCGTTTATTTATGTGTTGTGAATGTAATGACTCACAAAGGTGATACTGTCCTACTAAGGCAGACAAGTTCCACCCCTGTGAAGATCTGATTTTCAGCATGAGACATGATTTTTACTTGGGGGAAGGAGGGAGGCAATACTGCAGAAGTAGTTTTATAGGGACACTGGGCTGAGTGAGAAAGAACTAATCTAAGTATAATGAAAGGGAGAGAAAATATGATATATATGACAGCAAAAACCAAGTGCAAAGGGACTAGAGAGAAAGGAAACTTAGTTCACATGAATCATGCCAATACAGACATACAGACACGATGCAAAAGGTAAGGAAAAAGAAAACAAAACCACAGGCATGGTCAGAGTAGTGGGAGGGAGAAATCATTTTAGTAGCAGATAAGTTGAAATTTTTTTTCATGGTTTTATAATCTGCTTTTTCTACAACATCTTTCTGAGCTACAGTCACAAGCAATGATGCAAAACGCTAGGAGGACTCGTCTTTAAATTTCAGTTCAGAATTTATTCTGTGAGCAGAAGGACTGAACACTGGGTTATGGTTTTCCCTTTTATGGATTTCGTTTTTTACTGATGCAGAAGAAACAAAGACATGCCTTAAGGACTGTAAGTAAACTTCTTTGTACATAATAAGCTCCATTCAACAGGAAACACACTGTATTCAAAGATTAGCAATGTTTAGCCATTCAAGAAATTCCTAAAAATGAAAAAAAATCCAGGCCATTTACTTCCTTACATGCTTTTCCTGAAATAACTGCAGTATGCAGAGAAGTAAAGAACAGCAGATATCCCAAAATTTCTGAATTGGTATTTTGAAGAGAACCAGGATCCCAGGAGCCTTTGTACATTCACTGAAACTGCAAGGCAAGCATTGAGCAGAGCAAAGCTGTTCTTATGTGCATAGATTTCAAAAGGGTAGAACTACACCTTCATTTCCTCGAGAATACTTTCAGTTTTTGCAGGAGGTTATATAGGTGGTGGACTAACATACAGTCAGAAATACAGATCTTGTTGATCCTGGAAGGAGTGTAGCTTGCCATTTATCTTCTGTGGAGGCAAAATAGGTAATGTTAGCAAAATATCAGGTGCCTGACTATGTCTAAGCACAATCAGAATAGTCTGTAATCACTCACTTCTGGCCAAAACCAGCTCTAATAGTCTAATAACTGTCAATCAGCTCTGGACTATTAGTGCTTCTGGCTGGATTCCTGCATTCCACATTAGGATTTAGGCAACGTGGGATAATGGTCAACCCTTCCAGCCAATAAAAGAAGATGCAACTAACTCGTTGACAAGAAAGAAGCAGTCAGAAACAAAAAAACAACCTGTATTCCAGAATACTATCTTACCAATTCTACCTTATGCTCTTTTGGGGTCTGAATATGGTATGAAACCATCATATCTGAAAGCATAAGTCCTTCAGACAGCCCTGCATGGACATAGACATCTTGCTTCCATTTTTTTATGAATATCATGGTTTCACATGGAGCCAAATAAACTCTTGGAGTTGAGCTCTTAGAAAGAAAACCAAAATGGGATATAAGAATATAAAACTGCAGCCCATCTTCATAGAAGTTCTCCTATTTTTGTCGGGTTTAGCCCACTATCTAGTGAAATGGCGTTGTGAGTCTTCACTTTGTGAGGTCTCACAGGACCTCAATGATTAACCATCACAGTAGGTGTGTACCAAGCAGATACAATTCTTTTGTAGCCACTAGAGTGGCAAAACACAGGAACAGGTTGCCCAGAGAGGTGGTAGATGCCTCATCCCAGGAAGCGTTCAAGGTCAGGTTGGATGGGTCTCTGAGCAACCTGATCTAGTTGAAGATGTTTCTGCTCACTGCAGGGAGGGTGGGGGGAGTAGATGACCTTTAAAGGTCCCTTCCAACCCAAACCAGGCTGTGACTCTGACTGCAGATGAGTATTGTTAGGAGACTTTGATAATCCTTCCAGTTGCAGTCATTCATTAGCCTCTTCTAATTGCTCTGTGCACCACCAGAATATTGAGACAGACACTGCTGAAGTATTAGTCACTTAGCATGGTGTCTACTAAGGCAGTTTTGCTAGTACAAACAAATAAAATTTCACTGAGGTTTGCCTTTTAAGTACTGCCAGCTCTCATGATTTTATCATGAAACTTGAGGTGATTGTTCTTTTTCTTAAAGTCACATTTCCTTCTCTCTTTGCCTATTTACACTGCTTGTAGCTATCTTAATGGCAGAGGTACTGGAAATAACATAAGTTAAAATAACCTAAAGGCTCTAAATGCAGAAAAGCAAATAAGAAACATCAGAAGTCACTATGCTTATGTAGCTCTCAGGACTTGGTGGGGGTCTGACCCATGATTTTTTGAAATGCTTGTGGCCGGTCTTGGGATTGAACATTCATTTAGCACCCAGCACCTTGATTAGCTAGTAACTAATCTGAAGTTAAGGCAATAGCTGCATATAACAGCTCTACCAGCTTTTTTAATAGATTCCTATTATTTAGAGCACATCTGATGCTCAAAATTACGTTTGAACTGAGTTGAAATAACAGAGAAGAGTCTAGCAATCTGGGAAATAGGCTTTGGAAGTCCTCATATTATTGTCTCATTTTTTCAAACAAGGCAATGTTTGTTACAATCTTTTGCTTACAAAAATTTAAATGAACTTGAAAATTGCTTTTAGAACATGAAGTTAAATACCGTGTTGAAGTAACTGATGATCAGTGCAACTGAAGCTATGAATGGCATAAAGTTTGCTATACAATAAAATTCACTAGATGCTAGCATCTGAGCTGCTTCCATGACCCTGATGTATTTTTTTCTGGAACAAGTAATTTGAAGCAGTTATAGAGAGGCAATGCGTTATAATTTTGAAAATTAATTTGAGATAAATGCAACTGGTTTGTAAGGTTAACCCAATAACAAAAATGTACTGTAAATGTAATTCTGCCTTAGAACTTTGGCAGAAGTAAGAAAATATCTACTAAATAGCTGCATTCTTTCTCTTCAAGACCTGCAGAATTCTTATTTGCAGAAAGGTATAAGAGACCTGCCCCTTTCTTCTGAAGAAAGTAATACCACCCTGGACTCAGAAAACAGGGGAAAAGGCATTTTTTTGATTGTTAGATCAGAAGCTCTGACAAAGATGTGGGGACAAAGGAAGTAAAATGACAGAACGACGTATGAAAAATTGAGCAGAACTCTCCAGTGGCTTGACAGGCAGCAGGACCCTTCATTTAGTTGATTCTATCTCAGCATCCGTTTTTCATAACTACCTGAAAACTCAAGCGGGGGTGGCGGGGTGTCTGCTTATTGTGCTTTCTGGCCCATCAGCGATATCTCAGGGAAAGAGGAGGGGAAAAAACCTCTAACTATAGATCTTTGCTATCCCCAACCATAATATCCCTAATGTTAGCTGTAATGGGCACTAACTAAAAGGCTAAACATAAATCTCATGGCTCCAACAGAAACCTTAATCCCCCTGTAAACCTAAACCTAATGGCTCTTACCTTTACCATAACACTAAATGCCACTGTGAAAAATAAACCTACTATGCCCTAACCCTGAAGCTAACCTTAATGAAAAAACAGAGTCTAACAATACACCAAGATCAACAGGGCACTATCCATAACCCAAACTGCTAACATCCGTCTTATCCATACCCCCACAACTTACTCAAAGCCCAACTTCAATAGAGAAAAAATAACCTGTCTTCCCACACAGAAGGTCCAAGTACTGCGATATGTTGCTAGCACTCATGTTCCTTTAGCAGCCTATTCACAGTCTCATCAACACTGGTGATTTGTGCTTGCTCTGTTACTTAACCCAGTCCCTCACCAGGGCCCAGCAACAAAACAGCCTCCACCTATGGCTCCCACAAGGAACTGCCCAGGTATAAGGGTTGTAGTAGTACTCAGTATTCTTTGGCAGCAATGTTGTGGCCAAACATCACCAGGGCCCCATGTGTCCCAGAGCATTCTCTCAATGAGAATCACATTTCCATTTGTCTGTGTTCCTTGTAACCATTAAGTCACCATCAGATAGTGGGAAATTGCTCTAAGATGCATCGGTTGTACCCAGTCCCCTCCTTGGTCCCACACTTGCAGTAGCTGTTCTAATTTTTCCCCAGGCTTAGCATAGGCTCACAGAATGGTCTGTGCCTCAAGAAGGCAGTAGCCCATAGTGACAACTGCCAGAAGGCAGTCAGAGGATACCAAACCAACCTGTAAGCTGCTCAGAGGAGCCTGGATACACAAAGACACTAGGAGGAATATAGGCAGCACAGAACAGCATCCAGAAAGTAATCAGTGGCCCACTGACACCAGCAAAATGCACTCGGGAGCTTGCAGGCTACAAAAAAGGCTACCATTGGATCCTGGACTGCTCCAAAAGGCTCCTGGTGAACCTAAACTGCACTGAAATTCACTCAGAGGCTGCTGAACTGGAGAGAAAGGCACTGAGAGACCACAGGCTACACTGAAAGGCCTGCAGGGCCTGAAAGGGCCTGAAAGACACTGAAATGCACCCAGCAACACTTCGTTAGCACCAAGAAGCACTCAGAGGCCCCTGGAGCACTCCAAAAGGCATTTGGAGACTGCAGAGCTGCTCTGGAGGACACTTGAGGACCCCAGAAGTACAGGATGGCACTCTGCAGCTCTGAAAAGCCACCAAAGAGCAACTGAAGAGCCTTTGACACAAGCAAAATTCATTCAGAGGTTGCTGCCTACATGACAAGGCACCTGGGTGACCCTGCACTGTTCCAAAAGGCACCCAGAGAACCTGGACTGCACAAAAAGGCACACAGAGGATGCTGAAAGTCAAAGAAAGAGACCTGGCAGTGCTTTGGCTGTACTGACAGGCAATTGGTGTCCTCCTCACCCCCCGAAAGGCACCTGGAGGATACAGAGCTCTTCCAGCAGACACCTGGATGACCCTGGATAGCATACGATGGCACTGGCAACCTTTTGACAGTCCTGAAAAGCACCTGCCACATCCTCTAGACTGCACTGAAAGGAGGTCCTACATTCCCTAGAAACACACTTGGAGGCACTCTTGGACTATGACAGTCTGTACTTATTGTCCCCGGAGCTGCACACAAAGACCCTCAGAGGCACAGGTCACACAAAAAAGGGCTCCAGTGGGACTGGACTGCTCTGAAAGGGGAACCTGCAGTGCACTGAAAAGCACTCAGCAGTGCTTTGACAGTACTGACAGGCACTCAGAGGCCCCTGGAGCACAGAGATATGCACTTGGAGGACACAGAACTGCCCCAGAGGATATTTAAATGACCACACAGAGCACAGAAAGGAAACTGATGCTACGGAAAAAGGGATTTGGGGAACCCTGGGCTGCACAGAAAGCCCACAATACTCTGCTAGCACCAAACATACTCAGAAACTGCTGGAGCACACTGAAAGGTGCTTGAAGCCCAGATCCCACAGAGAAGATGAGGATGGTGGACGGTGCCAGAGGACACTTGGAAGAATCTAGGCAGCCAGACTACACTGGTGGGCCCTTTAGTTCCCATCCAGGAGTCCATTGTATGCTGGACAGGTGGGCCTTCAAACTTGAGCATACTCTACAGATCATTGGCAGACATTGCTTTGGGCTAGTGCAGCTGTGACACTTGGCTAGTAGGGCATCAATAGCCACATTCTGCAAAACAAACTGAAGTCACCATTTTCTGTGAATCAAACTTTGCAGAGCATATTTGGGAATATTAGCACAGTGCTCCAAATTCTAACCCTTGGGCCAGGATCTCTACGGGGACCAGTGATCATATCATTTTCCACAGAGTGGATTCTCCCACAATTTACGATATGGGGGAATACTGCAGTCTTCCAAATGTTGGGCTACCAGCCTGTGCTGGTTTTGGCTGAGAAGGGGTGAATTCTCCTCACTGTGGGGGTCGGCTACCTTTCCAGCTTCCCGCGCTCTGCCGCGTGGCGGGGGGGTGGGGTGGGGGTTGGAGGGGCGGGGCCATGGTGGGGGCGGCTGACCCCGACTGGCCAATGGCAGGTTCATTCCATACCACGTGACACCATGACCAGTGTATTGAGGGGCGGCAGTGGCAGCGCGGAAGCGGCGCAGCGTCGGGTGGCTGCGTCGCGTGCGGTTTGTTCCGGCGGTTCGTTCTCCCTCTCCCTTCCCCCCTCCCCCGGAGCTTTGCGCCTCTCGTTGTTCTCCTTTACATTGCATTTCTGTTGTTGTTTCTTTTAAGTATTAAACTGTTCTTATCCCAACCCACGAGCGTTACCCTTCTGATTCTCTCCCCCATCTACCGGTGGGGAGTGAGCGAGCGGCTGTGTGGGGCTGAGCTGCCGCTAAACCACGACACAGCCACGGCAAATTGCAGGGCTGTGTAGATACCTCTGGGGTAGAACCATTGCCGACAGTCCCATGCGAATACCAGTTGCTCCTGTGATTCTTTAGCAGTAGCAATGCTGAAGAACGAATTAGCTAGCCCTAAATGAGCGTGCCATAGTCCAGCTTTGGTTCCACTTAGCTGAGGGAGTGTGCCAATGTCAGGCATGAGGGCTGCAAGCTGGCCTGGTGGGGGGCATCCTTATTTAAGAATCAGCAATCAATGTCATTCTCCAGGACCCATCAAGGAACAAGGCCAGCCTCTATCACTCTCTAATTATCTAGACAATCTTTGCCTGTGCTGCTTGGATGCAACCAGTTTTGGGCAGGGTGGGGGGTGCAGCCTTGCAGTTGTGGCAGGCTGACACCATTTTCTTTTGGCAGGTCACAGTATCCTTGTAGTCCTCCCAAAAAATATCGCACTTATAGAATGGTAGTTCTTCTGAAAGATGTTATCCTTCTAATTTTTATTCCTTGGAGACTTCAAGCTTCCAGGTAGGCTTGCACAGCTACCAGTGGGGTGGAGTGACCATCAGAGCTGCAGCATAAACTTGCAGGTGAGTAAAGAAAGGCAGCAGCTTGGCAACTGGCAGAGTGCGCTGCCCTGCTCACATGGCCTTCTATGCAAACTGCCAATGCCATGCCATCCTCGTGGCGATCCTAGCTGCTGGCTCTTCCTAAGGTCCAGTTACATGCAGCTTCCCATGTTTTGAATGGTCCATGAGGACCACTGGCACTGACCAAATCTCACCTGCCTCTCTCCCTGGACCTGTTGCCTGCCATCTGGTCCTTACACACACAGTCCAAGGGTGCTTGGGGCCCAGAAACCACCTCAGAGTATCCCAGGGACCTCCCAGGCCTTGCAGTCCTCTCAGCAAGTGGCAACAACTGCTGCTGCCACTGCCAGTGTCAGCTTCTTGCAGTCTGAACTGCTGATAAGTCTGCTACATTATACACTGATATTGTGTGCAGCAGCACACTAGGATGTCCTTTTGCTTTGTTAACAACCAAAGGGCGTGCAGGGATCACTCTACCATTTTTGTCCTCTATGGATCCTTAGGTCCATTGCTTGGTAGAGGAACCCCAGCTGACTCCATCCTAATATTCACTGCACTAAGTAAGTACATGACCCCTACCACTCCATTGCCCAGTACAGACACTAGAGGTGGGGAAATTAGGGAACTTCCTGACTGCATGTGCTTTGATTTCCAGCATGTCCTGCTCTACCTGGGCTTCCATTTTATCCAAGCTCAATTGCCTCTTCAAACTTTCCAGTTTTGCTTGCAATTGTCTTGTTTTCTCTAAGGCATTTTCTAGGGCACACAGGTGTCCAGATTTTTGCAGTTGTGCTCACGATTCCCTTGTTTTCTTTAGCTCACTTTCTAAGGTCTCCCCCAGTGTCTAGGCTTCCAATTTATGCAAGTGCAGCTGGGTCTTCAGATTTTCCAGTTGTGCTTATAATTCCCGTTTTCTTTCATCCACTTCCTAGGGTCTCCCCCCATTGCTGGAGGCAAGTTAAAAATAACCAGATGCTACTTTGATCTTGTCCTCTGCCCCATCCTTCTCCTTGGTTCTCTAAACATTGCTCAATATCCCTGCGAGTGAGGTAATTCCTTCTCAGATTCTCAAAATTCTGGGGGGTGGGGGGACAGTGTGATGTGTCCCCCAGTATAAACACTGTATAAACAGTGTTGGCTCACACAGTTGTGTACAGGGACACCCTGCAACTCATTTCACCTTTTCCTGCTCTCCAACATCCCTTGTCCAAAATGGCATTTCCTATTGGAGGCCCATGGGTTTTACAGTAAGGCAATAGGAGGCCCTGGGAGGTATGAGCACATAAGTACTTGGAGCCCCCCAGGTAGACCAGAACGGTACTCAGAGACCCATGTTGCACCCAGAAACACAGGTGGAAGTTCCTTGGGTGCACAGAAAGGCATGCTGAACAACAACAAAAAAGCTTTCAGAGGCCCCTGTTGCACAGATGAAGTCACTCAGAGGCTCCCAGACAGAATGAAGGGCACCCATAAACCCTGAGAACAGACTGAAAAGTGCTGCTCACAAAAGTAATCAGAGACAAGGATGTGCACAGAAGGGCACTTGGAGGCCCCTAGGCAGCACAGAAATGACACAGAAAAACATGGGCTAAACAGAAAGGCATCTATAGGCTCCTTCAGTTCAACAAAATGGCACTCAGAGGCCTCTGGGGAGCACATAAATGCAATGCAAGGACCCCTCAGGACAAAGACACTAAAAGTTTACACAGAGAAGCATTCAGAGGCTCCTTGGTTTAACAGAAAGGCACTGAGAGCCCTCTTTAACAGAATGGGATAAAGAGGCACCCGTGAGACAGAAGATCACATGGAGGAGGCCCCTGGATTGCACAAAAAGGAACCTGGAGGGCCCTGGGCCATACAGAAAGGTACTCAGAGGACCGTGCATCTAATAGAAAAGCTCACAGAGGCTCTTGGTTCAAACAGGAAGGCACTCAAGTGCCCCAGAGCCACACAGAAAGGCAATATGAGGCCCCTGGGTTGAGCAGAAGGGCAGGAATCATTGAATCATTAAGTCTAGAAAAGACCAATATGATCATCAAGTCCAACTGTCAACCCAACACTACCATGCCTCCTAAACCATGTCTTGAAGCACCATGTCTACATGTTTTTTGAACACCTTCAGGGACGGTGACTCCACCGCCTCTCTGGGCAGCCTGTTCCAATGACTGACCACTCTTTCAGTAAATACATTTTTCCTAATATCCAATCTAAACATCCCCTGATGCAGCTTGAAGCCATTTCCTCTGATTCTATCGCTAGTAACTTGGCAGAAGAGACCAACACCCACTTCACTACAACCTCCTTTGAGATAGTTGTAGAGAGCAATAAGGTCTCCCCTCAGCTTCCCCTTCTCCAGCCTAAACAACCCCAGCTCCCTCAGCCTCTCTTCATAAGATTTGTTTTCCATAGCCTTCACCAGCTTCATTGCCCTTCTCTGGACATGCTCCAGCAACTCAATGTGTTTCTTATACTGAGGGGCCCAAAACTGAACACAATATTCAAGGTGCAGCCTCGCCAGTGCTGAGTACAGGGGCGCAATCACTTCCCTACTCCTGCTGGACACACTATTCTTGATATAAGCCAGGATACTGTTGGCCTTCTTGGACACCTGGGCACACTGCCAGTCTGTGTGGAATGTAAAAATACACATTCTGTGACTCTGTCTTATTTGTCACTCATGTTAATGGGGTTGGTGGTCTTGGAAGTTGAACCCCAGGTCCTATTCTTTGTGGTTGTGAAACAATCTAGACTGCAAAACCCAAAAGCAGACTTTAATATAAAAATCACTGCTGTATGTAGTTGTTTGAGCATTGATAAAGTTCCGCGCTGTTATTTAGAAGGAAGGCCTGAAAAATCTTAGAAGTGAGAAGTTCAAATACAGTATTTACATTAATGCTGCTCTTGGTGTTACACATTACACAGCATGTTAAGGACTTGGTGTCCAGCAGCCACCAAAGTTGAAGTTCATCTTTAGGCACATGAACACCATCACAGAATGCACATGTAAATGTTTCAAGTGCTTTGCTGGATTGGAGCCAAAGACTCACATCCCACAGTAGTGACCTCTTTTTGGAAGAGGAAGGATCTGCAACTGACTTTGATTCTGTTCTTGATAAGAATCCATCATTACAAATGGTAAGGTCCTGCCCCAAAAGTCAGTCAGGACTATGTTTATTTAAATGTAACCAGGATGGAGGTATAGTAAGTACAACTAGTAATTTTACTGAAATGCTGCAGATTCTTTAGGCTGTGTGTGCACTGTGAGCTGTAGCCTACAAGAGCATGGATGGACTTGAATGAGCTACATAGAATAGTCAAGGCAATCAACTGCCAGAGCCACAATGTCAGCAGGCTAAATTAGCAGTCTTGCAGTGTAGGTAAATCTTTCTGTAGCCTCTTCACCCAGCAAGCCAATGCCTTTCACAGAGTGTGTCATGTGAAAGGTTCACCCTAGTTTCCCAGGCATTGCCACACTATGGCTGCAGCCAAGAGGAATAAGAGAACTGAGTTGGATTTCATAGGAGACTTCATCAAAGTGCTGATGTTTCTTGGGAAGCCCTGTCACTTGAATGAAGATAAAATGAGTCACTGCAACTTTCTGCCTAGAAGAAATGTTGCTACTGGTGACAGGGGAACCTGGGATCAGACTTAGTGAACTAAGTATCAGAGAGCCACCATAAGGTAAGACGAACTCTGTCGTGATGTCAGATTTAGTTGGGGCAACTCCCTGGATGATGGAAGATTTTCATTAAGCTGGGTTGCTGGGCCTGAAAAACCAACACCTTGGTTTTATGTGTTCCTTTCATTATCAGGCTTCCTACTTTAGCCTCCTGAATAACCTGTGTTTTCTCCTTCCACGGCAGAGATCATAAACTCCCCTTGTACATGACACCATCCTTGCTCTGCTTAACAGTGCAGACTAGGGTCTGGGGCCACCTGGAGAGCCCCTGAGATGTGGGGCACCAGCAATGATGCTTTCTCTAGTAATTTTTCCAACCAAGGATGTTGCTTTATTTTCTTTTGCTTTTGTGTTGTGTGAACAACTTGAGCATTTGTTAAACCACTTCCACCATGTCTGGTTGGTATTTGGTGGGATTCTGCTGAACAAGAGGTGACTGAGCTACACTTGTCCACCTTCACTGTCAGCAGGCTGGAGTGTAAACACCAGAGTAGGCGATAGTGTCCTAGCACCAGTATTTACAGAGAGAGAAGTAAATAAGTTGCTAAACTTCAAACCATATATCTTGTCCAGTTCAAGAGTCCAAACTGGACAAGGGTACCAAGTGTTTTTTGTGCCTGTGGCCTTCTTTTGAAAGGACAGGCTATTCAAGAAAGTCTACCTCCTTCTATTTGTACTCACCATTTGTTTTTAAAGACACTCTCAAAGGCCTCTGCTGTCTCTTGACTGCAGCAAGAATGTCTGGGAGAGAGGGGCAGGAATGGAGAACACACGACATTTTGCCAGTAAATTCAGGCCATATACCTGATATTTACCCTACACATATACTGCTGCATGCATACCTCATGTGGAACTGCACACGCCATACATATTACTTAACATGCCTGATAAGTAAGGAGTGTGGATAACTGACAATATCCCATGCACGGAACTCCACACAAGGACATCTGGTAGGTAAGGGCCCTCCATGCAATGCTGGGATCTCATTACATTAGAGAGTGACATTTCTACTTGGACACTGCAGGTACAATGTGGGAAGGTCAACCGTGAGCTCACAGGATTAATAATGTTATCAGTGTAATCACCAGGTGTTAGAGGAGGATTATGAAGGTATGCACCATGTGGGAAAAACAGAGATTGTGCAAGCTCATCTGTGTTGCAGTATTATTATAGCTACTAAAAAGTAGTGATGGATACAGTCAGAAGTCCCTCTGCAAAAGCTAGCAATGAAAGGGGGCAAGTGACGTTAGCTGATCTCCAAACAGTCCCATCGTATTTGCATCAATATTCATGTATTTTGCACACTTTCACAGGAAGTCCAGCAAAGCTGTGCACTTTTCTATTTGGAATTCAAGTCCAGCTCAGATCCCATGAGAGGGGTGAGAACTGCAGATATCTTTGAGGAGTCTGCAATGTGCAGGAGTTTTTACAAAGATAAAGATGAACAAACAAAAAACAGCCTTAAACTTTCAAAGGGGCTTAATACAAGTACTCTCTGAAAAAGTATGAGAGAAGAATAACTCTGCATTTAGCTAATTTCTCAAATGTAGTAATCAAAAACTATTTAAACACATTTCATGCTGTGTTTTCCAGAAAAACATTGACCTTCATGCAAGTAATCCTATGCTGCCAAGAAAATTATTAAATGACATAAGATCAGTCACAAAAAATATAGGATGAAAAAATGAATCCATAATTTCCTTCCTGTCCCCAAACAGAAGAGATAAAATACCTCCTCAGATTAGAAGAGCCCCGAAATTTTTGGAAAATATAAGATCACTGGGTCATCTAGTCAAGTGCTGGGGTATGACAAGTCACAGCTGCATCAAAGGCAAGAAGAGAAAGTTTCACAATGAGAAGCATGTGCAATCTATGCTTTGTGAGTGCCTGGTCCTAGTAGTTATGTTGAATTAAATCCCAAATCATAAATTTCCAAGGGGTTTTTTGTCTATTTTTTTTTATTATTTTTTTTAGCAATAGCCACGAGAGGGCAGTAAGCCCTATTGTCTACTGAAGGAACTATTCCCTCAGGTTCTGAACATGTTGCACAAAGTACTTGTTCAATAACATATGCAGCTGGTATGTGCAGAGTGAGGATTTAATGTGAGACAGGGCAGTACCTCACCAAGTTTTCAAGGTGAGGATCACTTTGACATACTGAATCAAACTCAGGAATCATGAAAATAAGAACATTTATTAGGGAACTATTATTATGGTCTTTTTAAAACAGCATTATTCTAGAGCATTTAATTTTCACACATGTATTCTTTCTACAAAGTCATTTTCATGTATTTGTTTCTAAAACCAAAATGTGTCTGCATCAAGTTCATGATTCAAATCATGTTAGCTTCCTAGAAAAGCCACATAAAATCAGTCACTGGCAGAGTAATTAACATTTTGCTACAAACATTAGGCCTACATTAAGATATCCTGAAAACACTGCTTTACTATTTTCATGAACTTTAGTATAAAGCAGTCTTTCCTTGGATACTGTGATGTTTCACTATGTTGCTTTTCTCCACTGTTCTTCATTTTAAATCATTCAGAAAAGTATAGCCTTTGAAGGAGAGGCGCAATTTCAGTCCCTTCTCTGACCAATTCCATTTCTTCTATATTGTCATATAGAAGAACAGTGACATTTCTCAGCCCTACATGTTTTTAATAATTCTATATACTGATGACTTTCTTATCTTAGTCATTTTTCCTTTGATCCTTCTATTCCTTCATTAAACTGCAGGAACATATTTATGTGTGGTAGTATTCTAGTCATCCAGCAGGTCATCTGTGCAATTCTTAAATTCGTTAGCCTCCCATGCACAAATGCAACCTAGACTTATTCTCACAGGCAATTAGTGTAAAGCTCCAGCAGGCAGAACATGGGGCTTTGCAATAGTCATTCCCTAGCTGACAGCATTTTGAAAAGCAGCCTGGTAGATATGGCTTACCTAGGAAGCCTACATTTTAGTAAATAGCCCACAGTCATGTATATTTTATTTCTTTAGGTCCTGGAAAATATCTTTGTAAAACATGTTGATGATCTGTCCTTCCAGTCACCTTTCTTTATCTGTTCTCAGCTCTTTATGTCATTTCAATGTGTCTTTCAGATATGTATGGGTAGAATTTGTGCTTTGTTTATGACCACAAAACTGAGCAGAATTACACTGAATGGAACTATGCAGCCACAGATATGGACAAAGTCCACTGGATGCTTACATCACTTCAAAGAGTCAGCCAAACAGCACAAAAGTACTTGTGCACTGCTTAGTTGACTTTCTGCTGCCCATCTTGATAGGAGCTGAAGTTAATGGTGGTAAATAGGTTAGTCAAACACCTTGCTTTCTGTAACAATTTTTATTACTTATTAGGATGGTTTGATAAACATGAGGCTGTTAACCATGACTAAATACTTCAATTTTTCCAGAAACTGAAAAATATAATTGTGCTTTTCTTAGTTATTTACCCACAGAGCCAATCTTTCACCTGCTTATATTTAGGTGAAGAGTACCACAAACTTCACTGCCTCCTGCACCAAATGCAAACCACTTTTTCCAGACTTGCTTTGCTTTTATATATGTAGATACAGCAATGTGCTCCAGAAATATGAAATCATAAAAATATAAAGACAATATATTTTGCCAATTAAGTGAGGAAGAAAGACCTGACAAGGTCTTGTCAAACATGACAAATAGTTTGTTCTAGAAGGAGCTTCCTCATGCAGGGAGGAGAGTAGATACAAACAGCAGAAGACTATAATATAAAACAACCCCCAAACTAAGTTTTGAATCTGGTAATTCTCCAGCCTTTAAACAGTTTTCCTCTCTAGTAAGGCCTTAGTGGTAAAAATCAGCCACTGACTTTATTGGTGTTGGTTTCAGTTTCTGACAGGAGAAAAAAGGGGGGAAAAACAAAAAAAACCAAACAAACAAAAAAAAAAACCACCACACACAAAAAAACCCAAACCGAAACTTCCTTGATGTCAGAGATTCCATGGCAGATGAAAGAAGATTTGGGCTCCTAATTTAAACATTTATGTGCATTAACCAAGATCCTGGTTTTGCAGCTACAGCTTTGAGCATTATAGTTGGGATCTGTCTGCTGTAACACTATTTAAAGCACATTATTGGACAGTCTGCTAACTAGTTCATCACATTACGTTGCTTCACTCTTGGAGGACCAGGGCTGGTATTAGAATGTTCCCACTGCTTCATAGCTGTCTTCAGCAGTTATGAAATCTCAGCAGAACTGTGGGAACTGCCCATTTTGGGGTGCTATTTGTGAGTATTTGGCACTGCTTTGGCAGGTGTGCTGCCCCACTCACCCCTGCAATGTTCCGAGAGACCACTTGAGAGGTTATGGCAATGTTTGCTTGCCTTTTAAATGCATATGTTTCCTCTCTTCCCAGTAAGGATACAAGAAGATTCAAAGTGTCACCAGGGCCAGCAAAAGCAACAGGGCAGAACAGGAGCTGAAAGGGAGGAAAGTGAATGCCAGAATCCTGCAACAATTCATATAGGCAGAGAGAGGAGCTAAACTATCTTTATGTAAGGTTTAGCACCATGAATCCACAAAAGACCTGTGATATTTACTGCCACAACAAGCACACAAGCATACCAGAGTATCTGTTAGGGAAAATGATCAGGTGCGGAGGGTGCGGAGGGTGCCGAGGCCCAACAGTTGTGGCAAGGACAAGACACACAGCATTATGCCACACTGGATCTGCCCCCAGCAGCACCCTACAAACCACTGCTGCAGGTGAAGAGCTGCATCCATAACCTGGATGTGCAGTATAACTATGCAGGGAGATTTTAAACTACTTTTCTTCCAGTGCAAACGTTGTCCATGCCCAAGTTACCTCACACTTGCTTTCTCATGTCCTGCTCAAATTTCTGCAGGATTTTTCCCTCTTCTTGCCCACTCAGCACTCTGCTTCACTTGAGTTGGTGGTACTATAGAAGTTAAAGGAAACATTCCAAATAAATTAGTCTTTATTATGGCTGCAGATATAGAAAGATAAGGAAATTCAATAGAAAAGGCACATATGTGCACACTCAGCTTTGACTGAAGATGAGACTTGCATATGTTGCAAATCTACAGGGCCTTAAAATCTCTTGGTTATGCATTATACATCTGAAACAAAGTCTTTGGAATTGAGCTCATATTGCAGCCTGTTTACAGAAGTCTACTGGTGCGATAAGAGAGCTACTACAGCATAGATAGTTTTTACTTTGGCATGAACATTATAGTGAAAATGAGAACCCTTTCAGGACTTTGCAAAGTTAGAATATCCTTTTCTTTCCTGAAACTCGTTGGGGAACAGTCTTTGTGAAAAGTAGCACTGTGGATCTTAGTTTGATTGCTGTGACTATGGTGTTCAGTGCTGGATACTTCATCTGGTTTAGTTTGGAAATAGCTCTGGCACTGATATTAGATGCTTGACGGGGGCAGGGTTAGCCTGATCCAAATTTTCTGGGAGGTATTCTGAAATGTAGAGCAAGAAAATCACAAAGCAGTAGGCAGAAAGGAAGCATATGTCCTCACACAGCTGTACTCATCACTAAAGAAGGCATATCTGAGCGGCCACGACAATAAATAAGGAAAATGCCATAATGAAGTGTGGATGTGCTTCAGTCAGCTATGGATGAGCTGGTGGCATTTGAAGGGAAAAGACTACACTGACACAGCAATGCTATATAGCCGACATCAGTCATAGTTGCAGTGCTTTGGGGTTTCATTTTATTTGTTCAAAAGCTATGAAGAAAGTGGAAGGACAATCTTTTCATGCCCTCGGCTGGAGGCATGTAGTCCTGTGCATTTTTTATTCTGTCTAAAATGGCAAAAACATGTGAAATAAAGGGAAGTTTCTCCTCCTTACTCCCCACCTGCACAGATCGGTTTTTGCATGGCCTTCCCATGTGCTCTGCTTATCTTGAGCTATGAATACCATTGAGGAACCCAGCTTATATGCTTTGTCCCTAAAGTAGAGTAGGAAGGAATTGAACTCACTTCATTTTAGGCTTGGTCTCTAAACAGCAGTTCTAGCTCCTTCAACCTCTAGACACAGTCTGAGAATTACTGTAAGGCACATAATTGGTATATTAGAAATCAAACAAATAGTCACAAATAGTTAATACCATTGTCTTTGCAGACCTATGTGAATAGCAAACAAACAGTTCTAATTCCATCCAGTAGGAAATAGTGCATAGAGTATCTGTTGCCCGATGGGCAAAAAAAATATGCAATACAAACCCCTTACTTTAGTTAAGCCTCACATTTGAACCTGTTAAGGAAATATATGCTATCAATTTGTAAGCGACTCTTCGTATGAGTGACAGGCTTTCTATTGACAATGAATTATTTTAAATAAAGACATAACAGTGTCTTCCAAAAAGTATTTGCCAGATCCTTCTATCTGAACAAGAAAAGCTCTACATAATCTCCCAAATAATCTCTAAATAAACCTCTATTCTTTGCTAGAAATGATGGTGTATATTTTCAGGCCAGAGTTTTCTTTCTCAAAGTGTTGCAGAGTTTAGGGAGCTCCACAAACACAACCATGATTAGCTTGCAACATTCACTGTGGCTTTTTCTAATATACAGTGACCTTTAGTATTGCATTTTTGACTTGTTCCCTTACCTTAGAAAACTTCCAACTACATTCTTCCCTTTCAAAGCTCGGCCAGGCTCCATTTTGCTACTGTTAGCATAACCTTAGGCACATGCTGTGAGACTTGTAAGTAATGTCCTTCATACTTGGGATGTCATCCATCTTCTCACATCCAGGATGCTATCAGGAGATCCATATTCCTCACCCAATGTGACTGTGAAGGGCAAAGCCAAGAGTCATATATATGCAAAGTAAGAGAAAAGAAGTGAAACATCAGGAGAGAAATGAAAACCAGATCTAAAACTCTGTGTGTGGGGCAGATCTGTCCCATGCTGTGGTTGTTCCTACTAAATAGCCTCTTGACCTATTTTTCTGAGTGGGGGATCCCCTCTGAGCTTGCCCAGAAAGACTGTCTCATCTGTATACCACAGCAGTGCTATTCATTTTGCTCCTACTTGGTCAATATGTGTTAAAAATAACTTGGAGAGACAGTGCTTGAAGTGTGATGTTTTGAGTATGCAGATGTCACTTAATTTCTTTTGGACATTTCTGCCAAAGATGCTCAGGCACTTTCAGAAAATCCCAATGGGGACTACCCATGGTTACTTGATTATAAATTTAACCTTTCCTGAAAAGCTTAGGTACCTGAAGTTTACAGACATTTTGGCCAGCAGCGTATTAGACCTATACCTATCCACTTCTCAATGGATACTGATCAGTGCTTGTGTTCACTTTGTCCCCTGGTCATCTCTTTGGAGGTAAGACTATCTCAGGCATACAAAATGCTAATACCAGGCACTGGGAGCATAACCCCAGCCGTGGAGAATTCTTGGATCAGATCTGGGGAAGTTAGGTGTTTTGTCACCAGCTGAAAGTTGTCATTTGTAATTTCTAAAGCAATAACAATTACAAGTGTTCACTTTCCAAGGAGATTGTAAAGTCTAGCTGGTTCAACAGAGCATTAGAAAGGTACACTGTTTTATTTTGATTTATAAACTCTAAGCAAAACCTGTGACATGTTCTGAGTGATCATTTTGCAATTCCTTAGTCAATGAATTTAAAACCAAAATGCTTGTCCCACTCAAGAAAAATTAATACACTAAAAGTGAATAATCACTTCTAAAAATTATATTGTTTAGAAGAGGGGCATATATATTTTCCCAAAATATCTTTCTGCTATTGCAATCACAGATGCACACCATAAGTCCTCTGCTAGGTCTGACTGCTACAGAATACACTGATAACCTTGTTGACAGCTCAGTCAAGTGAGGTGTAGTAGTAGCCGTTCTATCTGGTTAAAAAAAGCAGTGCAAGACACGGCAACTCACTCTGTTCTGTTTAAGTATCTGTTGCATTGCTGCTGTACCTTCATGAGAAAGTATTTAAGAATGGGCAAAGATCAAGCCAGATCAAAGTCTGAGAGATTACTGCTGGCAGAGCTTTGTGTTACCCAGTAAAACAACAGTGGCTGAGGTGACTGACTCATAGCAAGGGCTTGGGAGATTGGAATGGTATAGAACATGTTAAAAAAGGAGGATGTGGCAAGGCATGGGCATAATTTATGGTGTGTGAAATCACTCAGTGATTTTCACTGGACAGCAATGTGCACTACACAGTTTTGCAACATTTAAATCTTGACAAAAAATCCTATACCCTTTTGGACCCTGTGTTTTGTAAGGACCTTCACTTTTCCTGTATCATCTCACAGAAAGGTAGATGTGGCCATTTTGTGAGTCTGCATATGTGTATGTGTGTACATTAGCAGGGCCTTGAGGATATCCTCCCTCCCCCCCTCCTAGGCTTTTGTCTGCCAGATCTCTGTCCCTGTTTAGACACTGGGTGCAAGCATCTGGCCTTGAAATGAGCTGTTGGGGAAGCTGCACTGCAAGAACCCAGCAGGGTTCCCGCTTTGCTGGGGAGTAACTTTTAAGCTGAGGCCCAGTGCCCTCCTGTAGCCTTGCACCTGGCCATGCTCCCTGTTGATCTGGACCTTAATCCTGACTCAATTTTCCAGCTTGACAATCTTGGACTTACCTCATCTCAAAAAAAAAAAACCACCCCAAAAAAAAACCCCAAGTGATGCAACCAATTACCACCCACTGACTGACACCGCCAGCCCCCACGCCACGATCGCTGCCCCCAGCCAACTCCCCTTAGTTAATATACTGGGCATGATGTCATATGATATGGAATATCCCTTTGCTCAGATTAGATCAGCTGTCTTGGCTGTGCCCCCTCCCCTTCCGGCTTCTTGTGCACCTGACGGAGCATGGGAAGCTGGAAAAGTCCTTGGCTAGTGTAAGCACCACATAGCAACAACTGAAGCATGTCCATATCATCAACACTGTTTTTATCACAAATCCAAAACATAGCCACATACCAGTTACTAGGAAGAAAATTAACTCTATCCCAGCAGAAACCAGGGCAGTCTGCCAGACCTCTGGCCCTGCTTAGACACTGGGTGCAAGCAATCTGGCCTTGAAATGAGCTGTTGGGGGAAGCTGAGCTGCAAGGCCCCAGCAGGGCTCCTGCTTTGCTTGGGAGTAACTTTTAAGCTGAGGCTCTCATCCTTGGTGCCCTCCTGCAGCTGCCTTGCACCTGGCCATGCTCCCTATTGATCTGGACCTTAATCCTGACTCAATTTTCCAGCTTGAAAACCTCAGGCTTACCTCATTACTGAAGATATCACAGAATCACAGGTTGGAAGGGACCTCAGGGATCATCTAGTCCAACCTTTCTCAGAAGAGCAGAGTCTAAACAAGATGGCCCAGCACCCTGTCCAGACGACTCTTGAAGGTGTCCAACATGGCCAAGTCAACCACTTCCCTGGGGAGATTATTCCAATGGTGACTGTCCTCACTGTGAAAAATTTCCCTCTGGTGTCCAATCGGAATCTCCCCAAGAGCAACTTGTGTCCATTCCCCCTTGTCCTCTCCATGTGACTCCATGTAAAAAGATGTGACTAATGATCTGTCCGACCCTCCTTGCTTTCACAGGACCTGTGCTGCTCACCTTGCTTAGGTGCCATGGGAAGATGCCTTCATCAGGGAGGGCCCTGCCCTGCCTGCTTTGTCCTCACCCTCAGCTCCCTGGCATACAAACATGTATAAACTTACCTATCTACAGAAAGTTACATTTTGGAACTGATCTTCAATTCACTTACTATCAATTTGTTTTGCCACTCAGGCTATCAGTGGCACGTTGCTGTGGGACACTGACTTACCTGTGCTTACATCCTAACCATGAAATGGAAACTTTTGTTTTCAGATATCATAGAATGTCCTGAGTTGGAAGGGACCCACAAGGATCATCAAGTCCAACTCCTGTCCCTGCACAAGGACAACCACAAATCACACTCTGAAGCATTGTCCAAGTGCTTGTTGAATATCGTCAGGCTTGGCGCCGTGACTGCCTCCCTGGGGAGCCTGTTCCAGTGCTCCACCACCCTCTGGGTGAAGAACCTTTTCCTAATATCCAGCCTACACCTCCCCTGGCACATCTTCCTGCCATTCCCTTGGGTCCTGTCACTGGTCACCAGACAGAAGAGATCAGCACCTGCCCCTTCTCCTCCCCCTGTGAGAAAGCTGTAGACTGTGATGAGGTCTCCCCTCGGCCTCCTCTTTTCCAGGCTGAACAAACCAAGTGATTTTAGCCACTCCTCGTATGGTTTCCCCTCTAAACCCTTCACCAACTTTGTGACCCTTCCCTGGACACTCTCTAGTAGCTTTATAACCTTAATGTACTGTGGCGCCCAAACCTGCACACAGCACTCGAGGTGAGGCTGCACCAGTGCAGAGCAAAACAGGACAATCCCCGCCCTCGACCGGCTGCAATGCAGGGATTGATGCACCCCAGGACTCGGCCGGCCCTCTTGGCTGCCAGGGCACACTGTTGGCTCATATTCAAACTTCCCGTCAACAAGAACCCCCAGGCCCCTCTCTGCAGAGCTGCTCTCCAGCCTCTCGTTCCCCAGTCTGTCTGTACATCCAGGGTTGCCATGCCCCAGGTGTAAAATCTGGCACTTGCCCTCATTGAACTTCATATGGTTGGTGATTGCCCAGCTCTCCAGTCTGTCCAGATCCCTCTGCAGGCGCCTCTCTGCCCTCGAGAGTGGCAACAGCTCCTCCCAATTTTGTGTCATCAGCAAACTTAATTAGCATTCCTTCCAGTCCCACATCCAGGTCATTTACAAAGAGATTAAAGAGTACCGGCCCCAAGATGGATCCCTGTGGAACCCCACCAGCCCGATGTAACCCAATCAGGCTGGTGACCTGATGTAATATCATGGGAGGTAACATGAAGGAAAGAAACAAATGATCTTGGTCCTGTTTAAAATGAAACTGCAGTGGCGTTTTGACTGGCAAGCAAACTGGGAAAATATCTGCTCAAGCAACTGAGACTGCACCCAATAAATCTGGGTTCTGAAAGTCTTGAATAATTCAATTCCAATAAGCAGAATAATTCTGTTTCAGACAACAAAGAGAATCACTTGTCTGTATTAAAACTGCTTGACTTAAGCAACTTGAGAAACTGAATTAATTCCAGAAAAAATACACCAAAACAGAACAACACAAAATCACACTGGAGATACTCAGGTTTCCAGGCCAGATCCAGGTTTAGGGTATAGTGCTTTGTCATCATTAAAATCTGTTAAAAAATAGACAAAAGTAAAAATAATGAAAGATAGGTATACTAGAGAAGAAAAGCTGCTACAAAGAAGCCACGTTGCATATACAGGAGCCAGGATGTCTTGAAGGGCTGGGGTAAGATAACTAAATGTATTTAATTCAAGAGCTACATATCCATCGTGGTAAGCTGAAGTTATTTCAGCCTGCTGAGGCCCAGATAAATGTGACCTGTCATTGATTATTTTGATTTCTCTGGATTACAGAAATCAGAATTAATTACTAGGGAGGCCTTACAGCACCAAGCACATGTGGTCTTTAGTGATGATACTCATAAATTTTTAGAAGTTAAAAATATGTCAGTTAGTGGGGAGGGGGGAAATTGATTTACCTTTGCTGAGCAGTGTACCGTTGCTACAGAAGCACAAGCCACACTGCAGGCCTGCAGATGACTATAGTTGCAGCCATGAGAGGCAGAATTGCCTTATGCCCTTAGCTGAAGAAACATGGTTAACAGAGGAGATAGACCACTTCAGCAGTGCATGTTGCCACACAAAAGGTGCAAAATGTTCTGATTAGGACGGTCTTACAGAAGTATCTAACTTGCTCCTTGTGGTTTAACAGGTGAATGGAGCCTGACCTAGGTGTCAGTGCCAGGACCACTGGGAACTAGTCACAGGATTATCTGTAGGGTTCCCATTTGCCAGTTAAACAGAGCCAAGTCAGGTTTGGCTAAGTTGCAATCATTGCAGACTTATGTAATGCAGTACTTTAATGACTTTCCTAAGGTTAGCTGCAGGGGGCTTAGAACCATGTTGAAGTAAGCACTCTGTCTTACTAGAGTAATTAATGACAGCTTGCACAATGCTCCCTAATTCATGTCAGCTTGCACAATTATTTGGAGAACAAAATAATTAACACTAACATCTGTTCTGACTGATTCCCTCCTGATTATTGTGCAGATGAAAATGTTGACTAGGGACTAAGATACGTGCAAAACTCCTGGTAGAATGAGTGAAAGTAGATTTGGTTTGGGGTTTTTTTGATATTTCAAAGGTAAAAGGCACCTGGAAGATAAAAAAAGGACCTAACAAGACATTTTAGGTTGCCTTTGTGCGTAATGAAAAATGTACGGATTATTATTTTTTAAGCTATTAATTACCTCCTTGTAACTGTCCAAATTACATTCCTATCTGCTATGACTAAAAATATCTAGATATGAATGCTGCTGTTTGTAGTGATTTATTCTTTTGTTTCCTTTCTCCTCCTGCTAGCATTAATAGGTCGAAATTCCTCTCCTTTTTCTCCTCCTCCACTTGCTTTCTTCTAGGCTTTATGTTTCTTTCTGAAAGAGAACATCTTAAAATTGTATCACTCTGCACAGAACACTAGAAGGGAAAATTCTGACCAGAAGTGGGGTTTGGTTGGGGTTGTGGTTTTTTTTTTATTGATTGTATGATCAAGTGATCTAGTGTAAGGGAGAGGTTTAGTCTGTAGTGTCCCCACTTCTGGATGTGATCATTTGTGCGCTTTGGAGCTTCCAGCCGCATCCTGGAAAATGTGGTAGGCAAGAGTGTGTGGCTGGATGGGTCTGCCCACAAGGGAAAAAATGTGTGAATCCCAACTTGTACTAGTTCAAAGAGGCTTCATACCTACACCACCGCAGCCTGACAGGCCATCACCTCCTCTTGGGACACTGCAGACTTCCTGTTGCTATTGTACTGAAATCAGAGCATCAGATATTCAGGCTGAGTTCTTGAAGGTGACCAGCCTGTTGCAATCCAGAGGTATTTATTTCAAATTGAGTGCCATTCTGCCCTGAGACTGACACAAGTGATTTCTCTGTAATTACTTTCACAATTTTGCATTTTTTAAAGAATGCAGTTGCTTTTGCTGAGATGTATTGAGCGTACTTATTCTCTCCAAACCCCAGTATCTGCTGGAGTGGAGCGGGCTGGCTGGTCCTTCCCAAGGAGGCCATCTTGGGTACACAGCTGCACCCCAAACAGGTCCCCCACACCCAGCGCTTCCCCAAGGCACACCTTTTCCCCTACATATTTACACCCCCAGGACCTCTCCTCGCAAATCCCTGGAGCTTCCTTCCCCGGGACGGCTGTGAGACCACGGGGACCGCCTGTTCGCGGCGACCCGGTGATGCAGTCCCCCACTGCCACCTCAGACCCTGGCATCCCCTCGGGCTTCCCCCTCAGCGCCTTCCTTTGGCCTCGCCCTGGGCTCCCCGTCAATCACACAGCCCAACCCGCCTCCCGCCAATCAGTGCCCACCCCCACTCCCACTCCAGCCCACACCAGCGGCGGCCTGCCCCGCCCCGGTCCCGCCCCCCTGCCGCCGGCAGCCAATAGAGGAGCAGGCGGCAAGTCCGGCTCTGGCAGGGTGTGTGAGGGAGCGGCCGCTGCCGCAGTCGCCTCTCGTTCGTCCTGTAGCTCGCTTCGGCTGGGCTCGGCCTGCCCCGCCGGTAACGCTGCCGTTCTCTCAGCAGGTTGGTGGTGTGGGGGAGCCCGGTCGCTGGCCGCGGGCAGATGTGAGGCGCAGGTCCTCAACTGCCGATTTACCGCGGCTGGACTCGGTTTAGGACGGCGGGCCCCGGCCGTGCCGGGGGAGCGGAGCGGGCGGGAGACAGGCGTTCCTCTGTGCCCGGCGGATCCACCGCGGGCCGCCGCTTCGCCCCCCGCCGGGCCGCGGCACAGCGCCGTCCGCCCGCCCGCCCTGGGGCTGAGGGAGGGGGAGCCCGGCGGACTCTGGCGGACCGGCTCGCTCGGGCTGGTTTTAACCTATTTGCTGTTTTCGTTAGGGCGTGCGCCAAATTCCCTTGGTAAATGTGGGAGCGTGCCGGGCGCTGTTACCTCAGCGGGGTTTATCCTCGCTGGAGGAATGGGTGGAAACGCAGTGAGGGTGATGGGAGCGCCCCGGCGAGGCAAGGTGTCCTTGGCATCCTGATTACCTCTTCCCCTGGCTCGCGGATTAGTGTTTTGTGGTATCTTTTCTGGTTTAAATTGGAAAATCGACTTAAAAATATGATTTCGGTTTTAACCCAGTTGTAACAGCGGTGCTAGTGTTGATGAACAGTAACAGGAAGCACTTTCTTTAGAAAAAGTGCGAAGTAGGATCAAGGCAAGTGTCTCCTCTGCCCCTCATCTGGCTATTTGTCAGCGCTTAAAGGACAATCGATTTGAAACTCTGCAGTCTAGAGGTTTACCGTACAGAAAACCGCTTGTTTCCTTATCACACGTTTGTAGGAGCGTGGCACTGAGCATGGGAAAGATCTATTGCCTTCATCCTCCTTTCCTGAAACAATTACATTTCCCCGAGTATCTGACCTCTGCAATTTCCAGATCTAGAAGCTCTTTTATGTGTTTTCTGACCGTTGTGAATGGATGTTATTTAAAGATGTATTGTAGTCTTCAGCTGTAGCGAGCAGGTTCTTTTCCTGTAGTAAGCACATCTATATCCTGATATAAATGAATAATTACCGGCTTATGATACTGTAGGTAAGCACAATGCGGATCCCTACGAGTGTAGGAAATGTGACTTTAGCTGGTTACGCAGTTGGTGACTTGGCTTGAAGGCTATGTTGATCTGAGGGCTCTTTAGAAATTTGGGGTGTTATGGCCTTGATTCGGGAGCCTCTTCCAGGAAGAAAACATTACTTCTGCCTAAGAAAACTGTACCGTCAGGCGACCGGGGGTTTCTAGCCCCGAGAACCAGAACAGAAGCCGTTAAGCCGCACTTAAGAACGGCCAGGCTTTGGCTGCGCTTGGCCCGCCCGCGCTGCGCCGGCGCGACCTTTCACCCGCTTTTCGGGCGCGCGGTCACGTGAGCGGACCGGGGGAGGGGCGGGGCGCACCCCCGCGGTCACGTGGGCAGGCGGCGGGGGCGCTCCCCGCTGGGCCTCCCAGTGTCCTGGGGCGGGGGGCACCAGGCGGGGGGGGGGGGCAGCGCACCCGCCGCGGGGAGTAACGCGAAGGCGGGTTCCGCGGGGTGATGTGCGCTTGGCAGGGAGGCTGTTCCTCGGCGTGAGGGAGGCGGGTGGTGAATCCCCAGCGTGACGGGTGTTGGAAAGCCGTGGGTGAAAGGCGGCTTACGTGAATGTTTGTACGTAAAAACAAACAAACCAACACCGTGTGTTATTTTTAATATTCCAAAACCATTATCTTTGTCTTGCAGCATGCTGTATCATAGTCCTGAACTCACCAAAAACCAAGATCTAAATGGCTAAAAAGCATCCCTCTCTTCCCAAGTCTGGATTAACATTAATTTGAATGGTCATTTTCAATATTTGTAAAACGTTTGGAACTGGTTCCTCAGCCTTTCAACGTCGTACAGATCGAAAGACCTTATTCGAGTCTTTCAACCTTGTACAGTAAATGATCATTGAACTCCTGGGAGAGCAATCCATTCAGTTTGCCTTTGGTCACCAAACATTGTTGTCCATCTTCCAGGATCTCCAAAGTCCTAAAATGTGATATCTTGCATGTCTTGTAAAAGTCCTGCCATTCCAGAAATATTTTTTCTTGTAGAGAAGACAATAATTCTTTACTGCACGAGGATAGAAAATCATTAGCGCAAAGGGAGGGAGAAGGGGTAAAGCTCATATGATCTAAATGCCTAGACACATCTTTTATAGCAGTGTTAAAAACAAATACCCAGATCCTAAAGCCTGTTTTTTGTGGCATGGGGGAGGTTTCTGCGTGGTATGACAACTGTCGTGTGTTAGCTTTGTATGCTTCTCTCTTACTCAGCAAGATTATTCTGAATTTCTAGAAGGTCAGAGGAGGTAGCTTGCTGGGATGTGTACAATATAACATGTGTTGCAGTAGAGACTAGAATATTCTAAAAGGTCTAGGAACAGTGTAGTCATGTCCTACTCTGTATATGTAAAAAAAAACAAAACAAAACCGTAAATAATGACAGTTGTAAAAGTTTCTGTTTTGATTACACTTGCAGAGCATGTCAGTGTTTTGGGGGGTGGGGGGGGTTTAACTGTATATTTGGGAACCATCTTTTACAGGAGCATGCTATTTGGGAAGAGGACATATGATCCAGAAACTGTAGGGATTAATATTCCTTAGTGTTAGACTAGTAATTAACACATTGTCTGCCATAGCCAGTCTCCTCTACTTCTTTGGCTGACTGTCTCCAGTTTGATCAGGTGAGAAGACAACTTACTATCTGTGGCTCTTCTCCTGAAGTGCCAGTGAAAACAGTCTGTTCTGTGAACATCTCTAAGAAATCTTGATGGCATCTGTGTTGACTATAATGGGAGCTTAAAGCCTGCAGGTGAACACTTGGATGTCTTAAACTGAAAGCTGAAACTAGTGTTGGGAGTCTAGCCCCTGAGATTACCTTGCTTACTGCACTATCTAGTGATCACTAGTTTGAGCCCCCAGAAATGTCCAAGTGAATAGCAGACTAACTTTATTTCACTCCATAGTTCCTCACCATCTCAGACCTGTTAAATGAAGACAGATTGATCCAGCTAATATATTAATCCAGTGTACTGGAAAAGAGTGTTTCAGAACTGCTGTTTGTGACTATTCTATCATTGCCATTGGCTTTTCTAAAATGGTTCCAGCCTCATCCAGTTCCTTGGAGCAGTTGAAAGCTGTGTGTGAATCAAAGCTCAGACTGTTTTTCTTGACTTTATTTCAGAGCTACAACTGACTGTTTGCCGTTGCTGTAGTGTAATGTCTATTAGGAGCCAGCAGCGTTGGAATGAGGCTGCTTCTTGGTGTCCTTAACCTATACAAGATCCCAGCTGCAGTGGGCTTGTGGGACAAAAGATTTCTGTGTGACAAATAGATCTCAAGCCTGCATTTGAGGAAGACAGCTGTTCAGGTATGCTTGCATTTCATTTGTTCGTCTGTTTGTTGTTCTCTTCCCTTCCATATATGCCTGTTGCTCCAGTTTACCACTTGGGAAGGGGATAAAGAAATTGGTCCAACATTCCAGAGGAGATGCGTGCAGAGGGTAGCTAATATTCACCCACGGGTGATCTTGGAAGACTGCTGAGGACAGGATACGAGCTGATAGGTTGTCAGTAGGACAGCAAGTTACTGCAAACTCCTTAGGTGTTCTGATTTCAAACTGTCTGCTGTGGGTGAGGTTTGCTGTAGGTTGCAGTGTCACTGTACCTGGGCATATATATTCAGTGCTCCACCTTGGCTTGAACCACTGCATTTGGTCATTTTTTTCAGATGTGAGAAATCCTTTAAAACATTTGCAATTCCAAGGGACCACAGCTGTCAGCTATAGGTGAGGGCGGGAAGAATTGGAGCCAATGATTAGCAGTAACCACAGATGACAACTTGAAATGATGGCTGTTGGAGGAGAGGCTTCTGTTTCCAAGTGACTTAAGCCACTTCAGTCATGGCATAGGAATTTTACTTTGGGGACACTGTGAGAGAGGGCTGCCACATAAACAACAGATTCAGCTTTTAGAAGGCTTAAAACTGGTTTTAGCATGTGTCAGTCACAACTAAAGTGACATGAGAGAACCTGTCAGTTTAACTTTGTTTTTGTCAGATCAAATGAAAATTGCTTGAATGCTATGTTAATTCAAGTTTTAAAGGAGAGTGATTCTTTGGTTTCTGTTTTATTTCTATACCATAGTAACTAGATTCACTTGTTGAGCAAATTTAAACCACATGACTATTTATTGCACAGAAATAATTTGGCTTCACTGATCTCAGATTTCTCTTAATGATTTTTTGCCTGTAGAGTAGGATTATTCATGGTAAGGTAGGAGAGTTATTGGTGAGACTTGAGAGCAGCAGGTATCAGTGCCATATGCTGAAGCATAATTAGATATTATTGAAAGTTAGTATGCAAGGAAGCTATTTAGAAACAAAAATTCTCAAGTGAATAACAGTGTCTGGTTAATCTTTACAGTAAGTTCAGAAGTTGGCGTCTTGTGGAATATCACATACACTATGAATAAGCTCTCTACTCTTAGGCTTTGGTATCTTGTTACCTTTTTGCAGAAGTATAGTATATACTGCAAGAAAGTGACATTAGCTGGTAGAATATCCAAGAAACTGATAAAAGAGAGACCAGACAGTCTTTTTGGTCATATGTTTTAATGTTTGAGCTGTGTATTTTATACTGTTTACTGAAGATTTTATGGATCAAAACTTGAATTTCCTTTGAAAGGCATGAAACTCTAGACAGCTTCCCAGTGGTTTCATTTCTCTCTTTTACTGTGGAGCCCAGAACTGGACACAGTACTTGAGGTGGGGCCTCACCAGCACTGAGTAGGAAGGAAGAGTCACCTCCCTCAACCTGGTGGCAGTACTCCTCCTAATGCACCCCAGGATTTTGTTAGCCACCTTTGTTGCAAGGGCACCTTGCTGGCTTCTGTGCAACTTGCTGCAAAGTTGCTTTCCAGTCAGTCAGTCTCCAGCGTGTACTGGCATACAGGGTTACTCCTCCCTAAGTGCAGGACTTTGCACTTCTCTTTGAGTTTAATAAGTTTTCAGCCTGCCCATTTCCTCAGCCTGTCAAGGTCCATCTGGATGGCAGTGAAATCCTTTGGTCTATCAGCTGCTGCTCCCAGTTTCAGTCTCTGTACTGGTAATTCCATCTGCAGTTTGCTGCTTTTTTTGTTGTTTTTTTTTTTAGCTGTCCTTCAACCTTTTAAATAGGTTTGACAGCTACCACTTTTGCATCAAACATCTGGAAGGGTGTCAAATTGGTAGACTTCAGAACCTCCGCAGAATTAAGACAGATGAAGACATATTTGATGAATGTTACAAAGACAGCTACACTTACAAAAATTATTTGTTTTTGAAGACAAATGCTTTACATTTGTGTAAGAAGAGATCCTGATGCTTAATGTATTTGATATGCTTTTTGGTTTGAAGAACCTTGTTTGGACGAGTCTTTTTCAATAAACAAAAAAAACTCAAGCAATCTTGATTGTCCATAGATTGCATCTACTTCTGGGATGTCTG
Organism: Phalacrocorax carbo; assembly: GCF_963921805.1. Classification (NCBI taxonomy): domain Eukaryota; kingdom Metazoa; phylum Chordata; class Aves; order Suliformes; family Phalacrocoracidae; genus Phalacrocorax; species Phalacrocorax carbo. The sequence continues at coordinate 50,339,504 of NC_087517.1, forward strand.
TATAGATCAATGTTGCCATTAAACTGTAGTTAGTGGCAAAGTATGGAAGTAAACTAACATGCTAGCAAGTTATTTTAGGATGTTGGCACTGGCTGCTTTGTGCTTTGCTACGTACCATTTCATTGCAAGCACGCTATCTAGGCAAAGTCAGCTCTCAGGGTAGTCTGAATTACTTTAGGGGATATTGAAGGCTTGGACTGACAGGAGCATTAGTAACAGAAATCTGAAGAGAAATTTGGAATAATGCATGAAGAGACTTGAATGGACATCTTGGTCTTTGGAATTCTCTTGCTTTTAGCTTAGTATCTGGTATGAAATCAACAGATTTGAGCATAAACAGTTCTTAATTGATTTGTATAAAACAAAATGCATTCATAGTTTTGGCTTTATAGGAGAGTAGAAAATGCAAATTTCTATAGTAATAGCTTAAACAGGTGAGAGAAAATACTTGATCATTGTCTCAGCGCAGACACAGCACAGGTATTCTAGTGGTTTAATACTGGCTCTGATTCCGTTGATCTATCCCGAAGCGTCAAAATACATTAATGAATGAATCTACAAATGAAACTTTTCAGGTGTCTGTCTTCTTCCAAAAGTGCTAGCAAGCTCATCTACTGAAGGGAGATATAATGTGCAGACAATAAAATACTGGGTAAAACTTCAATGTTTTCAATATCTAAACAAGTTTCAGAGTTGAAGTCTTCTTAAGAGAACTTGTGTGAGCTCTGGAATTTTTTTCCTGTTCTATGTGGCTGCTTGAACATTCAAACAGTAACTCTTTATTGCTTTGCATGTTGATAGAAATTGATTTCTCACCCTCCCCACCCCTTTTTCTCTTTGAAATAAAGACAATGGGGCACTTGCTTGGTTTCCTAAGACCTGAGTTGAATGTGTCTAGCTTTAAATAGAAATCATAATATAGTTCTAAGTATTAATGACTAAAATTAGGTTTAAATAGAAATCTTAATATAGTACTAAGTTTTTCCTGACTAAAATCGGGTTTAGTGTACTTTCAAATGATATCTCCCTCTTCTACCCATCTTGAAAATTTCCTTAAACAATGTAATTGTAAATGATTTTAGTATCACTAATTCTCTCCTCACCAGTCTCTATTCCTATTTGAAACCTGAGCACAAAGCTAAATTTTGAATTTGTAAGTTTATTTTAATAAAGGAGCAAAGAATTCCTCAGGGTCAGGTTTCTGGTTGTCAGGTTTGGTTTTTTCTTTTTTTTTTTACTTTTAAGCTTGCTAGTAGGAACTTGACAGGAGTCTGAAGACACTACCTATGTGATAAGATGCTTCTCATTGCTTTATTGGTGGTACCTTGCATCTGCATGAAGTTATGAGGGCTTCTGAATTCAGAACTGCCATTGTACTTGAAGATGCAGCATGTTGTAGCTCTTAGCACAGGACATGCAATGCTGCAGGTCTGCCCGCCATCTATGAACAGCCTGTGGTTTGGGTGGGTACCAAAGACCTCTATTTGAGGGCTCTGACAGTATGAAACCTGTGTGGGGTGGTATGTAGCAGTGTTCTTGGAGAAATTGTATGCAGCAGTCACTGCTTTTCCAAGAAAACTGTCAACCTTTGATCATCAAACTAGATTAACTGGAGAGAATTGTTTTGTGGGCTTGGTTTCATTACTGACAGGTGTGTGCCCTGTATATAAAAGCTAATCTATAAATAGATATCAAAAACTGAGGAGAGCCTCAAACTAAATTTTTCAGGTAGCTTGTAAGTGAGAATTCAGTCTTTCACCAAGGTTTTAGTTATTCTGGGCCATGTGAATAAGACTCTTCTCCAGTTGTCCTCTGCATTTGTTAGCTTGCTTCCTTTGCAGGAAAAGGAGCTGTAGATGTGAAAACTCATGTAAATAATATGTCTTTTTTTCCAGTGGATGTCTGGAGTCCTGTCAAGGAGAAATGGCAGGGCTTTCTCTATTACAAGAGGAACAGGAAATGCATAGGCCAAGCAATGCATGGGAAGCAAGTGGCTGAGCTCTGAGATAAGAGGTGACAGGGGTGTCCCCTTAAAGCTGAGGATCTGCTTTTTGTGAGGAAGAGGTGGTGACTTCACTTTTTTTTAGCACTACCACTTCATCCATATAAAGCTTATGACGTCTACAGAAACATCAAGACTCATACTTCTGGAATTGCTGTCGAGTAACTGCTTCAGGAGTTAATACTTTGTTTTGTGCAGTGTACTGTAATACATTTAACTCTTGTATCATGGCTTGGTGCTCTTTAAGAAGCACATGGTAATTCCTTCCCTGTCTTTCAGACATTGTGTTCTATGTTTATGTGCTTCAGAGCAACTTTACCTACCACAAGTGACTAAATGAAGCATCCTGCACATGGTATCTCTTTTAGTCTCAGATTTGCCAGAGCTGAGGCCTTAATCTCCTCCTGTGACTGTAGGAACATGTAAGCCCGAATAGAGTTGACTGTTCTGTGTCTGCAACTTGAAATCATAAGGTCTGTGAGCAGTCTGTGAGTTAAATCTTGGACTTTCTAGTGTAAATATCCTGAAACTGCAAAAATAGCAGTCTGAGGAGGCTTTATGCATAGCAGGCATAGTAGCAGAGTGTTTCAGACCATCAGGGCTTAGGCCTTCCAGTGCACTATATGTTTTCTTGACTTAAAAGTAAGAGCCAACCCAGCAGTACTTGTTTACATCAATAGGAAAAAAAATTCTGGTAAGTTTTTGATTGGCTCAAGCAGAGGTATGAAAAGGGAAAAGGAGAAACATCTGTGGCTGTTACAGCATGTTTGAATTGAAGTAAAACCAGAAAAGAGCAGGGAAAACAGGCAGCTTTCTCCTCTAATAAAAAAAAAGGAAAAGAAGGAAAGCGGGGGGGAAGAAATGAAGTTTTAAGGGGGAGGTGTGTTGTTTTCTTTTGTTTTTAAGATACATAGTATTATGAGAGAACAATGAAAGGAATGAAAATAGCCGTTTCAGATTACTTCTAGAAATTATTGTGCTTTTCTTTTTGCCTCTTTTAAGTAAGACTTGGCCAAATTGCTAAGGAAGTCAAAAGCTTTTATTTATGGCTCTCTGTTGGGAGTGAGATCAATAGTATATGCTGTACAGAAATATGTTGCTGACCAAAGTGCCTGAAGTTAGTAGTTACCCTTTCAGTGCTAGCTGATTGATGTGGGCGTTGCCATACTAACATTGGCAAGTCAAGTTTGTAAATCTTGCGCATGCTCCTCTGGCCTGTGCCCTTTTACCTACTTTGCTAGCAAGCACGTGACACCAGAGGAATGCAAAGGAGGGGAAGTGTACAGCAGCTTATGATTAAATTGGCCTTTAAGGAGGAAAATAAGTGTTCAAAGAAAGGAACTTCAGGAAGCCTTTGGTGTTCAGCCATTGTAATTCAGAACAGTCTTAAAGGCTTACGGTTTTCTTAAGGAAAGGAAAAGGATATGAAAAGAAACAAGCCATTTGATTGTTTCACATCTTAGGGTCAAGTAATACAGTCCTAGAACTAGACTTGTCTTTGTTTTCAGGGCTTGTTTATTTGATTCAGGCTTAATTCTTGCTGGATTAATATTTCTTCATTTGGGAATAAGGAATATTTTCCTTGTTGAAGCTTATTTAATTTTATGATCATGCTAAGCTTTAATTCATTAAAATATTGTGTTGACTGTTTGATTAATGCTATTTATAATCTCTTTCTGCCTTGGACAGTAGAAATGCATGTGTCTAAAAAGGGAAGGGTTCCTGAAATTCTTTCTCTTGAGAAACAGAGGGGATGATAGTTAAAAATTCCCAGGCTGAGTCACAGGGAAGTTGAAGCATAATAGAAACTAGTTGATCTGGTACATAAGACACTGGCATTCCAGAATACAAAATTCCATGAGTGAACTGGAGAACCAGTTGGCCCTTCTCAAGACAAATGCAGATGCCTGATTCTCCATATGGAGATACAGTTGGTTTTGTTGTGGGTTTTTTTATCCCATTCTTAATAGCACTGCTAAACATACAATGAATTCTTAACTTTGGGTGCCTTCCCCTTTTGCAAACTCTGAGTCCAGCCTATACCATGTATTACTGCTGCCTGTCTCTGTTTTATTGCTGTCTTGAAGTTTTGGTCTCAACATCAAACTGATGATGCACAACTTGAATGAATGAATGAACAGCTGACTGACTTCCTGATACTTGTCTACAGCAAGGCCCCTATGAATAAACAGTTAGTGACAGAGTCATTAAGTACTACAAATTGCAGTTGTTATTAGGGCATACAGGGCTTGTCTTAAAGGTTTTGAGACTGGTGTTCAGAACTGACTTAGTTTCTTTGTCCTAATCAGACACTACCTGCATAGGTCAATTTGCATACTATCTGTATGATGCTCTGAGCTTTAGCTACCCTTCTGGAAGCCCTGATCAGCCCAGGACAGCCTCTAAAACTTGAGCAGTGGCTGATGGATTCGGAAGATCTGTGAATTACCATCAGCTACTGTAGCAGTGGTTGTATTGCAGAGGTTGATCATTGCAGGCTGGCCTAGGGATAGGCACTTTAAATTGCAAACAGTCCCTACCTATTCTTTGGCAACCTTACTAGACTCTGTGCAGCAGCATTTATCTTGTTCATCTCTGCCTAATGCTCCTTCTCTTCCTATATTGTGTATTTATTTCCTAAGCCTACTATTAGTGCAGCATTCCCAGTACTTACATTGGCTAGCTGTCTACTCGTACACCTTTGCACCCCTTCCTTGTGCTCCAGATGGCTTTGACATAGTAGGATATTTACAGACTAGAGGAGCAACACTACAGTCATAAACTGCTTTTTGAAGTGCCCAGCTGAACTGTACTAGTTATCCCTCACATGCTGTTCAACAGGGGATGAACATCTACCAGAATTTAAGTTTAATTACAAAGTCTAAGCTTCAGGTTTGCAAAAGAAATGTAAATTTCAACCTTTAGGATTCAAAAGTAATGAAGTACTTGTACTTTCTTTCGGTTTTGCTTAAGTAGAAATGCCAGTGCCACCTTAAAACACTTGGTATTCATAACATTGTGTTTTGTACTAGTAAAAATGTGAAATTAAAACTTGCCCTTGAATCCTGACCTACAGATGGGATTATGGATTCCTCTACCTTTTTGCCATACTTCTAAGAGGATGTTGTTATTAGGATTATGCAGAGGAGTTTTGGTAACACAATAAATGAATGGACAAAAGACACTGGAATCACAATGTTCTACTCAGGAATATGTAGTTTGGACCATTTCGATATTATACATGCAGCCTGTCTGCAAAAAATCTATGTTCTGATTGTAAGTGCTCAAACAACATTACTCTGAATTAATGACGAGCAGGGTTAACTTTCAGGATAGTTATGTAGAAATGCTGGTTATGAAAAGAAAGAAGCTATGAAGATGAGCTGATAAGTAAGAGCAGCCAGTTCAGTTCAAACTGGCTGTATCCTCAGAGTTGAGACATAAATATCTAAACAGAATCACAGTTATATTTCTGTTTTAACTTCCAGTGGTTTTTTGTTTGAGCCTGTTAAGCCTGCCCATTATGATGGTCTAGTGTCTCGATTGACACTGTTGTTGGGTAGTTAAACTGAGCTGCAATTCAATTAAATTTTCTCTTCATTTCAGATTTGTTTATGTGACAGTCATTTTTCTGACAGTTGTGATTTGATTTCCTCAATCTGCATAGTTTAGATTTGGCACTTATTGGCCAGTCAGAATTCAGAACCACAGGGGCTATAGTGTCTTATTGCTGTGACTAATCAGCTTGAAATTAAGATATCAAAAAAAATTTAGAGGAAGGTATGGCCGGAAGCAGCTTTGTTTTGCTAGCCGAGGTGAAGACTTTAAATACATTTTGTTTCAGAAAGTCTTTTTTTCATAATTTTGAATCTCCTTTATGAGATGCTATGTACCTGCAATATGCTTTTTCTAAACATTATGGCTTTAATTTTCTGCTCTGCTCTGAATTTTTTGTATATTGCAGGTATGCACAGTATTCAGCCTGCTGCAGACCTGCCAAAAGGCCTTATGTGTGTGTTTTGCTTCCATTTTCAGCTGTTGCGGTTAGAAGTACCACCTTAATTAACATCCTGGAAGCTCGGACTGAAGCGCAAGCACAACCTGTAAGGAAGAGACAAGTACTGTATGTAAATTTGGCATACTTTGAAATGTTTCCCCAAATTACTGTGTAGAAGATATCTTGCTAGAAATGGGCTGGCTCTGAGGTCCTTTGAACAAAAAGGAAATAATTGTCTAACTTTGCTTCTTGACAGAACTGTCTCTGAAAATGGCAGAAGCTCATCAAGCCGTAGCTTTTCAATTTACAGTAACTCCAGATGGGATTGACCTGCGGATGAGCCATGAGGCGCTCAAACAAATTTACTTATCTGGTGTCCACTCATGGAAGAAAAAGTTCATCAGATTCAAGGTATTTTAAATTAGTCAAGTCCACCAAACTTGAGGATTATTTAATGTTTTATAGCTTTACTGAAGTTATGTTTAGGCAAAACTTTTTTTTTTTGCCTTTCCGGCTAATAAAGTTACTTATTGTGAAAGACTTGTGTGGGTTTAAGTTAAGACACGGGATACTGAAGAAGGTAGCACTGGGTGATACTGTAAGACTGAAAGAATACATCTTTTTATTCTATGGAAGCAAGATGAAACAGATGTAGAAATTAACAGTAGCTCTAACTTACTTCATTCTCTTCATAACACATCATGTAATTACGTAGTCTTTTAGCGTAAGTCAGAAATATAACTAGTTGTGATTTTTAGTGTCATATCATTTGGAGGTACAAGATTATACTCTTGAATTTATGTATTCTTTGCCAAAATTAAGTTTTGAAATTAAGGAGAACATTTGCTGTTTTTGAAGTTACCTAAACTTTTATCTTGTACAAGTTATACTAAGTAGTACTATTTCTGAGGTATTTGATATAGATTGTTGTGAATTTATCACTTATGATCCCATGAACAAAATGGTAAGTATCTATTTTTGTTAGTAGCAAACTAGATAAGCTACATGCTGTCTTCAACATCTCTCTCCAAAACATATTTTTAACAATAGTCTTAAAATCTTCTTATAAAGCTATGAGAAGGACTGCTTAAAATATATAAAAATATTGATTCTGGGTTTCAGTGTTCAGTAGAATATTTTGGCCATGTATTCATTTTTGAAGAGGGCTAACTCAGTGTAACTGGGAACTATTGAAGTGTTGTTTGCTAATCTCAGTATTTTGGTAACGTTTGCAGCAGAATCAGGGTTGTCTACAAAAGAAGTTAGAAGTTCCTTTAATTCTTGATATCATTGTGACAATTTTCTGTAGCTGTCAGACTTAACTAAATCCATTCCCTACTCCTGAATTAAGCATACATAAGAAAATGTGGGATAATCTTAGCTTCTTGTTTAAAACTAAATTACTTAAATGTGTTGATTTTTTTGTTTCTTTCCATGGTAATATGAAGTCAACCACTTTGGTATGAAAAAATTATGTGAAGGCTTTTCTTTCCAGAATGGAATTATCACTGGCGTTTATCCTGCTAGCCCATCTAGCTGGCTTATTGTAGTTGTGGGTGTGATGTCAACAATGTATGCCAAAATTGATCCTTCTTTAGGAATAATAGCTAAAATCAACAGAACACTTGATACAACGTAAGTAGACTGAAAAGTTACTGTTCTTCTAAAGAAAATCAGTTTTCTTTGTAGCTACTCTTATAAGCTAATCCTGTTAAAGGTTGTTATACCAGTATTACAACATTGTTTTCTGAGTATTTGGGAAGCACACTTGGCAACTTCTATGGCCTTTGATCTTGCTGCGTGAGAGGGTGTTTGCAAAGGAGTTTAGGAAAAAGGGCTAAACAGGCGTGAAGCTTGTGTAATGCCTGCCTGTAGTACCATTAGACTTGGGTTTGCAATATTAAGTTCTCTTTAGAACTTAAACTGACATTAACTGGCACATGCTGGCTTTTGTTTTAAATAGTGGCTACATGTCAAACCAAACACAGAACATCGTGAGTGGAATCCTTTTTGGCACAGGGCTTTGGGTAGCCCTTATTGTCACAATGCGCTACTCTCTAAAAATGCTGCTTTCCTATCATGGTTGGATGTTCGCTGAGCATGGCAAACTTTCTGCAGGCACAAAGTTTTGGATGGTAAGGGTATATTGTCTTCTTGTTTTATCTTAACTTCTATCTGATCTGTATTCTAAGCCCTAAAAGAGAAAACTTTGTAGGCTTTCTCCTTGGTTGTGTTTTCTGTGTCATGGGACAGGAGGCTGTTAGGTAGAAATTTCTACTAATTACTGTCATCCTTCCGATGCTATAATTAAACTATTTGGGATAGTCTTGTAGAAGGAAGAGTAAAAACTTCAAGAATAACTTCTAAATTTGCCAACACCTTGGGACTGTGTGACTCAAAGACCTACTTTTTCTCTATGTGCAAGTACAGCTTAGAGAACTTGGACTACAGCACCAAAGATTCTTGTCCTTCCCAGAAAGTGCTACCCTAATTCTTTGTGGAAATGTTGTTAGGATTTCTAGTCATCTGTTCTAAAATTAATGAATGTCCTTTCAATTGACTTAGTGGTATGCCTCCAAAATGAGTTGAAGAAAAAGCTTAAGGTAGGTAGGTTTTTTTCCCCACATAAAATGAGACTGATCTGTCTCCTGTTGATCATTGTGGTGCTTTAGAAAAGGATCCTTAAAGGATGTGATGAGTACAAAATGCAGAGATGCATTTTTGCTATTTGGACTGAAGTTGTTTCAACTTGCTTTTGCCAACATTGTTGTAGAAATAACTTAAGTGCCCTACTACAATAAAATTAGTCTCTGCAGCCTCAAAAATTGGCCCGTGTGTTAATAAATCGTGACATATTAGACTATGAAATAAGTTCAAGACTGGGTATCCAGAATGGTACACTAAAATAGAATTTAATGTTCATCTGTTACAAATGAAATTTTTAATTGATAGTTTCTCCTGGACGCGGTATCAGGAGCCTCATGACTCGAATTTGTACAGTACAGGCTCTGAATGGTAAGGCTTTCTGTCAATTGCTTGAAGCTGTAGCTGTCTGGGTTTTCAGCATGTCCTACCAGATAGATATTTTAAAGCTGTTAATATTGCCTTATCAACCTTAAACAGTATGAACTATAATGCTACTTACCATGCTTTGTTGCATATTGCATTTATAAATTTGTCTTTTATATATGTTGCATATGTATTTTGTTGTGTATTTTGTTTTAAAATACAGAACACTATAAAGGTGTATGCCCAACAGTGTCTCATCTGTACTTAATATGAAGCTCTGTTTTAATACCTTATTGTTTCTTTAGCTAGTCCCAATGAAACAGAAGACTGGTTTCCCTAGTAAGACAGTACCAACTATCTTAGCTTTACAGATTTTTATTATCCTTTAATATTGTGTAACTTTCTGGAGGGGTTTTCCTGTTGTGTTTTTTCTTAACTGTTTTTCATCCTGATTAACAGCATGAAAAATGCTATCACGAATATACTGTCTTCTGATGAAATAATCATGCAGATCAAAAACCCGAGCTCTGATTTCAGTCACAGTACAAAGTAATTCTCAGGCTGGTTGGAAGTCTGGTGTCACTTTTAATGATCATATTTCATCTTCTAAAGTCAAATTTCCTGTATCAGGATTAGGGGAAAAATCAAGTATTAGTTGCCATTTTAAAAAAGTTAAATAATAATCATCTATGAACAGATGCAACACATGCTAGAATGAGATTATTTGCTGTGTCTGCATAGGAAATCAGAGTTGTAATTAAGTATGCGTGACTGTCAGATCACTTCAGTGGTCTCAATCTGTTATAAATTCTCTACTACAAGTTTACTTAAGAGATAAATACTGTGAAATGTGTTTGCTGTTTTTGTCAGTTGAGCACATACTCTGTCTGAAGATAATTTCAGCCTTTCCTGGCTTAAGAGTTCTGGAATAAAGTTGTCGCCAACTATAGAATTAGATTTTTGTTTTGAAAAGCTGAGCTTTTTTCTCGCCTCGCTTCAAATTTATCTTGTCATGAAGCACAACTATATTAAATCAGCCTGATTGCAGTGTTGCATCCATGTACATCTGATACAGATTCGTTTGCAGGGATGTCTTTGGTGGTGGTAACAGTCTGCAGTTCTTAAGTTTTGTGCTGCCTAAAACAACCCCTTCTAGCAGTGCTGACAGAGGGGGCAAAAGCTCTATATTTTAACAAGTAGATTTGTCAGTTGTGGGGGGGTTAGATGGGAGAAGTTGTAGGAATTTAGTAGTGAACGACGTCCTCTGTTTTCTTCAGTCTACTGGCCTATACACAATATACTGTATACTATATGGGACCAAGATTGGACTTTGACATAAAGGTTCCACTGGATTGTTGGTGTAATAGTTAACCTTACCTTCATGCTGAAATAAGGTGATAATGTCAAAATCCATGTGTAGCCTAGAAGTTGTATGGTCTAGACTTTCAGCCTAGTGCATGTCACAGCTGAGTAGTAGTCATAGGCAAAAATGCTGCTTCTGTCTTCAGTCTCCCATGGAAAGCAGGAGATGCTGTAATATCTGAAGCTAAGATGGGAACTGTAATCTCTGGCTTTTTTTGTTTCATTGTTGTCTTTTTGTAATACAAGCACTGAGTATAACACTGGCATGCTTGCGCAATTTGGTATGTTCAAATCATGCAGTAGACTGCCTGAGAAAGACTCATGCTTGAAGAAACTCTGTGTAACATCAGTACTATTATTGATGTTGAGCTATAGCTTTGGAAAATATTAAACCGTTATTCCAAGGCATAATTACCTCTTTTTAAAGGTGGATATAGTTATCTAGGATTCTTAGCTGAGTGACAGAATTGATAACGATTCCTGTTTTGAAGCACAATATCTGTATTTTTGTAGTATCTACTAATATTAAAAGATCAGCTGGTTGACTTGCCTTTTTAATCCTTACAGAGGGAAATGTATGAAGAAGTGCTAAGTAACTCTCTTATTTTCTGTTGAGATCAAGGTGTGTCATTCACAAACAGAAATATTGCCTAATGACCAGAAGACTGTCTGGGAAGTCAGGAATGACGATGACAGTCCTTCTCTTCCACTGACATGTTCTTTAACCTCTAGGAAGTTAGTTTATGTCAGTGCCTCTTTTATTTGTGAAATGGTTATAAATATGATAGTTTACTAAATTTTGTGTCATATAATTTACCAGTGAGAAGATCTGAGTTACGTTACACTTTATTACTCTGTCATTTTTCATTTGTTGAACCTAATAATTTGATGTGTGTTTTGTCTTTCTTCAGACACTTGTGAAACTCTTTTCAGGACGTAAACCCATGTTATACAGTTTCCAGACATCTTTACCACGATTGCCAGTTCCAGCGGTTAAAGACACAATCAATAGGGTGTGTACATTCATTAATTCATTTTCTTCAGTAACACTGAATCCATATTTAGATCCCCTTGTGTGGTTTTTTGCTATGTCTTATAGAAGTACTGCATGGTGGTATTAATGGGTGTAATAGATTAAAACTTCTGCACAGAAATCAAAATAAAGGCTATGACAAACCACTGAAACTGGTGACAAATTGAAGCTGGTGTAATTCATATTGGACAATGTGATGCCTGCTGACATAAGACTACACAATGAAGTGTTTCCAGGGCTTCTGAAACACACCGGTTTTATCTTCCATGGCTCGAACATATAAATGTGTGTTTTATGACACAAAACCTTATAGCAAAGTGTGTAAATAGACCAGTATGTCACATAAACTGAAGGTTTGATTTATAGAGATGAAAAAAATCTCTGCCTGATATAAAAAAATACCAGTATGTCTTCCCCTTTTGAGTGGAAAGTATATCTTTAGAAAAGTAACCTGTTCCACTTGTGGTTTGCTGACAAATATCTGGAGAAAGATGTCACTTTTGTCATTTACAGGCAGACGTTTAAGGAGTGTATGTTCTTATTTTAACAGCGTATTATTTGCGACCTTATGAACTGAGTCTTGGATAATCTTTGTCTACCATTCAAATGCTTTGTGTAGGAATGGCAAGAAGCTATGTAATAGCTACTATACTGATGCTGATTCTTTTTCTATATTCTAGTATCTGGAATCAGTTCGACCTCTTATGGATGATGAAGAGTTCAGAAGAATGGAAGGTCTTGCCAAAGATTTTGCATTTAATTTGGGACCAAGGCTTCAGTGGTATTTGAAGCTAAAATCCTGGTGGGCCACAAACTACGTGAGTAGATAAATAGGAGGCTTAGCTGTTGAAATGGCATAACTTTCATTCTTTCTTAAATGTAAAATAATTTATTATTAACAGTCAAATATTTTTGTAACGTGCATCAGAGACCACCTGATTCACACAGAAATAATTTGTGCGATTTGGTAAAGTAACAGTGTGGTGAATGGAACTTGAAAGAATGAATCCTCATTCTGTGTATGTTATTCTGGAGCAGATGATTTAGCTTTTGCTGTTATGATTGCTTTTGAGATCTGTTTATTTGCTTGTTAAACTCGATAACTCAACAATGGGCCTGGCTACCCAGGTAGTTTAGAAGAGTGATTTAGGACAACTTTTTTTATATAAAGCAGCTAAAGCATATGGAAGGTAAATAGAGTTGTAACAATAAGGTTTGGGTGGGGCAGGGGGGGAATGCTGGGGTTTTTTTGTTGCTTGGGGCTGCTTACCAAAAAGAAAACCCAAACACCAACATCATAGTGAGGTTCTTCCTGGTATATTATCTAACATTTAGCTAAACCCAGTAGCCTAAGCTGAGGTACGGTGTCCCGGCAAAGGCTGCAAAATATTCAAGAGATCTGATGTATTTTAAATATTATCTGAAGATGAGTACTTCTTCAGAAGCTTATCAGAGAGCTACAGCAGAATTTAATTTAATTCTCTTGCCCCTTTTTTGCTGTTTTCCCTAAAGTTTATTACAAAATAAGTTTTATTTGTCATCTTAAAGTAAGCAGCAGTTTCCTTCCTGCTTTTATGTGGAATGTGGTGTTGTGGAGTCATTAATATAGAAGACACAAACTGTGGGAATTAGGAGATTTTTACTGCTCTTGTTTTCCTTACTGCTACAGGTTAGTGATTGGTGGGAAGAATATATCTACCTTAGAGGACGTGGACCAATTATGGTTAATAGTAACTATTTTGCAATGGTAGGTAAATACTATAAAAATCTTTTACAGTGCGTCTTTGACACATAGTTTCTGCCAGGTGTCTTATTTCATGATACCTTTGTTTCATAAACCATTGCCACTGAGCATGTCACCCTTATTTTTCTTTCTTCTACATAACCTGCAGCCAACATCTTCAAGTAAAGTGCTATCGTAATAATAAACTTAGCACATCTGCCACTTAGGCAAACTCATGTAGTAATGACTTGTACAGTTTTGAGCTTACTGCAACAAGTAATCTTTCAAAAGCTCCATGTAAAACTTGATGGGTAACACAATTCAGCAAGGTGTGTACTCATTCACAAATGTCCGTATGGGAAGTAAAATTATAAAAGACCCTACAAATAAAAGCAAAAAGAGGGAATATGGTAGTCTTGAATTCAAGTTTTAAGTAGTATTGTCTTTTCTACTGGGTTGATTAACAGCCATCATGTATGTTTTAGGACTGATGCTGTTTAAGGAGATTGGGACTGCTGAAGAAATTTAAGTTTCAAGTCATCAACTTGCTGCACTAGTGCACTTCATATGTTTTAAAGCCTTTTCTATATTGGCCAGAATAAACTTTAAGAATGTGGATGAGAAGTACTATCAGTAATTTTTTTTTAAATGTAGCCTGGTAATCATTAACTTATGACTCTTATGTACTTTACAGGACTTCCTTTATTTATCTCCCACAACCCTGCAGGCAGCTAGAGCTGGTAATGTTATCCATGCCATCCTGCTCTATCGGAAAAAACTGGACAGACAAGAAATCAAGCCAGTATGTATATCAGTTTAAATGGCTTTTGATCTTTTTCCAGCACACTCTGTAAGAAACGGATCAGTTTCCAGAATGGGAGAGAAGAATGTCTTATTGTCAGACCTATGTGTAAGATGTAACTCAGTTTGTAGTCCCAAGCATCTTGGTTGTCACTCGAAATTGCACATGGGCAGAAGCTTCCAACTATCAAAAATAGGATTCTGTCATGCCAACTAATTGCGTATTTGAAATTAAAATATGTATTTGATCTTAAAGGTCTTTTCCAACCTAAATGATGTAATGATTCTGTTTGCCCAAAAGGCAGAGGTTTGTGCTTGTACTTACACAGAATACTTAACATATGCAACATGTTACTGGTATGTGCGAAGCATGTAATTGTACTTCTGAGCCACTGAAGTTTGAAAAGTGTGTGGTATCGCGTAGTGTGAGTACAAGGGGTGGTTGGGACAAAGGACTGGACCTTGAGGCCAGTGGCAGCCTAAGTATAGATGATAAAATCCTGTGTTGCACTAATTTCTAGGTAGCAAAGGTGAATCCCATTCTGAATTTTTGTCTAGCGGCTGTGTGTTGTAGCAAACAAATATTAAGAGAACAACTAAGTAGTTTTGTTGAAGGTCATGGCAGCGATGTGATTAGTTGTATGTAATTACATATCTGACAAATGTGAAATTTTGTTCCTACACAGCCTGAAATAGCTTTAAAAGAAGAAATTAAGGGATAATGCATGCTGCATGTATAAGTTTCTTGCATCTAGATCATCCACTGAGAGCTCTTTGGATTTCAGATGCTAGCTAGCTTCAGTCATCCCTCCTGAAGGGTGAGCTCTTTGGTAGGAGGGAAGAAAATACAGTTACTGGAATGTCAGTGGGATCTTCCACATATAGTTCAAGGACAGACAATTAAATGGGGGGGTACGTGACCAAAAAACCCCAAACCCTGAGTTGATGTATTATAAATCTTGCTGTTCTGCAGCCTACCTTGAACCAGAACCTGTTTTTTCTTTCCTTTTAATTTGCTAATTGTATATGAAAAATTACATTTTAATGTACATTTGTGGCACAGATTCTTCTGATGGGATCCACTGTCCCTCTCTGCTCAGCTCAGTGGGAGCGGATGTTTAATACCTCCCGTATCCCAGGAGAGGAATCAGGTAAGCAGGGCCAGCCAAGCCTTTTGGTTTTGGGGACATTTTCTGCTAAAATCCTTTCTTCCAGATAATGATGTGACAGATACAAGGTCACATGAATATTGTGTTCTGATACTTGCTATACAGTGCATAGATGTTTTTCCTTTCAGGGTGACTTTTGAAACTTCTTCAGTGTTTTTTGTCTCTTCCTTAAATTAAAAACTAACTTCAAGAAACTGTTGTCTGCCCTGTGTTTTTAATTTATAAATAACCTTTACTCTTCTCCATTCTACTTTTTTAGGCTCCTTTAATATCTGTGTTTTTCTCTGTAAAAGTTGTGTTCTCTTATTTCAACCATTTTAAAATCTTTTGCTTGCTTTACTTTCCCTTTTTCCTTTCAGCTAGTGATTCAGAATAGTATCCCAATGTGGTGTTCTCAATATGAACAGATATTCAACACTAGTTGTTTACCTGGTTTAGAGGCAGGTACAGTCTTAGTTCTGTCAAGGTTTTCAGTGCCACTGTTACCTTGAGCTTCTGTATGCACTGTAAGTCATGAGCTAAGTGAAATCACCTGTAATAAGGACTGTGTCCAAAACTTTCACTGTAACACGTTAAGAAAATATATACCCTGGGTTTTCTTAGTTCCTGCCTTGCCCTAACTCCCAGCAATAGTCTGATTATCCTAAGATATGAGTAACTAAGTTTTCACACTTTAATGTTGAATAGAGGGATGTACCTGTGGACTTACAGCAGGGTCATTTTCACCTGAGTGTTCCTGGAACTTCTCCTTTATTGTGGGAGACTAAGGAGATGTTTACATGATCACAAGCAATCATGTTAGCTCAGTCAAAAAAAAAAGATCTGTAAGTAACAGTTCACATACTGTTTCACTGTAGGTGTATGTATGCTCTTATTGCATGCATTCATTAATACTGCCTATAGACATAAAAGCATTTCTCTTTAGTCATTGGCAAACCTTTGATACATTTTTGTTGCTGTATCTCAACATAAAAATACCGTATTTCTTTTGATGGCCAAGATCTTGAGGCTGATTCTTCTCCATATGGTGTTATTTTTCTAAAGGTAATGTATCCCTGAAGGTTCATTGTGGATTTCTCCCCAAGGTAGCCCCCAAAGATCTTTATCGAGGCTCAAGCTGGTTTTTATGATCTTAATATTAAGTGGCTTTTCTGTTTTTTTTCCCTGAGTTTTGTCACTATAAAAGGAGGCAGACGGCATCTAGAAATACTAGCATTTGTAGTCAACAGGTGGAGGAAAACATTGCTATCCATTTTCTTCTTCTTTGAGAAGCAAACTAGTAATTTCACAGCAGATTTGAGTGTGTTTGTGCTTTCTACAAAAGCTTAAGCTATATCTTTCTCTGAACTGCTTATATGCTGAAGAGCCTCTTAAAACTGAGGTCACACATTTATACAGCACTGCATCATTGTGGCTGCATCAGAACAATGTATACCATTTGGCAGTTATCCTGACAGTTGTGATTAGTGCAGAGGACAATCACTAGGAATTTGGAATGCAAGGGGTTATTGGTTAGTCACCTCTGTTGGGAATGTACATATGGGCTGTCACTTGAGGATAGGATATATTTTTTAACTTCCTTTGAGATATGTAATTCTTACATTTCAAGATGCCTTTGACTAACATAGTCCCACTCAACCACAGAACAAAAGATATAAAGAATTTCTAAACAGACAGAGGGATGTGCCCACTTTTCCCTGCTGGAGGTCTAACACTTGCTGTACTGTATGGAGTTGGATAAGTGGGGGAAGTGGCATTGGCTAGTAGGTAAAGCAGTAGGTGCATGTATCAGATATGGATTTTAATCTCAATTGTGCTGCTGGCCTTTGATAGGTTATTGAGGAATCATGTCCCAGGTATGCCTCAGCTTCCTTTGTCTGCAAAATGGAGAAAAACATATCCCTGATGTGATTTACTCCCTGATCATGAGCTAGTAGCAAGTTTTAAAATCTCTATTAGACAACTGTCATGTATAAGCTGTTGTTATTTAGAATACTTCAAGTACTGAAAGTGCTACCCTTGCCCCTACCCTGTCCTCAATAAAATAAGAGGTATGAACTGTTTGCATTTGGTGTTCTTAGTCTGAAAGAGTTTTGCACAAAAGTGTAGAAGTAGCCAATTCTAACTATAACACCTAATTAAAATAAATCCTGTACATCTTAATGGTTCTCCTCAGTTTCTCCTGCTTAATGTCTTTCAAATTAAAGTACAGTCAGCATCATAAATTACCTTACTTTCTCCGTAACCACTTCATGTTTGCTATTTTACTTTTTCAGTTTTTCATTGTTTCTATTTTTCTAAAGGAAACACAACTTCAGTAATTCTGTATGTGGATAAGTGAGTTACAAAGGAATTTTTCTGTTATTTTCAGGAGTAGGTTGGCAGCTTTCTCCCTGATTTCAACTATATTTTAAGTATTTTATGTAACCATTTCTAAAGGAGCAGCATATTAAAAAAAAAAACAACCAAAAACCTGTGTCATGTCTTCATGTTACTTGGTGGTAAAATCTTAATGTGCACTGTATCCTGTCACCTGAACAGTTGCTGAATCATCACATTAACAAAACACTACAGAGTCAACCACTATAGAGTCAGCAGGGAAGAGTCTTTCTGTCTTTCCATTCCTATTTTTTTAATAGGAAACCCATGCAGCATGTTAGATGCATCTTCAGGAATATATAAATGACTTCTTGGACTGGCATGGAGAAGGAGAGGATTTTTTTTAAATTACAACAAATCTGAACTCCAGGTGCATAAATCTGTACTTAGGACCATAAGTTAGGTGTCTGAAAGGTAATTGCAAGGGCTTATCAACTCTTGTGCGGTCAGATGTTGATGTAGATGACTAATGAACTCATTTTTGCTTTCTACACTTGAGGTTGTCTTTCTTTTTGTACAGACACATCATGTACATGAGGCAAACACTTGGTGTCCTGACTCAGGTTGGGATTATAGAAAGTTACCTTACTAGGTCATTGCTTTGCTGCTGCTTTTCCCCCTCTGTGGGGTTTGTCCTCAATTCACAATCCATTGTATTGATGTACTTGGCAGTTGGAGTGGTGCTTCTGCCAATCCTAGTCCTTTTATCGCAGGCGTCCTATTTTTGGCAGAAGCACGAAGTGGATAGACAAAGGCCTGATTAACACAAAACTGCTTCTGATCAGTAGATGGAGCATACCTACCAAAACTTTATGGATGGCTGAGAGCATGCAAAGTACAGAACTCTTTCCTCATACAATGCTTCTCAAATCTCTCGGGATCATGACTTTTAGGCTCAGCCTTCATTTCTGACATCTTTACCATTTCAGTAATGGGTCTTTTCAGGTTTATAGGAATGTAACTGTTCTTTGGGGTAATGAAGGAATTCAATTAATGGTTTTCATTAATTGAGGGCTCTTCCTGGCTGCTGTATCAAACCACAGATGAAGGTTTTCACAATACCTTCATGACTAAGTTCAGGCTTATCCCAATTAAGCCATATAAATAATAAAATGAGGAAAACTTGGTTGTAGCCTAGGTTTCTGCTTCACTGACTTCCATAACTACACTTTTTGGCCACAGATGGAGTATTTGCTCTGGGTCTGCCAGGATAAATGTGAACAAAAGCTTATGGTACTAAATTTGGGCTCTCTATAACTCCCCACAGATGGTACTGTGCATTGTCTAGCACTTGAATGTAGATGACTTAAAAGTACCTTTCCTCAGACTCATCTAGTATGTTTTCTGGCTGAGTGCTTGATTAGACTATACCACTAGCTCTTGCTTTTCAGATGCAGAAATACAGATTTAGTTGTTTAATATTGGCCTCCAGTGTGGAAACTGGTGGTGCTATATGATTATGCATATGCAAATGATTATCACATCTGGGTATTTGACTGTTTCATGCAGGAATCTTTATGCTGAAATAAGATGGGGGAGTGGTTTATTCTATGTTATTTATTACTTTACTGAAAGAAATAAGCTGCAGCTAACCAGTAGTACATGCAGTAGGCATTTGATGTTATTTAGTGGATTAATGTTTTGAGACTTCAGCTTTTTTTTCACATAAGCAATTGCAATTCTAGATACTCTTCAGCATGTGAAAGACAGCAAACACATTGTTGTGTATCATAAGGGCCGTTACTTCAAAGTGTGGCTGTACCATGATGGTAGACTGTTGAAACCCCGAGAAATTGAACAGCAGATGCAAAGAATTCTTGACGATGATTCAGAGCCTCAGGCTGGTGAAGAGAAACTAGCAGCTCTTACTGCAGGGGATAGGTATGGTGGTTGTTATTTTCTTAATTTTAATGTTTCAAAATAGTTGCATAACATACTAATTGAATATTAGCCTGTAGTTAGTGGTATTGGAAGCTTTGCACTATTACACATATTGAACTACTTGAGTTTTGTATCTATTTTGGGGCTCACTGGGATTTTAAAGAATATCTTAAAAACTGAGATTGAGAATGTGAATTCAGTAACTGTTATTCCATATTCATGACTTGCACCATGTACTTGGTTCTAGGTGCAAGATCATTACATTCAATTAAATTGTGACAAACTTAGTTCGGTCTAATCGTTTCTGGACAAGGGAGAGAAAGAGCTGGATTTTAGAATATATTCTTACTAGGAGTCATTCCTTTTTCTTACTTCCTGCTTTAAAACAAGCTAATTTTTTTTTTAATTGGGAAAACCATATAAATTTATAAATAAATGTGGTGCAATCATACAGAAATTTTATTGTTCAGGACTTCCTGAACTTCAGATCTGTTTCAGGCATTTACCATGGAACTTCATTTTTACAGTTGTCCAAACTCCTAGATTTAGGTGTTATAACAATGAATATTAATATCTTTTGTTTTCAATATTATTACTGTTTTCTACTTCCATATATTATTTTCTTTTGTTCAGTTATGAACGTAGGTGAACCATGCTGTACATATTGCATGCCACTGTAATGCTGAATTTCTGAGGATTAAGCTTCACACGTCTGATATGTTGAATTGGATCCTAGGATTACATTGTATTTTCAGAACTTTTCACTGCTGATATAGTTTAGATGCAATAAAAGTAGTTGCTTCATATTTGATAAAATTAGGAGGAATGTCTCATAGTGATCTGAAGGGTGACAAAACACTGACAAATTCACATAATCTGACTATAAACCAAATTCTTTTTGCAGAGTACCATGGGCTAAAGCTCGACAGGCTTATTTTAGCCGTGGAAAGAACAAACAGTCCTTAGATGCTGTTGAAAAAGCAGCATTTTTTGTGACCTTGGATGACATCGAGCAAGGGTACAGGAAAGAAGATCCAGTGGGGTCACTGGATACATATGGAAAATCCTTAATGCATGGCAGATGCTATGACAGGTACACTATTGACTCTGTATAAAACACCTTCTCGTTCTTTCAGAATTTCACTAATTTACGTGGTTAATACATATGAGTAAGTGACCTATAAGCTGATAAACTTTATAGAATCACAGAATGGTTTGGACTGGAAGGGACCTTCAAAGATCATCTAGTTCACACACCCCCTTGCCATGGGCAGGGACATCTATCACTACATCAGATTGCTCAAAGCCCTGTCTAGCCTGACTTGGAACGCTTTCGATGATGGGACATCCACAACTTCTCTGGGCAACCTGTTCCAGTGTCTTACCACCCTCATCACGGAAAATAAAAATAGCCTCCCTTATGACAAATCTAAATCTACCTTTGTTCAGTTTATAACCATTACCCCTTGCACTGTCACTGTAGGCCAGGTAAAAAGTCTTTCTTATAAGCTCTCTCTATATATACTGAAAGGCCGCAGGAAGGTGTCCCAGACCAAACAACCCCAATTATCAGCTTTTCTTCATTAGAGAGGTGTTCCAGCACTCTGACCATTTTCGTGGCCCTCCTTGACCTGCTCTAGCAGGTCCACATCTTGTACTGGGAACCCCAGAGCTGGATGCAGCACTCCAGCTGGGGTCTCAAAAGAATAGACTAGAGGGTGAGAATCACCTACCATCAACGTGCTGGCAACACTTCTTTTTATGCAGTTGACTTTCTGGGTTGCAAGTACACATTGCTAGCTCACATCCAATTTTTCATCCACCAGTACCCCCAAGTCCTCTACAGAGCTGCTCAATCCCTTCATCCCCCAGCCTGTACTGGTACCGGGGCTTACCCCAACCAAGGTGCAGGACTTTGCACTTGACCTTGTTGAACTTCATATGGTTCAATTTTTTGTGTATTTAAGTAAATCATTATTTTAAAAAAAGCCAAGAACTAGTGCATTTGAATATGAATTTTTGAGAGGGATGAAGTTACTGTATAAAAATGCTTTTGAAATGTATAAAGCCGTAAGGAAATCTTAATTTCTTTTGTAGGTGGTTTGATAAAACATTTACTCTTATAGTATTCAAAAATGGCAGAACGGGTCTGAATGCAGAGCACTCTTGGGCAGATGCTCCTATTGTTGGACACCTGTGGGAGGTAGGTGTTTAGTACAAAAAGTTAATGCAGAAGATAATGTGATGTAGTCCGTGCAACAGTCCTGGGGATCAGCAGTTACTTTCATTTCCTTGCATTCATGTCGCTGATGAGTGATTGCGGGCCTGTGTCTACAGTGACTGTAGAATTTAAAAGGGGGGGAAAAAAAGACCTTGCTTAAAAGAAAAGGTTGCTGTCCTTTAATTTAAAGGTCTTTATTGCATTTTAATGAGCATGGATATCTTCAGAGAGAAGTGATATGGCTCCCCATCTAATTTGTTTATTATATTGTAAATCAATAGATTGTTGCCTCTTTGATATGGCATTGTATTTTGCATACATGTGTGCTCCTGAAGCACTTCAGCTTTCTTGTGCTATAAAAATCCCACACTTAATTTCAAAATGTAAAGAGATGGTACAGTTTAACTTTTCCTCTAAGCCATTGTTTGCTGAGCTGCAGATTGATATGCTGCTTGAATTATCCCTTGTATTTATTTGCAAGGAATGCAATGAATATACTTCTGTCGGGTTTGTTCATCATGAGCTTAGTTGATTACTTGAAATCCTATTTGATTTTTTCTTTTTCGAACCTTAAACTTATAAACAGTTGCATGGCTCAATCACTCAAAATTATTTCATAAACATAAGCTAATTCTGATTTCATTACTTATTTGTGCAAATGGATCTCAGGTCTGGCTGATGTCCCATGTAATTTTCTAATTTTATTATATGAACGTTTCCATGTGTGTAAGAAAAAAAAAATCCTCATTGCATTCTCTAATCAGGGAAGAAGGAAGGCCAAACTGATTTGAGATTGACTTGACAGTGCAGTTTGGACAAACTCAGTGGAAAAGAGTTATTTTGTTTTCTTTTAATGATGTTATATGCTTTAGTTCATATCTCTGTACTTCCTATTAGTTGGTTCTTTTTCTGCTAAGAGTTAGGATGACTAAAATAAACTAAGTGGTATTTCATTTCCTAAAGAGTTATCTGTTGTAGCTTCTTACAGATTGCCTATTTTTAGAGTAGAATGGATTAAGCTTTATTTCATAGTTGGTATGTTTTAACCACTAAGTGAGAAAATTAAATTAAAGGAAGAGATTAGAAATATATATGTAGAACATGCAATAGATTTTTTGTCAAGCTTTTTCTTTGACATCTTTAAATCGTTGAGCAGATTCAAATCTATTGATAATTTGGGGGGGGTTGTTTGTTTGTTTGGGTTTTGTGTTTTCTGTTTTGTTTTGTTTTTTTACATTGAGAGTGTTGTTTGAAATGTTGTAAGAGGAAGCCTTGTCAGTTGTCCAAGTTGTATTTTTCATGTGGAAACATTCTAATTCCCCACCCAAGAGCTCTAGTGCACATATAAAATAAACTGCAATTTTGAGTGGGATGCAAATCTTAAAAAGTATTAAATTACTGTAGGGTTATGCACTTTGAAATAAACTGTTTCTTAATGAACAAGTTTTCACAGATAACAAACTTACAGAAATTCTGTAGAATCTAAATTGAACAAAGGTGGTGAAATCTAAGACTGTTTTTTACTACTAGCAAGTTTGAGGTGGGTTTTTAATTGAAATATTTTGATCGATTCAGTAGCATCTAACAAAATACACCAGTGTAATTGAATAAGTGTTTCTGCAAATTTTCCCACTCAACACATTTTTAGCAGCATTAAAATAAGAGGTAAAACAGAAGGCTTCGCTTGCAGCTGTTTTCAATATTTGGAAATGGATTGTCTATTGCATTTCACTGTGTAAGGAAAATAGGTTATACTGATTTCACAACTAAATCCTAATTCCACGCAGTATGTAATGTGTTGCAATTCTGAAGAAGTATTGTTCTTTGCAGAATGCAATGGCAACTGAGTATCTTGAGCTGGGCTATTCAGAAGATGGGCATTGCAAAGGAGATACCAATCAAAATATTCCTATTCCTACCAAACTACAGTGGGAAATTCCAGAAGAAGTAAGTACAGAACAGATAGTGGTTTGAGGAAGAAGCTCCTCTTCTCCTGAGCAATCAAATAGTTTAATTACAGATAACCCTATGAATTGGCTTTAAATTCCTTTGAGTCCTGTAAGATTTCATGTAAACTATGTAAATAGTTTCCTTAAAAAGATATCGGGGGTTTTAACATCAGTCTTCAGAAATTCTGGCCTGAAAATGCCAACTTTTTACTAAAACTGTCTTGGTGAGCAACAAGACAAAAGTCAGTGGCCACCTATTTTAAATAGTAACTATGTTAAAATGAAGTTTAAGTTGCTGAGGTTTCATTGCTATTGTCACGACACTCTTGTTCCTTGAGATTAGCTGTCTTTTTTGTGTTCAAAAATCTGTATGAATGTGTAATAAGGTTTTATTTTTTTTTACGTTTTGCCTGTGTTCAAGACAAACTGCCGTCACCTATTTGGATTTTAATTTTTAATAAAAAGGTAATGGTTGGTGATATGTTTAATTAAGCATATTTGGCAGATGGGAAGCCACACAGCTATTGCCGTTCTGTCTCTGTGGGTCATTCTTTTATGTTCTAGTGACCTGAACAGCCTTAATGCTGGTGTTCTTTAAAGTATAATTTTTGGATTCCAGATGTGTATTGGCTTAAAGCTTTTTTTATAAGCTCTTTAAATTTTAACTTTCTCCTCTTTCCTCAAAGGGAGGTTATTTAGATAATGATGTTCATGGCATACAAAAAGGCAACATTTCTTATTTATCACTTTAAAATACTTGCACTTTTTCAACAGTTCTCTCAAATGCCATTGAATGCATGCATATGCACGTATGTGCGTATGTTTGTTTATGTATTTTAGTGTCAAGAAGTGATTGAGAGGTCTCTGAGCACTGCTGTAGCTCTTGCAGATGATGTGGACTTCAATTCATTTTCCTTTGATGCTTTTGGGAAGGGACTAATAAAGAAAGCAAAAACCAGCCCTGATGCCTTTGTGCAGCTTGCCCTGCAGCTTGCTCACTACCGGGTAAGAACAACAAACTGTTTCTGGCTTATAGAATCTCATTAAATTGGGTATAGCATGTTTGTGACTAAAGTGTGACTGTGTAAAGTACTTTAGAGTAACCTTGCACTGCTTGTACAAGGTTATTAAAGATATTCAATGGAAATTGGTACAATCCCTAAACAGATTACTATCTGGAAATTAATTGTGCAAAGATTGGCCTGTAGACACTCATGCAGATTTTTCTTTTCTGCTTAGTTGATCTATCCCTAGGCATTTTGGACTTGAAAGAAATAAATATGAAACTTCTAGCAGCTGTGTTCATACTCTAAACAATGTTATAATCTTAACAATATTATACTTATCTTCTAGTTTGGAGTCACCCTTAATTCAGTAGTCATGGGTACTCCCTAACAGGATTAACAGAAATGCTGGCCTGTGTTCTCTTCTGTTAGTTCACCTTTTCTATAATGTGCTTTCACATTAGTATGTAGTAGCATGCATATTTTTCATTTCACTTTCTAGTTGTCACTGTTGAGATACTGTTCTACTTCTTTTTAAGTAATTCCGTATGGTTTTTTCAAAGCATTCAGATTTCCTAGCTGCTATTACCACTTAGTTTTTCTTACCATTGGTTAGGCAAATAGTTTAATTACCCACCCACCTCTTATTTTCAAAACCCATCCTCTTAATCTAAAACTGAACAGACTTGCATGATCTGTTCTGATGCATATTTTAGAGTTGCTAACATGTTAGATAAACTATCATTTGGCAACTTTTAATCTGTAAATTGTGCACATCTACAGGAAATACGGAAGCCACACTTCCTAGTTTTTGCAGACTGTTTTCAGTTCACACATTCTTGAAAATTCCCACACTGGCACGCATCTCCATACTATTAAACTTTTAACTGGAAATACTTTTAAGGATGTTACAGTTTTCTCAATTACCACAGCTGTATTAATTAGGGAGCCACTGAATTTTCAAATAGGTTTTTGATAGCCTTTAAATCAGCTTATGTTATAAACTGGAGAATACAGAATATCAAACACAGAGGGTAGTCCTTGCTAGTTTGGTGGTTCTATTAGTGTTTATCAAATCCTGCTACTAATCTTATTTGTGCCTTTATTATCTTTAGGTAAGACTGCTAATGGTGGGCTACTAAAAACTTAATGTTGAGTTTAATTTGTGGAGTGATTCATATCCTGCATGCTTACCTTGAACTACTGATTAAGAATGAGTGGCTAAACCTTTAAGGTCTTACTTTTCCTTTTCAAGGACATGGGAAAATTTTCTTTAACATATGAAGCCTCTATGACACGCTTGTTCAGAGAAGGCAGGACTGAAACCGTTCGCTCATGTACTGTTGAGTCATGTAATTTTGTTCGAGCCATGGAAGACCCAACTGAAAGTGTAAGTTCATGGTGTTGTTGCCATAAGGCACATGAGTTATCACTAGATATCCATATAAGTTCCCAAATAGTTTTTAAACACTTAGTGTGATGCCTTTGTTTTTTTGGAAGGAAATGCAGCATAAGGTAATTGTCCACATTTTCTGTCAATATGGCAGAATTTCCTACAGTTCCTGAACTCCAGAAGACAGAGATAAAATTTTTGTGACTTGTAAAACTCAAACACAGATCTTTAAAACAAGTAATCTCATACCAGTTAGGCTTTCCTTTCTGATGGGAAAGCAAGTATTATTCAGAGGAATATATATTGGTCTTATATACTGATGTCAGTGGGCTTTTTAATCTTTCTTGTGATTTTCTGGTTAGGAAACAAAGGAACCATGGTCTAGTGGAAAACATCTTGGTTTGGAAAACGTGGACAAAACTGGTTAAAATGTTTGCTGTCAAAATGGAAGGGTGGAGGATGGTCATCTTGAGGGCTGTCTGTTGTTTAATCCACTGCTAGTCACAGTTTTAACAGATACAGTTGATTAAATAGATCATTACACTTGCAGGTTTTGCTAAGCTGAAGGGGATTTCCATGTCTTCAGAGTCGATAAAAATGTAACCTGAAAAATAGGGTTTTGTTAAATAGGAATGTACTCAAGGTATTGCATCCAGGCCTGAGTAACAGCTGCATAGGTAGCAGTTCTAATGAAGATGTAGGACTATAATAATCAGTAACGGAACACTTACATAGCACATTCAGCACTGTGCCACTGGGAAAAATGGAGCCCTCACTTTAGTTAGTCTTGCCCTTTGTTTTTAGTGGTCTTTTGTCTCTAAACTTTTTTTCTTGTACTGCATTAGCTGGGGTGGTGTGCCCAGTTTTGGACAATGCACTTGATGTATGGATGAGTTGGAGAGAGTCTAAAGGAGAGCAAGACAGATGGTTAGAAACCTCAGAAGAGGATTTGTGAGGAGAATTTGAACATAATTATTCTTGCTTAGTCTCAAGAAGAGAGAACACTGTGGAAGAGGTAGGAAGCCAGCTTGTGCTCAATAAGATAAAAATGCTGATGCAGAGATGATAGGAACAATCTGTTCTCTGTCCCAAGAAGTTATGAACATAGATTTCAGAAAGAAACACATTAGGGGAAACATTTTCTGCTAGTAAAGGATAATGAGTAAGTAGGGAAACAGTGAGAAGCCTGAAACAGATTACCTGGGGAGATTGTTTTTTCACTTTGAAAATCTTTAAAAGTAATTAACATCATGGTCCTTCAGGAAAGAGTTTTAGTTGATCATATCTTAGGGCAGAAAAGTCTAAGCAGACGAGCAGTTGAGGTTCTTTCTAGTCCCATGATTCTATGAATAAATGTTACTGCAAGCATATAGATGCACAGAGAAACAAACTCTTTTTTTTTCCCCCTCCCTCCTCTTTCTGGAAGTTCTATGTAGGTAAAATCCCCCATGATTTCTCAATATGCTGTGCTGGGAGCTGTGATCAAACTAGTGCGAGTCTGGAAATCCAGCCATATCAACATGTCATACATAACTTTATGGCACAGATACTGTACAACTATACCCTGTGTGTAGAAAGTAATTTTAATATAGTCCTAATGTCAGAATTAACTGCTACATCTCTGCAGGTAACATCTGCATTTTTGTTAAAGGAACAAGGTAGCCCCATATATACCAAGATCATATATATATATATATATATATATATATCAGACTTCATTCTGCTCACTGATATTTTTATTATTTTTTTTTACGGTTACGACAAACGTGATTCTTTTTCAGACTTGTTGATTCATTACTGCCCTTCACCTGGAATGATCAGCCAGAGACCAGAGGAGCCCTGTCTTCATAATGCAATTTCTACTTTTATGTGTTATGAAGATTATATTATATACATTTATATATATTGTTTGTTACAGAGTTGTCTACCTTTACTGCTTTCTTCTACTTTTCTCTGGGTTTTTCCATAGAATTTTTCCTGAGCACTTGTATCCTCTGTGGACTATCCACAAATCTTTACTCCTCAATGACAATGGTTGTCACGCTTAGCATGACTACAAGTGATTTATTAGTTTCTCATGCTGGAGGCAAATAGGCTACTCACTGTGTCCCAAATAAGTGGTGTAATATGCAGTGATGCTGGAGATAAGAAGTGACAGGTTGCCATATACTCAGTCTGTTGAATTCCACATTATGGAATCTTAACAGAATGGCTAAGTGTTTTGAACAGCCACTTTCTTTCAGCCTTTGCAACATTCATACAGTGTTCATCGAGTCATAAAAATCTGTTTGGTAGAGACCCATAAGGGTCATTGAGTCCAACTCCCTGCTCCTCTCAGGTCTACTAAACCATATGACTAAGAGTGTCATCCAGATGCTCTTTGAGCTCTGACATGGTTGGTGCCATGACCACTTCCCTGGGGAGCCTGTTCCAGTGTTCGACCACCCTCTCAGTGAAGAACCTTTTCCTAATATCCAGGCTGAACCTCCCATAATGTAGCTTCCTTCCATTTCCTCATGTCCTATCAGAGACAGGAGATCAGCACCTCTCCCCCTTCACTGCCCCCCTTGAGGAAGCTGTAGGCTGTGATGAGGTCCCCCTCGGCCTTCACTAAGCTGAACAAACCTAGTGACATCAGCTGCTCCTCATTAGTCTTGCCCTCAAGACGTTTCACCATCTTGGTCATCCTCCTTTGGACACACACTAATAGTTTGATGTCCTCCTTATACTGAGGTGCCCAAACTCGAGGTGGGGCTGCACCAGTGCAGTGTGGAGTGGGACAATCAGCTCCCTCAAAAGAGCCCTTTTTATTGTCCTTCACAGTACTCATCAGCTTGAACTCTAATCGAGCTTTGGCTGCACTAATTTTCTCCCAGCGGTGGCAAAGAGCATCTCTATAGTCCTCCTGTGTCACCTGTCCTTGCTTCCAATGTCCATATCTTTTCCTTTCCACCTAAGTTCTAGAAGGTCCCTACTCATCCAAGAAAGCCTCCTGCCACACTTGCTTGACTTCCAACAGTTTGGAATTGCCGGTTCCTGAGCTCTTAAGAGAAGGCTTTTCAAAAATGACCAGCATTCATGGACCCCAATACCTTCAGCGTTGTCAGTTTGCCTTCTAAAATGGCTGTGGAGGTTCCAGATTTTCTTACATCATGTTGAGATTTGCTATTTTATAACTTTTAAGTCCCATGTCTCTAGAAATGAAATATGCAATAATATAGTAAACTTGAGTTGTAATAGTTTGATTTTGTGGTTAGATCACACTTAATATATACATCTGTTTTCATTATGCATTTACAGCAGGTAATAGTTGAAACTTGCTGACACCTGAAATTGAATACATGAGGTTGAAAAGCCAGAGGATGTTACTATTTGGTGTTAGTTGCATGCATTGTCTTATATTTGACCCTTAAGTGTTTTAGGCTTGAGAGCTATTGCTGTAACTCAGTTTCTGCACCTCCATCCTCAAACCAGTTCACTTAACTGATTTTTTTTCTTAATCTTTTTTTCATTGTTAGAACGAAAAGAAACTTAAGTTCTTTCGGGTTGCTGCTACCAAACATCAGCACTTATATCGTCTCGCCATGACTGGTGCTGGCATTGACCGCCATCTGTTCTGCCTTTATGTTGTGTCCAAGTACCTTGCTGTGGATTCTCCTTTCCTTAAGGAAGTAAGTGACTTTTATTGATAACTATTAATTATAGTAAATAATACTTTGTTTACTTAGTGTTTTGTGGTATCTGCTTACGTACTTGTAGAACTCTGGTTTTCCTAATAAAAAAGTTCTAACATGCTTAACATCTCCTAGTAGACTGCAAGTAGGTTTTATTTTGCTTTGTGTATACAATTAACACACCTATAGTAATGCTTTCTGTGAGCTTCGTAGTATAATACATGTTACTAAGGATTGCAAAAAAGGTATAGTCAGTGTTACAAAAAAAAGTACTGATTGCTTGTGGTTTTTACATATTTTCAAGGCAGCATAACAGGTTATGTGCTTTTTCTCAAGAATATTATTTTGGAACTGTGACAAAAATTCTTCCTCTTAACTTACTGTGAGTTAATATTAGTATACAGCTCCTTTAATTTTTTTTAATGCACAACATCAATGTCCCTGTTTATTACCGTGACAAATGCTTTATTACTTAAACTAGATTTTAACATTGGGTTTTATAAAAGTAATTATATTACACTTGTTTGTGTTTTCTGATTAAGAGAAAATATGTTCCCGCTTGCCTCCAAATTAAGGTATTTACATTTGCTTGCCCTCCTAAATGTGAGTAGTGGCTAAGTCAAGAATAAAACAACTTTCTACAGCTTCCACAGACTTTCAAGATAAAGTGTACTGCTAGAGATTTTACAAGCTTCTAACTTGATGTAGTATCTTACCAGGGCTTGAATATGGCCATTGATGATCTCATTGTTAACAAGACCTGTTATGCAGAATTTACAAGGCTATAGACCAGATTATTCTGTTCTGAAATAGCATTTCTGTGGAAAGAACTTCTATACTTTTTGAGGAATTGACATCATGACCTCATATGTTAATGGTTTGCATATCAGGACTTCTTTTAACCTTCTTAATTGTTCATTCCATTGAAATGGGAACTGCAGTTATCCTTCACATCACTGTATTGAGTACTTTCTAACTTATCTTCACTAGTTTTTGAGAAAGTTACATGCAGTGTGTTACACCTGTTTGCATCTCTTCATTAAAGGTTTTGTCAGAGCCTTGGAGGCTGTCAACGAGTCAGACACCACAGCAACACATTGATCTAAAGAAGAACCCTGAGATGTTATCCTGTGGGGGAGGATTTGGACCGGTATGTTTGCTAAATACAAGTGTCCCTTTAAAAACATTTTTATTTTGAATATGCCAATCTAAAAATTTCAGATCTGTAATACCTTAATGTTGCACATCAAAGGTGCATCACATGCTTTTAAATGCATGTGTTTAATGCTTTCCCATGGTGTGGATGTGCTTAGAAAAATCTATATCACCTTTTTTCATATCTCATTACAAGAATTCTTAAGGAAATACACAGTTATCAAACGTGGTACAGGGCTCCATGGCAGAGAGATCTGATAAAGTGGGGGCTTTAATCACATCACCTATGCCCAGAGCTTCTGTATATCAGGCTATTATTACAGTGCAAATGCCTTCTTAGTTAAACTAGATTTTAAGGTTGGGATTTGTAAAAGTATTCATACTTGACTTGTTTTTTGTATTTTCTGGTTAATTTAAAAATATGTTCATGCTTTTCTCCAAACTAAGCTACTCACATTATTCTGCTTGCCCTCCTAAGTGTAAGTAGTGGCTAGAGTCAAGAACAAAACTTCATTCTAGAGCTTCTGTAGACTTTCAAGAAACTAGTGTATTGCTAGAGATTTTACAAGCTTCTGACTTGAGTTTTGAACATGGCCATTAATGGTGATGATGATGATGTTAACAAGAACTGTTAAGCAGACCTCATGAGGCTATAGGCTAGATTAATTTGTTTTTAAAAAACATTTCTATGGAAAGAATAATGACACACAGAAGTTAGGATGATGAGTACAGTGTATTTTGGCTTGTTTGTCAAACTGGAAGGTTTTTTATGGGTTTATTTATTTATTCATATATCTGATAACAGCTTTCAGTAGTTCTTGAACTTGGAATGAGTTCAAATTGCAGTATCAAGGAATCCTAGCTTATTCTTGCTTATTGACAAGAAACTGGCTTCCTCCACCAGATTATAAAGTCGGTATTTAGAATCCCCCAAAAGATGTGGTCTGGCAATAAAATTTGGTTTTGGCCACAGGAACTTCTAACATTTTCCTTTTGGTTTTGCTAGTGCTACATTAACTGCTCCCTTCTTACAATTTCTTCATTCCTTAAATTTCCTTCAGTTGTCTGCCTTTCCAAATAACCCTGCTTACTTTTCCCTTCATCATTTCTTGTACCCATACAAAAAGCGCTTTGGGTTGCTGAAGTAGCCCAGAGATTATGTACATCAGGCTTTCTATGTTTGTTGGTTTGGGGTTTGGTTCGTTTTCTGTGGTTTTTTTAAGTGTTCTGTATAATGTAGCCCTGTAGCAGTAATGGAGAGAAGACTGTCAGGCTGCTTAGCAGCAGTGGCAGCAAAGAGCTTGAAGGTTGTGATCCTCTGAGTTAGGAAAGAGGAAGGAGGGTGGCAGCAGGATAGTCTGTGTTTACTAGGCATACTTTAGGTATGACATCAGACTGTAACTTGGGACAGTTAATGCTGCTAATGTTGAAATCAGACCAGAGCTCTGCTCATAAGGCTGTTCACAATCGTATCTTTGCTGTAGAGTCAGATGACTTTGCCTTTGGGCAAATTTCCATAATATAAGGCTTGTTTACTCTGTATTTATATACTGTATTTGTTTACATCTGCAGAGTGATCCCATGAGCAGGATGTTTAGGTATACAACTGAACCACTTTATTCTTTTCTACTTAAGCACTGAAGCTGTATAGCTGCTTAGGCCCAGACCTTTACAGGAGAAGGTCTTTGAACGAGTATTCTACTTCAGAATACTAAAACTGGGAAATATAACAGACATATATTCAGAAAACGTTAATTCCAGCACTTCAGATAAGACTAGAAATGTTTCCTCAAGTGGAATCCATCTTCAGAATTTATGCATTAAATGCAGAAGCTTAATTTTTGCTTGAAGAGAAATTGCAACTGATTTTAAAAACTGCGCAGTAAGAACTGGGTAATTATGTATAAGATAACTTAGGAGTAGAAGGAAAAAGAAGTAGTTTAGAACTTATTTTTCTCTTTTTTCTTTCCCTAGGTGGCTGATGATGGTTATGGTGTTTCTTATATTATCTTGGATGAAAATTCTATCCATTTTCATGTCTCCAGCAAAATATCTTGTTCTGAGACGGTAAGGGTCAGTCCTTGAATAAATCTGTTCTGACATCTGCCCATAAAACTGTTCTACTCATTGTCTAAAAAAAAAATTTGGTAGGACTTGCAATATACAGTTATGTGTTATTTCTTTGGCAACATATGCTGTTCTGCTGGTTGTTTGGGTTTTTTTTTTGTTTCCACTTCTATAAATTTAATAGCTTTATGAACCAAGGAAACCATATTCTATTTCTTATGCTTTCAAGTGTAAAGAAAGCATGTGGCCCAAAGTCATCTTTACACATGTGTAGTTCCCTGGAACTCGTGTAATGTGACTCATATCTGTCCCATAAACAGTAAGATGAGTGTCTCCTGTTTTTTGTTATTACAATTTTGCTTTGATTTGTTTCTGGCTGCAGTTGTAAAGACAGAATAAAACATATACTTCTTACTCTTTAAATCTTATTGGTTTAAATAATACTGAAATATGCTGGCCCACAAGTTGTAATTTGTGCTTGAGAAACATAATTAATCAAAAATTTATTCTAATAACACCCACTATTAGAATGCAGTAGATGTTATCTATTCAATATTCTGCTGTTGTGGAGGCCTGCTTTGAGTGAGCTTCTGTTCATCCTTCCCTTTTAGATTTTTATGACTTTAATAAACATGCTGAGTTTGTTCAGGATTACATAGCTGAACTAGTTTTCCTCTCTTGACCTTAGCTTGTCCAAGAGATCTTGGTACCTTTGGCTAATCATTAAAGATTAGGAAATACAACTTTGTTTTTACATAGTTCAAATTGTTCTTCAGATGCCTGTTAGCTTGTACTTTAAATTTCCCCATATTTTTCACTTATTAGTCAAGTCAAAGAAAAGTCAGCATTTCATACATGTGGCTTTGATATTAGTAGGGTCTTTGTGGCAGATTCTGTAATGTAGCTAATAATTTATATTTGTAATCTTAATTTCTCCCTTGTACTATCCATCTGACACTTAGAATGAACAGAACAAGTTCATAGTTTGCTTACAATTAGATAAGTGTGATTTTTTCATTTTCAATACTTCATGTAATTTTTTTAATGGCAAATGATTCAAGATTCTGATAGGAACCCAAATACAAAATGTTTTAGTACTTCTAGGTCATTAGTGATACACTTTCTGAAATTCTTTTGTTTTCTGAAAACTAGCTTTTGCAAAATCTTGTATTAAAAAAAATACTTGGAACCCAGCTATTTTAAATTAACAGAAAGCTATAGATGCATCTGACTTCAAAAGGACATGATCTCAGTTCTGTCTGTAGGAAAGTAAATGCATAATGAAGCCTTGGTTTTGTTTTTTGTTTGCTTGTTTTTAAAGGATTCTCATCGGTTTGGAAAAAACATCCGAAAAGCAATGGTTGACATCATGGATTTATTTAACCTTAGTAAAAACTGTACCAAGTGATTTGCCTTACTGGTGCCAAACAATCTCCTGCTGTTGGGATGAAAACACGTCTAAACAGTGAATGAGAGCAAGGTTTGTCAAACAGTAGCTGGCGAAGAAACTGAATCACCATCATCTTGATCACCTATGAAAACCTTAGCAGTGTATCGAATGTTTCATTATTTTTTTTCAATAGTTT
Source organism: Phalacrocorax carbo (assembly GCF_963921805.1). NCBI lineage: Eukaryota > Metazoa > Chordata > Aves > Suliformes > Phalacrocoracidae > Phalacrocorax > Phalacrocorax carbo. The sequence goes on from NC_087517.1 coordinate 50,373,909, forward strand.
TCAAAAGTCATCCTTTGTGGAAATAAACTCTTCCAGTCTTGTATGTTTCTAGGGATGAAGTATAGTATCATTGCATGAAGTCATGTATATTCTAACTCCTGCAGTTTTCTCTTAATTTGTATACACTTGCTCTTTTTTTAATTAAAAATAGTCTACTTGTATTCCAGAATCAAAGGGATAAAACACACTGTCTTAAACTCAAATACTAGGAAAAGTTTGATTTGCTATGTATTAACAGAAGAATGTTCTTCAATGTATCTGCTGCTCTATGTCAATGAATGACAAAACTTGTGGCTGTTTACCATCATTGTTTATTGGGCTTGGTTTTTTTTTAAAGGTAACTTCTGTAAAAAGTAAAAAAAAAAAAAAAATCCCTGCTGTAACCCACTGTAACATACCGAGTTGTAGAAATTTTTTGGGTTTGGAAAAAAAAACATTGGGTAGGGCTATATTGGGCAGTAAAATGTGTCACCTAATTAGCAGGTATCATATTTTTCTTATTACTTCAAGCATATTTGCCACACTATTGATTTTATTTCCATATAAATAAATGGACCTCTGCTTGTTCATGTGAGTGCCTTAGAAAAAGAAAGATCCTAAGCCCAGGAAAAAAGCTTACATTGGGGGCTGGTTTTACATTGCCTTAGTGGTAAAGGAGGTGAAGTAGTAGTAATGCAGATCTAGTTTTCAAATTGTAAGTTGGGTTGGTGTGGCATAAGTAGGCTTGAATATGTTGCCTTATGGTGCAGTTAGGTTTAAAGCTCTAATGAAATGTTCCCATGTTAAATGGCAAAGATCAGTCACTATGAAATGCAGGAGTAACTTTGTTTCAGAGCTTACAGATACTTGTGTTTATTTTGTTGAATGGTGTTGGTGGTCATTTGAGGTAAGAGTTTTTGGGTCCCAGGGAATGTCAGTTTAGTTAAACGCAACCTGTTGGCTAGTCTACGAAGCAAGGCTGCCTGTAGAGGCTGATCAGTTGCAGTTTGCCTGCTTTCAGCCAGGAAGGACCACTCCTACATTGCCAACCATCTGCATGAGAAGGACAAACTGTTAAAGCTGTGGAAAATAACTCCAGAATGGAAGAATCCTGGCCTTCTCAAACCCCTCCCAGGAAATGATCTTGGTCGAGCATGGTTTCTGAAGGATACAAGGTGGGAGGGGAAAGCTATTTCACTCAGAAAGGAGCATAATGTTTCCAAGTGCAGAAATAAAATGGCTACTGGAATATGGAGTAACTGTGCGTGATACTTTTCTTCCCCAGGCTTTATAGGTGCGGTTCCTTTTTACATCCTGCAGTGCAGTAAAATGTCACTATTAGCCCAACAGTTTTTTGTTTTGGTTTGTTGTTTTGTTTTGTTTTGTTTTTTAAATGTAAGGTACATGGTGTTTAGTAATACAGTGAATGCTGCTCCAGAGCTATGCTGATTTTAAAAGGCCTTTGGGGTTGGTATAAAACTTATTAGACTTTGAATGTTTTCTGGCCAGTATTTCTAACTTTCTATGGCTTTTAATAGTTTTGGGTTTGGGTTTTTTCCTTCCTCTGATCTAGCTATTAAAACACATACGTATGTTTGAGGTGGGAAACCTCAAAGATCACAGATGTATATGTAAGCAAATGTATGCTTACGTAAATGTAGGAACGCTCACAGGAATTGGCCAAAGACACTCATTATTTGATTAGGTGCAGAGTGTGGGAAAGGATGCTTTGAAATAAGCCTTACTGTGGCTGGTAGGCCTGGCATTTATCAAACTACTACAACAATTTTATAGTGATCGATTCCTTTGGAGCTGCAGAAATAATGCACTGGTTTTTTGTTTCTTTGTTTTTTTAATTGACCACTGACCAATCTGTGCTTAAATTAACATTAGGGCATATTAGCTTGTTGGGTTTTCTTTTAAAAAAAAAGTTTAGATTTTACTCTCAGGTTTTAAATGTTTCAAGTCTAATTGTCATTAGTGCAGTTATCAATGCAATTTTACATTCTTAGAGACTAAGTATAATTGGCACAGAAAACTGTCTTTTATTGTAAATTTTTTAAACATTTTGTGGTGTTAAATGTGGGGTTTTTTTAATTTGGGATAGATCATAATTCTAAACAGAAAATATTTTATTTCATTTTCTTTAAAATGTCAACAGCATGTAAATAAAATGTGCTTTTTGGATGTAAATCTTAGAAATCCACAGTGAATGTAGGTTATTAATAATTAATTTAAATCTTGATGTTCAATATTGTGTACATACAGTAAAACTGCTTGCTTTTTTGCTCAAAAGCCATAGGAATGTAACTGAAATTACCTAGATTTGAATGAACCTTTTAGTACAGTGTACTTTATTATAAAGTTAAATGTTCATATTAGAGAAAAAAACTATCAATTTGTTACTAAAACCTTGAATTACTTAATTACTGATTTAAGAGCTCAAAATTAGGGTTGAGTTAGGTGGTAAAGGTCAGGTTGGATGGTAATAAATTGACCTGCTTATTAAATAGCAGTGTGGAATTGGTGGAATAGCATGAATGTGCATTTTCCAAATTTCTTATTTCAGCTATTTCATGCCAGAAATTGGGAGAGCATTAAGTGCATTTAGAGGCTACTATTGTCTAGGATTAACACCATTCCAAACTAAGTATTCTTTTAAAGCTTGGGGTTTTTGAGGGACTGAAGAAGTGTGTGCCTGACATTGAAAATCATGGTTCTAATGCAGCCTTTGTACGAATTGTTTTCTCATACAAAATATATCCATTTAAGCTATTTTTTAAATCTTGTTCAGTTACTTTACATCTATGGTTGGTTATTTACACCCAACATTTTGTCTCTTTTTTCTACCCTCTTCTGTGACTTCAAAAATAAAATAAAACTTCAAAATTACCACCACTTAGTACGATGATTACTATCTTTTATATCTTCTCCCAGCTTCCTTGCTGCTGTTTCTGGACTTGTGATGTCATTGCTATTAAGCCAGTTAGGAATGGTAGCAGCAGAATATCCAGTTTATTTTAGCAGTGATTTATACATGTCTTGCTAGTTAATAGAGAATGAGTTAATGACCAATTTTTTCTTTTTCAGGTTCAGTAGAAAGAAGAAACAACATAGGACTTACTTTAGATGAGCTTTTTTCATGAGATGCTGGAATGTTCCTGCGACACAGTCTGTCAGCAAGCTAGTGGATAGCACTGTTTTGATCTTTACAGTGAATAGTCCATAGAATATGAATGGTAAGGCAGTGGAGAACTAGTTCAGGCACAGAAAGTTAACATTGTTAAAGTGTTATTTGCTTTATCTGAAGATTCCCAGTACCTGGAAACTCCTTTGAAATTGCATTAAAATTGGGGACTACTTTGAGACAGTTGCAGAGGATTTTTTTTTTTCCCTTTAAAGGTTCATGTGGTATTTTTTTAAATTGCTGCTTAATAAAGTAAAATTTAAAAAATAGTTTTGTGCGATAGACCATTTTCACAGTTGTTTAGTATTTTGTTTTTCTGGATGTTGCAGCCTTTGCTACATAAAAGAGCACCGTGATTTCGATTTCACACTTCATCTCTTAGATACTGTTAGTTCCTGCTTGTATTTCAAACATCTCCCACCAAGGCTGAATACTGAAGTTGTAAACAGGTATGTTCAATCTAAATAGAAATTCTGTATGGAAACTTTCTAGGCAGAGAGAATACGGATCTGTTTTGGTGGGTTTTTTTCTCCCTCTTCCATTTGCCTGTTTTTAAGGGTGGCAAGTTTAAGATGCACCTTAGAAAATGTTGCTGTAGTTGTACATGATGCATGGGATTAGTCAGGTCTGGCCGAGATTAGTGAACGCCTGTTGGAAAGTACTAGAATAAAAAACTTAGCTGTTGGATGAAGCCTTTGAAAGGGAAGGAGAAAGCATGGGGTTTCTTTTGTTCTGTTTTTCTCTAACTTTCATGGCTGCTGATCTGGGGCTGGCAGGGTGGAAGTTTGTAAAGAAAAGCATAAGGAAAAAAATATTCTAGTTTCTTCTTGGATTAATTGTATGGTACCTTATGGATGAAAGGTAGATTGAAATCAGTTTTGGTGATTTTGCTGTGTTTTGGGTGTTTTTTTAATACACAAAACTTCCTCAAAATGAAGACATTAATATCTAAAATTAAAAGTTCAGGTTCAATTTCTTCTTTCAAGGAAACAATCTCTTATCTTAAGTGGCCGGAGTAGTGGCCTGGTAGGTTTGGAGTGTTTTCTAAACTCTGCAATCTTTATGGCACTGGGGTGACAATTCCAGGATTCGCAGAGTGAGTTGTACAAAGGGCTCTAAGAGCAGAAGCTGGAGCTGGCTATTTCACAGAATGGTTGTGGTTGGAAGGGACCTCCTGGAGGTCACTTAGTCCAACCAGATAGTTGCCCAGGACCGTGTCCAGAAGGCTTTTTGAGTATCCAAGGATGGAGACTCCCAGATCCTCCCTGGGCAACCTGTGGTGGCAGTGCTTGGTCACTCTTACACTAAAAAAAAGTGTTTGCTGACATTGAGCCTGCTGCGTTTCAGTTTGTGCCCATTGCCTCCAGTCCCATGAGTGGGCACCACAGAAAGGACCATGGCTCCATCCTCTTTGTACCCTGCCTTCCACTTTAGCCTAGAGATATAAACAGTCCTAGCTCTTCCAGCCTTTCCTCAGAGGAGAGATGCTCCAGTCCCCTCATCTTCACGGCCCTTCATCGGACCGTCACCAGTATGCCCGTGTCTCTCCCGTGCCGGAGAGCCCAGCGCCGGCCACAGCACGCCGGGTCTGGCCTCGCCAGTGCTGCGTAGCGCTCTGGGTTATAACAAAGAGCCGCTTACTCCGTGCCAGGGTCTGGTTAATCTTTTGGCTCCGTGTAAGGCGAGATAATTTCCAAGGGAAATTATGCTTTACATCACCCAAAACGCTCAGCCGCTGCTGTGCGCGAGGCGCCCGCGCGCTGGCGGGGGAGGCGGGGCTGGCCTCCTCTAACGGCCGATCGCGCGGCCGTCCCTCCTCGCTGACGGACGGGCGGGCGCCGGCTGCGGGGGCAGGTGAATGGCGGAGGGGAAAGGGTCAGAGACGTGCCGGATCCGCTGGGCAGGGCTGGTCCTGCCCCACCCCACCCCACGGATGTCCAAGAGCTGGTAGTGGTTGGTGTGTGGCGGTCGGAGAGACTCGACCCTTCAGGGGGCTGCGTGTCCCCGTCCAGTCAGGGGCACACGGGTAGCCTGACCCTCCCTGTATTGCCTTAGTCTATATCCAGAAATAGTAGCGATGGCAGTGCAGGTGGATCTTGGCCTACGTCTTTTTAATGGTGGTCTTGCCATACTTTAAGTAGCGGTGCTTTGGCTTGCATTGTCTGTAGCTGCCAATAATGACATGGAGAGTACAGATAGGGTTTGGTCTTAATGTGCTACTTACTGACACAAACTTAAACCAGTATAATTATAGCTGTCTAAATGTACTATGTCAAATTTGCTTTTTTTTAGACTACTGTCACGAATCCTGATTTAGGGTCCTGCCAAGTATGCCAATTTGTCACAAAATAAGTGATTTAGATTGCTTAAGGAATCACCACCAAAGGTATTAAAGTAGTTTTAATATGATGTTGTAAAAGTGCAACGTAACAAAATTCGATGGCAAGGTTCACTCTATTAATTTCATGGAAGAAACATACAAAGGAAAATTGAGTTACAGTGAAGATAGAATGATTCACAGAGAGACCGGCAATGCAAAGAGTAAGGAAGACGCTCCCATTGAGTCACGAGGTTGAGAGTAGATGCCCTTGCTTTCTAAACTGATGGAGCTTAGGTGCGGTTAGGTCCAATCTTGGTCTCAGACTTGGGCAATGGTTTATGTCTAAGGGATTGTACATGCAAAGTTTATGTAATGTTTCATTAGCATCAATCCAACATGCAATCAAAGTTACCAAGACAAAATCAAACTGTGCTACAAGGTTATGCGCAATATCGGTCACTTAACAAAGGTCTGTTGTTGGTAAAGGTGTCTCTGCTCGAGGAGCAAGCCTGAGAGGTGTCCCAGCTTAAGGGGAGATCACTGCCATGCAGCCACACTGCCCAGCAGGGAGAGCTCACAGAAGGCTCACTTAGGCTATCATATTTATGGAATAAAGTGGTTGGTTTATAGTGAAATTACATGTGATGGGAAAGGTATGCAGGAGACTCCTTGTACCCACAACTTTGTTCCTTGATAAATGAGTCTTGGAAAAGCTACCGCTATTCACGTGTCAGTCGCGTGATTGGTGTTGCAAGCTCATATGCATTGATGCCCTCCCTCTGTGCTGCTTGGCTCCTTTGTGGATACTCAGACAATGGATCAGAACCAGAGGAGTTCTTGGCCCAGCCACAGATCAGGCCTTTACCTCCCTTTGAGCCTGTACCAAACTACCGTGAGTTTGGTTAGGAGGTCAAGTGCATCCATCACAACTGCTAAAGCCAAGCAGCAAAATTCTGATTTAAGTCTGAATGGCGTTAATGTGTTTAAAAGTTACAAATAATGTGTTCTTATCATAAAAGCAGCTTGTTTGTGTCAGCACAGTAGCCTGTATTTTCTGAAAGCTATGTTCAGAACCCCAACAACCTCTTCCAGTGTAATGATTTTAAGTTTCACAGTTACATGTTAGTTGGGTTAATCTTCAGTATTGTATAGATATGTGGTTTGGTTAAGACTATTTCATTCACTTCTAGATAGAAAACTCTTCAGAAGAACACTGAAAAAGAAAATTTAATTATCTTCAATGAAAAAAAAAAAACTAACCAGTTGACAGTCTGTCCATGACTATGGAGAGTCAGATATTGCTTGATATAAGATCAGTAATAGACAGTGGACTTGTAACTGAAATATTTAGTCAAAACGGTCCCGTTACTTCTGAAAACTTCAATCTGGAAACTCCAATAACTAATAAACCCAGTGAAGAAGGATTGCTGCCAACTCAAGACAATCATTTATGCACCGTAAACGTGGGAGAGACTTTGCTAGATCACTTCACATATCCACTTACAATTGAAAATCAAAATACAATAGTAAAAGTTGAAGTACATCCACATGGAAACAACAGCTGTGGTGATGAAGATCTTGAAACGTACAAGGAATTAAACCTTCCAGAAGCTCCAGAATCTGAACATATGCATTTGTCTTATCTGCCTTCAAATGGCGTCCACTTTCTTTCTTCTGCAGTGATGCAGCATAGTAATTGCAGTGTTCCAACTTCGAGCATTTTCTCTGCAGAAGGAACAGTCAGTCAAAATGTCAGAATGATACCAGTAAGATTAAGTGAAATAGGAATTTTTATATATTTGTGACTTAATTGTGGGGAATTGCCACCTTAAAACTTATATGGGGTAGTGTTTAAATTTATGACATAAATTTTAGCCTAGAGCAAACTTAGTAGTAAATAGAGAAATAAATGGGTAGTTGTTTTGCTCGTTTAAAAAAAAATCTTACCATGTCACAAATATACCCGCTTTGGTTTTATATATTCCTGTCTGTATTAGCAACTATTAGATAATATTAGATTTGTACAAAGTACAAATAGGATATTAACTTTTGTTCTCTAGCTCTACAGGTGACACACTTGTCATCTTAACATTTATAGTCCAAATGAGTTAAAAAGTAATTTATTTGCAGCAGTAAACTGTAGCCTGTATTGTTAAATCTCCATGGGGAAAGTAGTATTGTAAGAGAGAAGGCTTTCCCATTGCTTACCACATTTGGCAGTTTTTCTGTGTAGTTTGAAGTTATATTTTCTATGTTGATCAATTACTATCTAGAAAGGTACACAGCATAAAACCTGCGATGATCACAAGACCAAATCCATCTGCTTAATGCAAGCCATTGATAGGTAGAATACTTACATGTCCTTGCATCTTTTTTTATGGCCATAGAATATCATCTGAAGAAATCTCCAAATTTTAAGTTTGCATTGTGGCTGCTTCTAGAGGGGCACTGAGGTTTCCTCTGAGAAGCTATGTTGAAATAATTAAGCATACCATTTGACAACGAACACCACTGTTCTCAGATTCAAAAATCAAAAGCATTAAAAAAACCCCAAACCTCAAAATCACAAAAATCACTTGGTTGAGAATGAGGTCTGATTTTCCCCTTGCAGTATCCCACCAAGGTGCCAGGCTGAAGTCAGGTGGCAGCTGGGGACTGTCTGTGCAGGAAACCTCCTGTCAGAGAAATCACTGCTGACACGACCCAGCCCAGTGTGTTTCCCAGTGCCATTTCATCCAGAGACGCTTGAAGTCTACTGTGACAGTTGCCCTATGTGTTTTCGTTTTCTTTCTGATCTCAGGATACAGTTATAGTTTAGAAGTATCTCTGCCTGGGAAGGTTGTTTACACACGTGCTCAATATTATCAGTAGTTCCTTAATAAGCAACACCTTCAATCTTTTGAACTGTTAATAATATTCAAAAGGCTGGTGGAATCCTCTAGAAAGTAAAGGTGTGATTAAGGCATAACAGTTGCTTTCTTCAAAGTCAAGTTGAAGATAAGGAAAATTTGTTAGTCTTTGTACAAGGAGCTAAAAATCAGATTTAGAAGAAATCTTTCTGACTAGCTTTCTTCCTAGTATCCTTATGGTTTATCACGCTAAATCTGCATGTTTCCTTAATCTGCCCTGTTTCTTGAAGATATTAGAACAAAATGTTAATCAGGTTATAAATAATTTTACTGAAATAAAGCAAGCTGATTGATTTTTTTCTACGCTGCTTGCTTACGCTCCTAAACTGCTGTGTATATTAAGAGGAAGCACAGCACATGCAGAAAGCAAATTGTCTAGTTCGAACAATCTCAATTCTAATTTGAAACTAGAAAATAGTTGGTGTCTGTCTTTGTTCCCTTTTCTGTTCATTTGGTTTGTTTTTGAAAATACAAATGTAGGTATTGTTTGATGCTATTATAGTTGTAAATGCATTTAATCTGAACCATAACTATATGTTGAGCAGAAAAAGCAGAAATAATATTCAAAATATATAACAGTACCTGGTAATGCTGAATAGGCTGCAGCATTTATGTGCTTAATTATGTCATGAAAATGTAAATAACTTCCAATTTTCAGGGTCACTTTAAGTCAATTTTTTGTTTATTCATTTGGCTTTTAAAAATAAATCATTTAATGCATAAAATAGTTATAAATAAAAACTTCTTTTTTTCAGGTGATCAGATCATTCATACCTTCAGTCACAGGTGAGAATAAATGTATTTGTTGTGATCAATTTAAAGGAATCCAAAACAGTACTATGCAGTTACAAAACTTGACCAATTGCTTACATGGTAAGTGCCCCAAGTGATGGAGTGGGATTTTTTTCTTTTTCCCTCCTCTTCTAAGTTTAGGGAAGGATTTAAATAGCTAAATAAATTAATATCTGGATTCGGCAAACTGCAGTATGAGACTTCTCTGATAATGTTAATATCACTAAGAATGTTTGAAAGGAGAATAGACCACTGTTTGTTCATGTATGTTCATGGTGCTTCAACAACATAGTTCAGACTTTGTTTTGATTTTCCTTTCCTCTCATACCACCTCCCCATTCCTTCAGGGGACTGTGAAGAAGATATTCCTTCTTGCAGCATAATTTTTTTTTTATTCAGTTGAACAATGTTTTTATTCCATTTTGGAGTTTGACCACTGGTTATGAAAGTTAGATGGTTTGCACTGATGCTGCTGATGTTAGTAAGCTTGTGAACAGTTGTTCAATGTGTTCTGCCTGTTCACAGCCCTGCTCAGGGTTAAACTGACTGCTAGATTTGACCTTATAAAGTAGTTTTTCCTGAAGCTAAATGAACTTTACCAAACAGGCACAATAAATCTTTTAAAAACATCAAAAGACCCAAGCTGATGTTTTTTCCACCAAGTCTGTACAAAAGAATATTAAATATTTCTTTCACAAGAATTTAATGCTGTAGTGACATAAAAATCTTTTAGTGATGCTCTAAAGGAGTTCTTCGTATAAAACACTGATATTTTGTAAACAAGACATGCTTTATTTTATGTACTAGAATCTTCCAGTGATATCTGTGGCTTACCTCAGACTAGTGCTTCTGTCTACGATGAACTAGTAAGTATGCATGCAATATTTTGTTATTATTGGAAGAATCTGTCCTAGTGTTGAATGTCTAAAATGGGATTTATTTTATATGCCAGAGGGTAAAAGGTTCTTTCAAACACTGTCCTATCTGATCTGTCCACAAAAGAGAAAAAAAAATGTTGCTCCATAGATTTCCTACACTGCTCCGTTGTGGAGGAAGGAAGATTAGCATCTGGATTTTTTGCCTATTTCCATTCCTACAGGCTCAAGTCTAGTTCGCTCCTGTCTGCCACTTGCACATTCTGGCTCCAGTTCAGGCCAGTTAGGGAGGGGGATTCTCCTAAGGCCACTTGAACACAAACTGCCTAGTGGGACTCCACCAAATCCCTTTGGGCAGCTGATTAGTATTTGAGCCTTTATCGCATGCATAGTATGTATAAAGGAACATTGCTGAGGATAAAAATTGAACTTTAACATTAGCACTTCCCACCTATGGAAAGCTGTTCTTTGCAACGTATTCACTTAAAATGCTTGAATTTTTCAAATATAATTTCCTAGATGTGTGCAAGACAAACTATAGAAATTCAGGTATTTCATGAAAGGGAGATTTCTGAAAATTACTGGAATTATGTAGCCAGGTTTTTCAAGGTTGTCTGGTGTTTTAAAGTGTATACTGAGAGGGGCAAGGTTTCATCTGGAGGTGTGACCTTTGTGAAGATGACACTGTAATAAGTTAGTGGATCAGCAAGATAGGTGGTATATTTCTTTTCAACAAATATAGGGGGCACCACATTATGATGGAAAGCCATGACACAAGGTAGTTGATCACTGTAAAAAAGCTCATTTTGGAGCAACTGAATTTGCAGTCCAGTCTCAGATGACTAATTCTTACTTAGACTAAATCCCAATGATTCCCAGTCAAGTTATATAATTCCGGATTAATTCTTGTTTTGCATAATTTGCTGTGACTGTTGCCTAACTCCTCCAAGGCAGTTTAGAAATCAGTTGATACTTCTTGATGTTGCAGACTCTGAAGGCCATTGTTACTCTGAAGTATGTTACTCTTCATTGTTATTCTTCAGGAATATTTTTAATTGAAATATAAGCAAAAATCATTCTGCCTTTGACAAGTAAATTAACTATTCTCAGTATTACATTTGAATACAATCCTTGCTTTAAAATATATTATTTATGCAGATACATTTTTAATTTTATTGTGTTTGCTTGGAATTTGAAGTAGATATTAAAGCATGCCTTTTAAGATTTAAAATTTTATATTTCAGGCTGAGGTAAGAGAGGCAGCTAGTAATGTTTTCGAGAATCACCAAGACAGAGCAATTTTTCAGAGTTTGAATGTTGACGAGTCTGGCTGCAAGTTATTAGCATTGCACAATGTAGTGGAGGAGTCCAGATGTCCACACGGAAACGATTCCAGCCCTGTGGTAATTATATCCTGAAATTGATAGCAAAATTATATGCTAGAGAAAAATTAACTTATTTGCACCACACTAGCTTCAAGAAGTCCCACTTAGTGAGTGCTGTACCAAGAATAAAAGGCAGTCCCTTCCTTGGACTCACAGTCTAAATTTTATCTAGTTATAATGCTACTTGATATATATATATATATATTTAATATATATATTAAAAAACCATATTATTTTCTATTTAACAGCTGTAAACAAAAAAGAAAAGTCTTTATTTAAAATCACAGCTAAATAAATGAAATTAAACAATAACAATTACAATGGCATGTTCTGGTTAGGGAACTGAATCTGAAGCCAGCACAGCAGTAAATAGCTAGAATATGCTCTACAAAGTCCCATGGAGCAACCTGAAGAACAAGGAATCCATATCACCTAGGCTGAGGAGCTACACTGTTAGATCTCAATAGCTGCTTCCAAAAATAAATTAAAACTAAGGGTCAAAAAGCAAACATCTTAATGCATAATGATCCATTTATTTCAGAGATTCCATTCTGTGATTAAGAAGCTTTATCAGACAGGTGGTACTCTTATGAAAACCTTTATATCTATATGCTTAGAATTACACTTTCTTAGATGAACACTAATCATCAGTTATTCATTTTAGGTTATCTGCCAGTTGGAAGGAGGTACTCAAATACTCTGTATAAACAGTTGTGCCACACAAGATCTAAAACCAGTTCATCTAATTCCTGAGTACCAGGAGCAACATAATTACTTTCAATCAGGTACAATAAAAATTAAAATTATCTCTAGCCTGCCAGATAGTATTGTAGATTGTTAATGTCCAACTGCATGTGTTCATGTTCTTAAGCTGCAACAGTGTGAGATGAGCCAAAGATAATGTAGCAATCACCAGTTATTATTTTACTTTATTTTATAACTGAAAAATTGCTAGTTACTTCAGTGTAATAAGAATAATGTAATGGATATGTTGAATTTACTGAAAGTTTTTAATACACAGATTACTTTCCATGTAAAGTGCATTCAGCATAAGCACCTGCATACATTTGCATCTACCCTAGCTTACCACCAAGAGTCACTGTTTCTCCATAAAAGAGCAGCAGTACTGAGGGCTATGGGTATATTTCAGCCTTGGGATTCACTGATATTTACATAATTACATGAACTGGAAATGCCATCCATTTTTAAAGACAGTGGTTTCTGAGGTCCTAAAGTTAATGCTATTTAGATGGAGCAACAGGTTTTCATCAGAGCAGCAGCAAAGTATTTGAGTGTAGTTTAGTTTTAATTTAAATAAATATTTCCTATACCTAAATATAGCTTCCTCAAAAGCATTATTAACTTAGTTTATTTCAGTATTATTACAATTTTATTACAGAGATGTATTTTGAAGGCAATGCGAAAATAAAGCCTTTCAATATTAGGCACATAGTAGACCAGATACTGCTTTCAATATCAATAGGTGCTGAATGTGAGCATCTCTCAGCAGATGCTCCAGGTATAGAGCCTGTTTACTTATATTTGTCAGAAGCCATCAGAAGAGTAAACCAGGCACATTCAATTTAAATGTCATGTTCCTTTATAAAATTAAATCTCTCATTCATTTGCTGTAATGTTAGGGAAGAAAAAGCTGAGGAGTGCGCTGGCATGTGTTTGTTAGTTTTTATTTGCTTGAACTTTATTCTGGTTTACTCATCCTCAGGGCAAGTAAAATAATTAGGTCCAGAAATTATATCTAAAATTTTCTAGGGACTAAACTCTTCAACTTTTGAATTGAGTTGTCCTTTGGCTTCCATTATTTTTTCTTTCTTGAGATGGAAAGAAAGTAAGTACAGGTATAAGATTCATCCTGTAATCTTACTATGATGTTTGCTTTTTGTCTGCATAGATTAGGATGCACAGGTACTTACATGCAGTTCGTCAGGACTTACAGAAAGACTTACTCTTACAGCTATGTTTTACTCCATGGTTTTTTAGTAATTTTTTTTCATAAGTTAAAGACCTCTGTTCCCGGTGCTCTCTCAGAAATCTGGAAATTTGTAAAATAAGAACTCAGGATAAATATATTTGTTTCTGGCATTTTTCTTACTTTATGAGACTTACTTTATGAGAGTATTTTAAGTTCATGGCAGTGGAATTTTAAAGTACTTGATGTCATGGACTAAAAACATCCTATGCTCAAATTCCTAGCTGACAAATTGGTGGCTGGTTCTTCTGTCAGAGGTATTTTTGTGTGGTCAGGTTTTTATACTTGGGGTTTTTTTTCAATAAGAAAAACATTTCTGGAGAGAAAACTTCTAGATCCTTCATTGACACTATTTTTTGTAGAGTGAGTTTGGATTCAAAACTAAATTGTAGGAGACGGCGCTAGCAGAGGACAGATAGCCTCAGGTAATTTTTTTAAATTAACAAAAGAATTCAAAGATACCAATTTGCCTGTATACTTAATTCAAAAGTATTTATGCATAAATGAAGCTTTATACATTGTGAGTAGTTCTGCTGTCTTCAGGTAAATGTCGTCTTTTCAGATGTGGACAACCCTGTAACAGCTGTACTGGGGCAGTTTTTGCCTGTTCCAGGTGATCTGGTTCTGAATGAACAAGAGGTAAAGAAGCTTTATCCTTTAAACTTGTTAAATACAATATACACTCTTTTCCTTTTCTTAAAATGGGTTGTTAAGACTATGTTAACAAGTAACAATTGTATGCATTTTCTAAAGACAGTTTAGCTAGTTTGGACAGATTAGTTCTGCACTCATTATACTTTCTGCATATAATGGTTTCCAATTTCAACATTTTCTAGACGTAATACCAGAATTAAAAATACAGTTTTCCATAAGAAAAATAAATTTATTCCAGTTTTGAAACCTTGCATTTGGTATTATATAGATTGCTATGTTTGAGAACCATTTTGGGGTGAAGCAAAGCACATTGACTTTTACCAGAAGAAGGGAATGTTTTCTTCTAATAGGATTTTTCACACTCTTTTTTCTTGATTAGGATTTAACAGTTGTATAATTTTTTTGTTGATTTTTTTTTTGTTGTTGATGAAAATTGAACAGAAGACTAAAAATCTTTGCAGATGTTTGGCTTCTCATGTGTTACTTCCAACAGAGCTGGTAGCAAAAAATAATGCAAGTTTTAATAGTTAACTTCTGATTTGTGTGATTGTGTTTGTCAGTACAAACACAGCAAATGGTTTGTGGAGAGCAGCCACTATCATAAAAGATAGAATAAAGAACCCAAGGCTCAGACTGAACAATGACATAGGAAGTCTTCCATCTCTAAAGGCAGTATAAAAGTGGTGCCTAAACATTCTGGAGCAGTGATGTAGACAGGCTTGTAATTCTTCTCTAACTTTATCCCAAATTAGTTTCTTCCTAGATGTCTTGTCTTGAATTAAATATATTATTTTTCCCTTTCTTTATGGTCAGCTATATTACTCACCTTTTAAAATAACAGCAATTTACAATTATTCACTGTCCCTCCATTACCAGTAATATCAGTGCAATCCTAATTGTTCTTCCCTTGTCTCTTTCCAAAACGAGGCCCTTATTAATCATGTGTCTGAAGAGCCACCAGATCTGCAGTGTGTTTTCTTGGCCTGTGAGCTGATTTTTTTTTTTTAAATTTTGCTTAGTCTTCAACCCATTAGCTGTCATATTGCAGCTGAGCATAATGAAAATCAAGTCACTAACCAGTTTCAATTGACTACTGGAATTAAAAGCAAATGAACATAGAATTACCAGGAAATTTAAAATAGTGTGCTAACACTGCAGCACTGAAAGCTGGTTTTGGTTCTTTGCCTTGGGAGTAATGGGATGCCTGACATACTGTATGGCTTCCAAGAAGAGATGCATGCTGTTTTCATGACTCTTTACTCCCATGAGTTTTTATCAGTAACCTTAGCAGTCAAATTATCCCAAGAAGCATTTTCTTTGTGATACTTTTTCTCTGTTAACTTACAAGCATACTTTTTAAAAAGTTAACATAAATTGGATATATGCATTTTATCTTGAACAGTTTGAAAATGGACCCTTACAACCAGTAGCTAGCACTGCAACGTTGCATCTGGAATCAAATCTGCACAGGCCAGTGAAAATTACCTCAGAGGGGTAAGATGAATGAAACATCTTACATCCATGATGAATTTTGAATTTTAAATTGGCAATGACTCCGAGACATTTTCATGTTGCATAGCTGCTTCCCTCTTGTAACAAAAACACAATTCTATAAGAATGCTTTGTGCCTATATCCTGGTAGTCATTATACCAGTTGCTGGCGGTCAAGACTATGTAGCACGGTTTCAAGTTCTCTTAGGATCAGTGCAACTGTGCTGTCCATTTGCCTGAAAAACATTTAATTTTCTAAGTTAATTAATGTGTTTCCTAATCTAATTCGCATGTGTTTAACCTCTATTTCTAACACTAATGGAATTCTTTTAATAATATTTAATTGCAGATCATTTTTGAATAAGAGGCAGATGCAACCCCAGGGTGAAAGGTGAGGGAGCTTTGCAGCTGGACAATTATTACCAGACTGTATGACTAAGGGCAGACCTGTCCCAAGTAGTGACAGCTGGTAGATAGACAGAGATTACAGGTTGCTTCTTTTTTTCTCATGCACTCTGTGAGGCCACACTTGTTAAATAACACCAATATGGTGTAAAAAAAATAAATAAATTGGTGTTTATTGTTTCAAAACTATAGAATAATAAGTTTTCATTGCAGTTGTATTTGTGATTTTTTTCTTTTTTATTTTTTTTCCTTTTTCAACCTATGTAGCTTACCTTTTGGTTCAGGGGTTACAAAGTCTAAGAAACCGTGTAACTGCACAAAATCTCAGTGTCTTAAATTGTAAGTAATAGTTTATCAACATTTAATAAATGCTAATAACAGTGTATAGAAGAAAGGACAAACATATAAGAAATGTGTGCTTTAAAATTAATGGTACATACATCTCAAAAATTACTCATCTGATACTGAGTTAGGAAGATCCACAGCTAATGTAAACTAGTGTCACACAAGCTCAGAATTTGGTGCAGAGATGTAGATGACTGCATATAATCCAAAGTATAAAAACAAAAGGAGAAGCTAGAAGAATTTTTCAGAGCCTATCTGGAAAATCCTATGTAGATTGTAAATGCTGTATACTAAAATATAATTTCTCTGTCTTGCTGCTGCTCTCATACATAAACAATACGCACAGAGATGTATATGTAATAATTAAAGTTTGATTCATTGACGGACTGGGTGCAAATTACAAAATGTAAAATTGAAAGAGAAAGGGAAGCTCATTGTCTAGGTTTGGATGTGATTAAGTTACAGATGAAGAAACACTTTTTATGAGTAGAAACTGAACATTCTGTCTAGAAGTAGAATTAAAATTTAAAAATTTACTCTTAAAGCAGCTAATCTTTTAATTTCTTTTCTTGTTTTACATGTTAATCATAGATATTGTGATTGCTTCGCCAATGGTGATTTTTGCAACAACTGCAACTGCAATAATTGTTACAACAATCAACTTCATGAAATGGATCGATTTAAAGCCATTAAGGTAAAAAAAAAAAAAAAAGTACACTACACATTCATATCAGTCCATGTATGAAAAATATAGCAGTATTGGTTTTTCCACTAGTTATAGTATTTGAAATACTTTTAACATAAACAAAACTAAGTTTTGCTTCTGTATTATTCTTACATAAAGAAATGTAGGGATTTTTTTCCTTGCTTTTATAGATTCTGATAGTATGGATTAAAACTATGAAAATTTTTGTTCTGGGAAGAAAGTATTCAAACCCAAATTTAATTTTGGAAAATTTTTTCACTTGATGCGAAATTTATTTTAGCCCAAAGTCAGAGAGTTCTTAAAGGAAAACAAAGTATTACTATCCAAATTATTGTTCTCATTGACAGATCTTCTGCAGTTATCTGCATTAGTCTTTCCGGTTGCCCCATGCAGCAATACAAACTTGGCTCTTGGGGCAGCAACGCTGAACCCTGCACTAGTGAGAAGCAAGTTTCTTCTGCATTTGGAGACTGATGTTATTAATGGAATAAAGAATAGTATGTGCGATAACTTTTGTGTGTATATCAAACTACACGATTTGGGCAATAATTTAATCTAGTATGTATGTCATGTTTTGTAAGTTTTAAAGTGATAATGAAAAGTCTTATTTCACTGCTGATGCACTAAGGATATATTAGTGGCTTTGTGCTTCTTGTATGCAACTCCCCAGAAGTCTTTTTGTATCATTCACATCATTTCAGGATGGTACAAGCCACTGATCTAATTAGAGTTAGGGCTTTGCCACATCCACCCAATTAAAGCCACAGCAGTTTTGCTGTCAATATGCAACAACTAGTTTTCAAATCAGATGCTTGTCTGTAGCTCAGCTGTTGGGGTTGTTGATGTGTAAGCACTCCTTTCACTGCTGTAGATTACATTTTGTAAAGCATATATATCATGTTTGTCACTGCCTTTTAGTAGTCCATGGCATTGCGAGGTCTTGGGACCTAATTAAAACCTGCTGTTCCAATCCAATGCTGATTTCAGTGAATGGTCTTTGTATTGGGCCATTAATGAAATCAGACGCGTTTAAAACTTCTGAGATGTATGTTACTATGTATGCAAGGGTTCTTTCTTCACTGAGAACTTTTTATTTCTGGTGAAAGTAGCATCAGCAGTGAAAGAAAACCAGCACCAAGAGAACAGTAGATGGGTCATTTAGGTTATTCCATAAAAACAATGTAAATTGCTTCCCATGCTAGAGCCAAGTCAGCTTAGTGTTCTGGAGTCTTTGAATTCCTGCTCTCAACATGCCATGGAAGATTCCTTTATCCATGGGCTTCATATCACCAGAGAGGAAAGTAAGAACTTCTTTGTTAAACATTGGTTCACAGTCATTCAGGTATTTAAAACATTTATTTGAATTTCTCATAATCTAGCAAATTTTTTTTTAGGCCTGTCTTGGCAGAAACCCAGAAGCTTTCTTACCGAAGATCGGGAAAAGGAAACTAGGAGAAATTAAACTTCACCATAACAAAGGATGTAATTGCAAGCGCTCAGGGTGCCTCAAGAACTATTGTGAGTGCTTTGAGGTGAGTCAGGTGAACTTTCCTCTCATCAGTTACTACCTAATTACTGATAATATTCTGTAACTAGTAGTTGCTAAAAATAATCACTTCTTTCTTTGCATTTTTCATCATAAACCATTTTGAACATAGGAGGCACAGTCTCTTTCTTGTCATGTCTCTAAGGAACAGAATCTGGCTGAAGTTGATCAGCTAAAATTTTCAGTACCAGGAGCTCTTAGCCAATGCCTCGCTCCAGAAGAAAGGAGGAATGGTTTTCTGCTAATCCTAGTAGTTTCTTTGCATCTGTGGTATTTTGTTATCTTGCAAAGTCATCCACAAATTGAAGTGAAGAGTGATTTGTCCATGTACAGATCAATCACCACAGAGAATCCATGGAAAAAAACTTGTCTTGCTTTCTTACTGTATTGATACTGATGGTTTTGCTCTGGGAGTATCCAAGGCCAGCACATCTAGAATAAGTCCCTGGTGGTATAGCTCCAATGGTTGCTTGAATGTATGCTTAATTTAAGATTTATACATTTTTTATTCTAAGTATTCTGTATTTGCCAGGCTAGAATTATGTGTTCCTCTATTTGCAAATGCATTGGTTGTAAAAATTATGAAGAAAGTCCAGATGAAAACAGCCAGTTGAATGTGCTAAACTACATGGACGCTGGAAATAACGGAGCAGATACCCCGGTTTTAACATCAACATTCAAAACATTGCCCAAATTGAAGACAGGCAGGTGAGTATTAGGAAACAGCAATGCATAATCAATTGGTCTGACTTCATTAATTTTTTGTGTAACCATTATCTTAATTGTCTAAGAAATAGTGACTAAAAAGACAGATGGCTTATATACAAGGAATCACATCACATAGCATTTGTCATCTTGTTTCTATAAATAGAGAAATATCTAAAGGAAAGGTTATAACTATCCTTTATAGTATACACAGTTGAGGAATATATGCATTAGTTCTGCTTACAAAACAGCAGTTATTTATGTATTGATCACATATTTTATTCTCTTAAATATTTCTCCCTTAGCTACTATGTTTTTTCTTCAGTTTCTCTGTTCTTCAGTTTTTCTATGTTCAAGCATTTATTTCTAACAAAACCTTGGCCAAAGAAGTTCTAAGAAAATTATGTTATTAATATGTTTGTGGTGTTCAATTAATAAGCATGTTTATGTCACTGCTTCTTATAAATCTCTTCTACCTTTGGTACATGTCCCCTTAATTTTTTTTGTGTTGGCAGTTTGGATTGTAAAATATCCCAAGAAGGCTGTACTGTCCTGATTTTGTTATGTTTTCTAACATAGTTGTAGCCTAACTCTATTTTTGGTTGGTTTATAGTAATTTGTCTAATAAATAGAAACACTTGTTAATAATAATTAAAATTAATTAAGCTGCCTTTTAAGTGATTTTAGGGAGCTTTACTCCAGGCTCTAAAATTTTCAGTTTGCATACATCATTTGCTTCTTTGCATCAACAGTTACCTTGAAATTCTTATCTTAATTCCATTTTTACAATACTTTCTGATGATCTGTTTTTAAAATATTTTCATAATTTCTGCTTTTGGTAGTGTATTGATGGGGTAGATGGTGCCAAGTTATGCCTTTGCTTGAAGCACACAGTAGGATGATTTACGTTATTAATATAGTAGAATGAGTTATGAGTTATGTTATTAATGTAGTAGAATGAGTTATGATGTTAACAACTGGTAGTTTCAAAAGCAATGCTGCTAAGGTGCCATTCAGGGGCTTGGTGGTGTTTCCTTTAACAGCAGTAGACTGAATTTACATTTAGTAACTCCTAGACCCTGTCTAAGACTTTTTAACACATTTCCTTGTACTTGAGCCAGGATGTGACTGCTGCAAGCAGATGGAGGAAGGGGCTTGTTGTACAATCTTTCTCTGTCTGCACCTGTTAGGCAGCATGCGCATAGATTAATTATGTAGTCTTCCATGTGATGAATTAGAAAAACTCAGAAGCAGTCTGTTAGAAAAAGAAGCTATTTGGTGTAGAACAGTGAAATTCCTACAAGGATGTAACTTACAGTAATAGTGCAGCTACTCTGATTCAGCTCTGTGCGTTCCAGCTCTTAACCAAGTTTGGCAGTTTGTCTTTTAAATAATTTTGTGTATTTAAAATGGAAATATTTCATTCAAGTTTCTTTTCCCCTGTCAGACAACCAGCTCTGTGTATATCTTGGGAAGATGCGAAAGCAACGTGTGCTTGTCTGCTGGTGCAAGCTGAAGAGGCAGAAAAAATAGGTTACTCTATCTGTCTAGCTGAGCGGATGATCATGGAGGAATTTGGGAGATGTTTATCCCAGATCCTACGTGCATAATTAAAATCTAAAGGACTGAAAGCTGAATAATGTTCAAGTTATTGTAAAGCAGTCTCCAAAATTTTGCTACTTAATGATCTTACTTGGATCTTTCATAGGACTAATTTCATTGATTTCACCTGAATTCTTTCTGAATTATGCTGGTGTAAGTGAAACCAGCGCCACATCCAGCATTTTTCTGAGTAACTTAATACTGTAGAAAGCTTATTGTATTTTCTACTAAACCAGATTTTCCCTGTAGTTAGGACTTTCTGGGATGATTCTTCAGTCTTTACCTAGACTCTTATTAAAAGTAAGCTTAACTTAAAATTACTTTATTGGATGTTTATGTGAGTGGAGATGCAGTAAAAACTGAGTAAGAATATGCTTTCTTAGTTTGGTTATTTTATGAATTGTGAAACAATTCCATTTTCAGTGGTAGTAGGAAAATCTACTAAGTTTACCTTTGGGTCTTCTCTATTTTGGCAACTTATTTCTGCTGTTTGAAGATACACTATTTTTCAAAAATAGAGCAATGTTGTCAGTAGTTTTGGTATTTGCTGTTGGAAAAAACCCACACAAGACTTTGTTCAGCATTAGATTTGTTAGAGAGATGAGCCTCATAAAGAACAGGAGAAGCGTGACCTCCTTTTTACTCCTATTGTAAAATACAAGAGTGAGTGATAGGAAAATCTTTTATGTACCTAGCATTTAGAATTGAAATTTGCTGAATCCTACATTTACAATCCAGTTTCCCTTAAAGCTTTTGTTTAATTATTCATTTTTCTTATGTGGACACTTTCTCTGTGATATTTCTTCCTCTTCTTATTGTCACTGTTGAGATAATAGTACATTTTATTTTTTCTAACACGAGTAAGCTATTTGCTACTATGTTTCTGGAAAAGCAAAAAAAAAAATTATAAATTGTCGTCTGAATGAACTGACAGATTATATAAAAATTAATGCTCTTTGGTTTTAGACATTTTATGCTAAGTTAATAATATGTGCTTAGATATTTTTGACATTTATGCTTCAATGAATAAAGATATTCTCCATGTCTGCCAGGACAGCAGGTGTTTTTACTGCATGCTGTTTTAAAATCATGGTTAATGAGAGGGAGGGATTTTTATTAGTGGTAGTTGATATGTGAATGGATTACATTTTATATCTTTGTTTTTAACAACTGCTGCAGGAGATTGCTGAAGGTCGCAGGAGAAAATGGGTTCTCAAAGTGCTCCATAAGTGATACAGCACCATCTGTACGCTTCACCCCTTCCTCAGCCCTTCAATTCCTAAGATGATTTCTCTTGGTTTTGGAATTAATACCTACCTAAAGGCATCATTTTAAAAAGTATTTGTCCCCAGGTAGAGTTACTATGAGGACATAAATCAGAAGAGCACACAAGGGCCGTAGAGTCAATAGACACTCCATAAGGAAACAAAGCATGGAGAAAAGAAGAAACCAGCCTGTATTGCTAAATCATGCCTTGAAATGAAATCTCAGAAATCAACTCATTAGAATTCCCATTGGAGGTGAGGTTCAGTAGGATTAACACTAGTCAACAAGAAGCTAGGGTTAGGACTAGTGATGTAAGTATGGATTAAAAATATCAATTAGAAATAGAATTACAAAGTAAAATTTAAAATTATTGGGAGGAGTAGAAAAAGACAAATACATTGTAATATTTAGAATCCTTGCAAAACTCAATTTAGTGTGATGCAGTCTCATCTTCAGATGCATCTTAATTTGAATACACACAGCAAGAAGCAATGCCATAATATAAAATGGCAAGTTATTAAGCACAAAAGAGAGGTGATCTCAAATGACAAGGAAAAAATTATTAGGAAGAAAAGTCATAAGATTTTGACTAGCCAAGAGGTTGGAAAATAATAAAGAGGAAAAAATCACAGGGAAAATATAAAAGATATAATACTGAGAATTAAAACGGAATTAGAGTGAGGATGATAAGAATATTCTACCACCAAAAGTAAAGGGCAGGAGTGTAGGGCAGAGATACAAATAACATAGTAAGATGAATGAAGAAGACACGAGCTATAGCTTTGAGCAACATCCCTAGGCTCTCGTTTCTGATAAACATGATATATATATAATACTAAGACTTTCACCCAGGATACAAGCTAAGAAGCCTTGAGGGAAGGTTTCTGCATTTTCTGCCTAAATTATGAAGTTGCTGTGTTAAGTGAGACAGGCATAAATGAAATTAATATCAATTTGATAATAAAAAAATAGAAGGCAGTAGAATGTGTAAGAGTTTACACTGAAGTAACAAAAAACCAACTACTAGATGCAAAAGTCTGAAATTATTTTTTCATTATAGAGAGGTAAAAGCAGTTTGATTTCATATTTTTTATATTACAGATGGTATGAACTCAGTCTGTGAAAACACTCCCAGGCTCTGTGGTGACTAGAATTGTAATTATGTTCTGAAAACAAAAAATAAATATAAAGCAGTAGTTGGTAATATATAATGTAAGAAGCAAGCCTAGCAGAAGCAATTTTTATCATTAACAAACTGAAAAACTCTGTCAAAGAGGGTTATATATTCAATAAAAAGACAGCTAAAACTAGCTTTGTGCTCTTCAGTTGTGAAATGATCTTAGAAAAACAATGACACAGCCACACCTGAAACAGTCAGGTAGGAAATATGTATCAGTCTTATTAACTAAGTGTAGCCCTTTTTTACTAAAGAAAGGTTTAGTTTCATAACAAAGGTGAAAACTGTCTTGGAGAAAAGGGTGCCAGAAATCCAGTCCTGGGTAGGTCAAGAGGTTGACAACTGTACAGAAAAAAATTGGGAAGAGAAACCTTAACTGAATAGAAGCCAAACATATGGGTACTATATTAGGGGGGAAAATGGCATTTCAAAATAGTGGGTAATTTGCCTTTCTGCTTCACACAAGGATCTTGGAAATTAGATACCAATGAATGGAACTTCTTCAAATGGCTTTACGTGAACAAGAAGAGCCAAGCATAATTGCCTTCAGTCACTGCTGCTTTGTATAGCAAAAGAAACTGTGGTCCCCAGCAAATAAATAAATAAAAAGGAAAGGATAGCTAAGAGACGAAGCACAGATAGCTCTCTTTAGAGTAGCTATTGTGCTGTTCTTTTATTTTTACAGTATCTTAAAATTTGTTCATTTTCTGAATATGAAATTATGATATATCAGAAATATGATGTTAATTGTTTCTGAGGAAACAAGCAGGAATTAAAAAACAAGCAAGCCCATGGATTCATAAGTCCATGAACTACTTACATTTTAACCTTGCAGATAAAACATGGAGACCTTTTAGAAACTGGCTGTCTCATCTGAAGATGACAAATTTTCATGTTTTAAAAATAGGTAAGGATTATTTTGATAGGTACAATTGTAAAGTTTCTTAAAGCAAATGTTCTCATCAAATGTCTTCTTTGTGTTTCATTTTTTACCTACAGGTGTATCACACAGTGCTCTAAAGGCTTGGTAAACTGTTGTCAGGATCTTCAGTGCAGAGACCAGGGAACAGCACAATAAAATTATTTCAGAGAGGTCTCTGAGATTCAGAAGTTCAGACACTTCTAAGATGTCTCTCTTGGCTCATAATCATGCAGTTCAGCTGAAGGATGTTGTAATGTGGTATGTGAGAACTTGTTTAGAGGTATGGATTGGTACAGAATAAAAATTATGTGGGGAACTGAATGTCTCATATGTACAGGATGTGAGAAGTGAAACACAATACAATCCACTCCAGGAGATCTCTACTTAAAAATTGAAAGTTGCTGTCTGGTACCTTCCCTATTAGTTAGGTTTGGAATTTGTCCCTGTTTGATTAGAGCCAGCGTCATCAAATTTAGCCAACTGTTCTTAAGGATTTTAGGGATTAAAGGTTTCCCTTTCAATCTACACGTTAAAAAAAAATGTAACGTATTCTGACAGGACACCCCTCCTCTTTTTAGACTACTACTTCTGAGAAGCTGGCATATATGGACACAAGAAGAAAAGGGTAAATGTCAGAAGAGTCCCAATTTTAATAAGCAGCAGGATGCAGAAGAACATGAAAGCAAATAGAGGTATGAGAGATACACCTTAGAAAGAATGTCAGCTGGAGCAAAGTAGTAAGGTGTAAGAAATAGCTTCTAATTCTATATTTGTTTTGCATCAGTTTGAGGCAAGGGGAGGAAAAAAGAAAGATGAGACTTCTACAGTGAGTCAAAAGGTGACTAAGCTACCAGTATTCATTCATTTCATACAGCTATGAAAAAGCTTAATAATGTTCTAGGAAATATTAGAAAAGGTATTTTCAGTAGAGAGAGGAAATATTTGTATTATTTTATAAAATATGGCTAAATCTTCATTTGGAATACTATGTACAGTTCTGGTCATCTGTGTTCAAGAGAGATAAACTTAATTTAGAACAGATGCAGTTCTCAGAAAGGCTCCTGGGATGAATGAGAGAATGGAATATCTGTCTTTAGGTAGAGGGAGCAAAGGAGTTTGATTTGGTCTAGGCAAATAAACTTTGAGAGGAGATATTCCTCTTTATAATAAATTCAGAGGATAAATATTGAAGAGGGAAGAAGCTGTTAAAGATAAATGATACATATCACTTACATTTGGAATACGAAGTAAGTTTTCATAAGCATTCAAGGAGTAAGGTTCTGAAATGGTCTTTCAGAGAGCATAGTGTGAGCCAGGAACATAAACTATTTAAAAATAGAACTTCAGAAATTGCGTAATTAAAACAGATTTCCTGGAGACAGTAAATTATGTCTGTGGTACAAGGCTTTGGGTGTCTATTGGCATTTTCAAGGGATTTTGGAAGGCGAAAGAGTAGATTATGCCATATTTCCTATGCATGAATCTCATACTTTGGGGCTTTTTCTAGTCACCTATGGCACCCAGAAAAATATTTCTTCTTGAAATGTCTTTCTTAGAACCCCTAAGTACTGAACACCAGCAGATGCTGAGACAAAATGCAGGCAGTGTGTGTTCACCTTCCTAGAGATATTGAGTTCCCCTGTTTAAGTGCTCAGGCTTGAACTGATCTAACTTATTTTAGGGTCATGAAAGAATTTTCAATCATATGAGATAGGGAAATTTTTAGCATCCTCTGTGAGGACCATCTATGCTTTTTAATGTTCTCACAATTCAAAGATTTACTTGGGGTTGATGATCTCGGTTTCTGATTCTTTTCTGTAGCACAGTATTGGTTTGAATTAATGTGTGAAATATACAATAAAGTGCTGGGGAGTGTTTGGGGAACAGGAAGTAGATGTTCTGTGATCCCTTCTAAACTGGACATAGATGTTGCTTCTCATCAACAGGGGACTGGGCTTGAAGAACCAACCCTGTGTGCCTAAATTCCACAGGGAATTGCATGAACTGCATGGTACCTGAGCAAGAAGAGCAGAAGAGCTCTGGTGATTGTAATAAGTAATACAGATTGTAATACGGTCTGCTTGTTGCCAGGCAATTCCATAGTGATGAGGTAAATTTGATGTCAAAACAAGAATTCAAATCAGTGATTGAGGATCAGCAGGGTATGTAACCAGACACAGATTCATCTATGAAGTAGCTCAGGAAGGAGCAAGATCTGATCTTAAATGCAGCACCTGAGTGAAAAGGGGAGGTCCCCAACAGGGCTTCTCACAGATCTTTCTTACACGGGTCTGATTGAAGGCTACAGCTGTGCCTTCAGCTCAGGCAGCCAAACCTCTCTGAGGGGAGGAGGAGGTTGCAGAATCTGTTGGTGCATTGGGGTCCTTAGAGTACGGTCAGAACAAGTTTATTGTGCTGCTCCGGGTTCTGTTGATTAGACAGAGACATATAACACAGGTACCCCTTTTTCTCCCTCTCAACAACTTGTCCCCATTTTACAATTTTACTGTTCTTCCCATTTTTATTATAGTTTAGGTCTTGATTTTTTTTTTTTTGTTTGGGGACTGTGAGGGGTGTGCATCCTTGCTTGGTAGTTTCAGCATTTGCCAGTGACTCCAGTAAGTCAACAGATGCTTTTTCACTATCTTTTCAGTCTTTGCCCAAAGGGAGTTCTAGACACTCCCTTTTGAGTATTTTATATCTAGAAATTTCTCCTGTTATTGTCCTATTAATTAAGCACCAGGTTAAGTATGGCCAGCTGATTTTTCCCCTTCCATTGTCTGCAGTATCTGGCAATTTCTCACACCCTGTTGGGTTAACCCTGGCCAGGTCTGGCCTTCTGTATGCATACCTTAACAATTAATGAGTATTACTGAAAGTTATTAACTTTGTACTGATATAAAATTATTATATTCATTGCATTCTATTTCACTGCACTGTAGCTGTAGCAGTCGTTTCTTATTGGATTAAAAAAATCTAGTGCCATCATTTAATCCCTGTGTTTAGGTGATTTTTTTTTTTACATTTTTCAGTTGTAGGAATAAAAGATGAAGGAAAAATAATAATTACTATACCTGCTGTAGTGACAGTTCTATGTATGTATGTTTGGTACTTTGGGCATGTCTGTATTTCTGCTTCTGGGGTAAAGCAAAGGTAAGTCAGCTCATTCTGTAGAGCTACTTGTAATCAATTAATAGAGCATGTGGGTAAAGGTACACAAATGGTCTTCATTCCAACTGTTGCATGTGGCAACCTGCTGTGGCACACTTTATGTTGCTTATTCATTATAGCTTTTTTTTACAACCATAGTCAATAACTAACTGAGCTATGCCAGACAGGCCTTTTGAGAGGTGCTAATAGTTAACAAATTTACTAATTAATTGCACACCACAGAGCTCCATTTACAGAAATGATGTGGTTTGTGATTAAGGAGCTAAAGAGGGACTTTGGAAACCTGAGTTCACTCCTTAGCTCTGCTACATGCTTCCTGGCTGGAGATTCACTGAATTTCCGTGGCCTTGATTCAGGAAAATGTTTGAGTGAATACTGAATAATAAAGTCAAGCATGTTGTCAAGGACCTTCTTGAATTAGGACTTTTGGAAGTGGGATAACAACCCCCTCCATCCCCCTTGCTTTCCTTTAGTCTGCCAGTTATTTGGGGTTCAGTCCATAACCCATCCAAACTCTCTCCATTTACTTCAGCAAGCTCTGAGTCAGGCCTTTAGAAAGAATAAGGAATATCAGATGATGAGCAGGTACCTAACAGAATTGGCCCTGATCCCAGCTGGGGCTTCTACTATAACATAAAATATAGAAATACTGATAATATGTTTGAGGAAAGAAGTGTATAGAGAATTTTAAAAACCCAGTAGCTACCCTATAAGCATACCCCAAAATAATGCTTTCATAAATCTTCATTGTCATGTGGATATTTGCCATTCAGTATTACCCACTTCAGAGACCAAATGTGACTCATTATTAAGTTACTTCAATCTGCACTGATGTAGAAGCACTCCTGACACATCTCTTAGTGAGCCATTTCTTCAGAGTAATTGCATTAGTAATAGCCAATTACACAGCAATCTTATGTTCCTACAAAATTAAGGTAATTACTGTAGCTAGAAACATATCCCTCTGTATTCTGTCCTAGTAAGGAAGCTGGTAAAAGGCAATGTTATGCTTCAATTCTTTGTAACAAGAGAAACATTAAGGTATAATTATATTATTGATGTGGTGTAGGAGAAATTTTCGTTTCTGAAAGGAGCATAGAAACAAAATCATAGTTTGAAGCCACAAATTCCTAGTCCATAAAGGGGAAAAAAGATCTTTTGCATTTTGGTTCCTTGACAAGTATGGAGGAAATGTATTTGAAAAAAATGAACTGGTTTGTGTTCTGTACTTTGAAAGTAGTAGGTGTTGGTCTTTGAAGTAGATTTATTATGCAAAAGGTGCATTTTTCTTTGAACTGGATTGTCCAGAGAAGCTGGCATGGATTTATTTTTATACTGAAGCAAATAGGTGCTAATTTGTTCATATGGCAAACCTCCTGAGTATTGGGGTCATCTTCTAATTAGTTTGCATGCTATAGAATTTAATTTGTGTTTTAGTTTTCACCTTTCTTTTTGTCCTTGAGGGAAACCTGACATTTCACATCTTCTTTAATACAATATTAGATGTTAATATAACAGCTGAGGAAGAACAGACAGGCCATTCTCTGCAAACTCAGCTAAGTAATGCAATCCTGAGTAGCCTAGAAGGGATACTGAAAAGCCAGTCTCTTCACAGGTATTATGCAGCGTCAAAATTCATGCACAGAGGGTCCCACTGGGTCATTTAAGAGTGGCACTTTGTGTCTGGGCTGATGAAAATGTGTTGCATGATATAAGTACCCCTTGCCGGTTTTACTTTCTGTTGCATTAATGTACCATGTTTGAATTGTTGAGTGCAAGCCAATGGCCCTGGGGTAGAAAATAAATGTTCACTTGTGAAATACTTCTTGCAATATATGTTATACAAAACTGATAAGAATAATATGGTGCTCCAAATGGCTTTGACTACATAGGTAAAGTCCAGCAACTAAATATGGATTGTTCAATTAATGTAGCGGAATATGAGAAGGTCAAGTGTCAGGTTAAACTAAATTCCTTTAATGCAAGGATCTTAGCAGATGTTTTGTATATAATTGCAAATATTTATGGTGAACAAAGTGATTCCTTTAAACTGTCTAGAAAGGAGAAGTCTTATGGGATTATTTACTTTAAAAACATCTTATTTGGAAAAAGAAAAATTATGTAGGAAAGTACTATATTTTTATGTTATATACCAACTGGACTGGGGACAATAGAAGGCAACTTCAGTAGGAGGCTGTCCAAATTTACATTTTTTTCACATTTTCATATCATTAATCCAGCCTCACTTCATTGCATATCTTTTCTGTCTTCTTAAGAAGACTATTGGGATGTACATACTGTCAAAACAAGTTAACAGGCAGTTCTTAAGAGAGATTCTGACTGCAGTGAGTATAATATAAATAATAATAATTGTCAGAGATTGCTGCAGATCTGCCATGATTTGGAAGCTGTCAATGCTAGTGCAGATATAATTATGGAAAGGGTATAACTGATACATTGTCAGAGTCTAATTATCATCTCTGAATTGTTGATAGAGCTTGGTTAGGCACTGCTATTTGAAAAATTAGAACAACAACAACAAAAAAAAAACATTAGTATTTATGTTTATCTGTTTTGTTGTTTGTTTGTTTTTAATCAAGCAGAATGCAGTACTGGCCCTCTCTTTCTGGGAATAAGTTTGTGTTATTGATCATTTCTATTGTTTGTTCCAGTCACAGTAGTGTTATAAGTAATAAGTAATAGCGCACATCAAAATTGGGACCATGGCACTAACGCAGCAGGAGAAAATTCTCCCTGTAAAGAGCACGGTCTAGCTCACTGGTGTAAATGAGAAGTGTATGGGAAGTAAGTGAAAATAGATGTTATGAGATCTTTCTCTTCAGAATGGGAAGTTTTGGAGTTTCAAGCAACTTTTCCATTTAGAGCCATAAGTATCAGGCTGCATGCTTCTTCACAGAGTGGCCCTGAGAAACCCAGTTTTGCAGTTTTCTGATTATGCACTTATTAAGTACTGAGAGAATTTGAGATAGGCAAGTGAAAACAGAATAGATTTCTTCACTGGAAGTGAATATATGTGTATACACACATCACTTTTTTTTTTCTTCACTAGAAATTAGTAGGCATTCATCTCTTTTTTTTTTTTTTTTTTTTTTGCCACTTCTATGTTTTAACATTTTTGCTTCATTTAAGAATGGATATTCTTGGAGCTTCACACTGTTTTACTGAGAATCTGTCTTGTAGAATCACTTTCTTCAGTTTTACAACACACAAATCCCATTTCTTTGCTCCAAGTGGATATAAGCACAGTTCTTTATTGGAACAAGTGATACGGAGTGCTGAAAAAATTTTTTCTTTGGGAACTCTCCTTGCAATTGGAGCTGCTAGTGGGATTTTTGTAGCCCAATGGGCCATCTTGAATATGTTCTTTTCCGCATTATAGTACTGAGACAGGCAGCAAGGAAAGATTTTTTTCTGACGCAGGGGTAGGATTGACCAGTCCGTAAAATCAATGGAAGTCTTTCTCTTGACTTCAGTCAATTATGAAAGGCAGTGGTCTTATACATGGACTTGCCTATACCCTTTACATCCCTCCCACACATAGTTCTGTGCCTTTGGAGATAAAATGTTTTATTTGTGCAGTGTCGTTCACTGTTTCCTTTAGCTCTGCTAAAACAAATAGTGAAAAATCAAGTCCAGTAATTTTTCCTGCTTTGCTAGAGCACAGAGGATAGAACAGGTGTATGGTAAAAGTGGCAACAAACTTAACTGAATGCAGAACTGAAAGCCAAGGCACTATTTGGTATTTATCAGGAAGTAACAGCAGTCTATGTGATCCTAGATGACTCTTTCAACTATAAACTATGCAGAGATGTTACAAATTATCACAATTTGTTACAATTATAATATATTAAACTTAGGCTAGGGCACCTGGATTTCACTTTTATTCATGTACGTTACCATTGTGCCTAGGACCCTTGTAATAGAGTAGGACTAGGACTCTCTCCAGTGGCAGAAATTCCATCAAAATCCCGTCACAGTAAATTAAAAAATAAACCAGATGGAGATTTTAAGTTTACAAGAACATTGTAAACTAGTGTCAGCACTGCAGCAGAGAAGTGGTAGGATGTCTCAGACAGAGCAGAGCTCAGGCCAGTGTTTGAAATTTATATCATCTTCATACCCAAACACAGACCACAGCTGTTGCCAGATCATAGCAATATAAATAAGTTGATCTGTTTTACAAAAGTGAATGTAGCAGCTGTCCTGTGTCAGTATGATGGGTGAGCAGCTGACACAGCTTTTCAGTGGGTAATTAACAAAATTTAACATTTGCACAGAAAAGATCAGAAGCAGCTGTCTTGTGAGATTCTGTTATTTTTTCTAGATCTTATGCAAGAATCCAGCATATTTTTAGGAAGGTTCATGAAATTGGCAGCATCAACTGCCATTAAATATCTGTTCAGATTTCTGAGCTCTGTTGTAGTGAAGTTGGAGAAGAAAGAAAACACTGTAAGTTTAATTAAATAAAATATATGAAATAGTAACAGGTGAGACATGTATGAGACATGGTAATTACCTGAATGAGGGATAGACACACTTATATTGTTTAATGTCTTTTTAAAGATAATGTCATCACGTGCACGTGTTGTGTTGTGTTGTAGAAGGTATTTGGCATCATCTGTGTTGTGAGAATCGCATAGACGGTGTCTACATGGAAACACTTCTTTCTCTGTAGCAACCTAGCATGAGAGTGATAGGCCCAGGCACAGAGAGAAGCTGAATATAATTGGTGGAGTTGAATGAATATTGTAATATCACATATGTCACGCTCTAGAAAGAAGCTCTTTGAGGACAGCAAAGAAATGTTTATCTGATGTTTTGAATACTGCTGCTTCCCACAGACAATTATGAAAATTATAAGGGGAATTACAAGCTTTTAATTTACTTACATTGTCTCCTGTGCATAATGTAAGGGGGAAAAAAAAGAGATGAGCCATATTAGTAAGCCTTTAGATTTCATAACTTTCAGATGTAACTTCAATGAGCTAAAATGAAGATTCATCTTGGAACATCCAGATTTAACACTTTCTGGTCTTTAAAGAGACTTACCCTGTGACATTTTCAGTCATTACAATCAGTTAACAGTTTTTTAATTGTTGTTTTTCAGTGTGAAGTGATGTTTGCAGCAAACAGTAGGAAAGCTTTCATTTAAAGCAGCTGATGTCTGTATTTTGGGCTGTAAATCTTTTGATGTTCAGAAAGTCCATCAGTGTTGAACTCAGCCTACAGTTAAAGAAAAAAACATTCTGGACATTTTGCAGAAAGCAGAGCTTGTTATCTATGATTAATTTTCATAACCTATTCTAGGTGCATTGAGGACAAGATCTTTTCTCTGACATAAGCAGTGTTGGATTTGGGTCTTACATCCGTGCAGCAGCTGCTGCTGCTGTATATCTGTCTATCTTACAAGCCTGGAATATTGTTCTTGCTGATCCAGCCTTGAAAGCGTGTGTTTAGCTAGTCCCACACCACAAATTGAAAACTTAACTTTGAATCTCCTGCATAGGCCCAACTGAACTGTGGCGCTTCCTTTCCACGACAGCAACCCAAGTGTAAGTGAGAGGTTGTCCATGCAAGAGATTTGCTTTTAGAATTCTTTGGTCTATTTTCTTTTAACCTTCCAGCAGCATCCCTATGGGCTAAGTCAATGAAACCAAAACTAAGTGTTCATTTTCTAGGGCTGGCTGAACTGGTGTTGCGAACACCCTTTACTCTCCTATTTAAAGCTTAGTTTCTGCCATTAATCTTCTGGTAAGAATTACTTCTACGGGCACAATTCTACGAAGATTCTGGAGCAGACATTCAAAGTCCATCTCTGCTATGTATGTGCTTAATCACCTTTCTTGCACAAGAATGTTTTCCATAAACTGTTGAACTGGTCTGCAAACTGATCCCTTAATGCTACCAATTTCTGGTGTTTCTCAGAAGCAACTGAAGAACAACTAGGGATTATGCTGAAGACTCCCAGGTCTCTTTCGTAGGACTACTCCAAATTAAATTTTGGCCCCATTAAAATTGTGGGAATGTAATCTGTGTGGCCCCACTCCGGAAAAAGTAGAATCTTCAGATTGTGCCATTGCATTGTGAGACAGTGGTGCTGTATCTCCGAACAGCTACTTCCCAACAGTATAACTCTGTTTTATACTCACAGAGAGGGATTGTAGTGTCATAAGCAATGAAGAAATTCCACTTGCCATAACACTGACGTTGTTCTTTCTTTCTGCCACCTGACATCATCTCATGCTGTCTGTATGTGGTACTTCCATTACATCACTGCATCCTTCCCTTGCCAGGGCTGTTCCTGTTGGCTGCTGTGATCCTGTTGCAGTCACAGTTCTTTTGGGTGTGGGAAATGCACTAAACTGCTGCTGGCCTTTTCTCAACTCCAGATATACAGAAAGATCACAAAACTTCTGGTGTGTTTTTTTGCAAGAAATAATTGAATTTTTAGAATACCACTGGTTTTGGAGGCAGGGCAATGCTGCATGCTTGGTTAATTCTGCTCTTAGAGAATTCAGACTGTCACAGGGAGCAGAGAGAGAATAATTTTGACCACTGAAAAATCCTGGCCTCCATCTATTTTTCCTTAGATCTCAGTTGATGTACCAAACCAAGGAATGCAATAGTGTAAATAACCCCATGGAGTTAGAGCAACTTACACCAGCAAAAAAGGATTTTGCTTTTAATATTATATTTAATATATTTATCTGTAGCTAGTATCATGTATATTTTTTCTTAAAAAGCTACCTTTTAAAAATTCACTAAGTCCTCCAGATTAAGCTTTTAATACTCTCCATCATTGTCAGAGGCATATCTCCTGCCATGTAAAAATGAAAGCAAGAAACAAAAAGTTCAGAAAAACCATTCCATCAACACAGCATCCAATTCAAGGCAACAGGTATTAGTGTACTCTGTGTATAAGAGGGAGCTGGATCTGGGCAGAAGAATAATTGTGCAGCTGCTTGCTATAGAATGTCAAACATTGACTTTAAAAGGCAAGGCTCTGGCCCTAGCTCAACTAACCTGAAGGTTATTGCAGTAATCCTGATATGAGATTTGCATTGCCCAGGCAAATAGTTAGATCAAATAGTTTAAATTCCTTGTGTACTGTTTTCAACACAGAAATGACATGCCCCTGGGTTCTGCTTATCGCTATGGGACAAAAGATACTGTAGACCTGTACAGCTTTTTGTGCTTGTAGATTGAGATTCAGCCTGCCTGACTTTAGCCAGGTCTACAGTCAGACATTTATATTAAGCTAGTTGCACAGGCTCTTTCCACTATCAATGAAGAAGGAGAGCAAGAGCGAGAGGCCTCCAAAGACAATTAACTGATTTCTGAACGTATTCCTCTACATATCTGTTCTTTAATGGTTTGATCTCATCTTAGGATGGGATACAATATCATCTGGAGGTGCTTTTCCTCCTCTGCCTGGAGAGGAAATTTGGGCAAGTGAATTAGACTAGATAACTGACTTCTGTTTAACTAAACTTAGGCAAGATGAATTCCAGCCCTGCATCAAATCTGCTATCTCAGAAACACAGTTAAATAACACCCTTACTGGGCTTTGTGATGGAATTACTTAAGCCATGTATATGTACCTTTTGGAGGGTGAAAAGCACATAGCACAGGTCAAGGGGGGATATTTCATATAAAACCTCACATGTCTCAATTTCTCTGTGTAATACACTCGGCCAAGTCGTCATCTCCTGCACTTTTCAAACATCTTTACATTCTGTACAGTGGCTATAAGAGTACAGATACAGATAGGGAAGAACATGACAACTCTAAAAAATCAGTTCTGGGAGCCTGAAGTCAGCTTCTTGGTTTGGTGTGATTAGAGCTAGATGATGTCTATCTTATGTTTTGGAGTTTCTTGCCATTGAGGTGCCACCCTCAGTTGTGTAACTACAGTAGAGCTACATTTAATAACCCAGAATATATCTCCCAAGTCATAAAATGGGTAATAATTACCACATCCACCACAATTACTTATTGCCAGCTCCTTTTCATCTTCAATGTCTGATAGCTCAGATCACTTCCTTGTGTGGTGTGTTTTGGAAAAGAGTCTTGGTTTGCAGACAGTATTTAGAATGGAGATGAGGTGAAGGTAACCCTTCATACTACTGATGTAGTTGGGAAAGGAATCACATCATTATGTTACCTGTCTATGAGTGGTCAGATGCTTTAGCTGTGATTTTACTCCTCTGAGTTGATTTAATTTTTTGTATATGTGATGTAGTTCCTTGTAAGGCAGTAGGAGGCACCATGAGCTATTAACAGCTAGAGGTGTGAAAACATGTGAGTCTCTGGCTAGAAAGCATACATGAGAGGAAGTCTGCAGTGTATATAATGTCATGCATGGTAACTATAAGTATAATCATAGAATCATCGAATCATTAAGGCTGGAAAAGATGTCTAGCATCTCAGGTCCAACCGTCAACCCAATGCTACCATGCCTCCTAAACCATGTCCTGAAGCGCCACATCTATACATCTTTTAAATACCTCCAGGCATGGTGACTCCACCACCCCTCTGGGCAGCCTGTTCCAATGACTGACCACTCTTTTAGTAAAGACTTTTTTCCTAATATCCAATCTAAACCTCCCCTGATGGCACTTGAAGCCGTTTCCTCTCATTCTATCACTAGTGACCTGGGAGAAGGGAACAACACCCACCTCGCTACAACCTCCTTTCTGGTAGTTGTAGAGAGCAATAAGGTCTCCCCTCAGCCTCCTCTTCTCCAGGCTAAAGAACCCCAGCTCCCTCAACCTCATAAGACTTGTGCTCTAGACCCTTCATCTTCATTGCCCTTCTCTGGACACACTCCAGCAACTCAATGTCCTTCTTGCACTGAGGGGCCCAAAACTTCACACAATATTCAAGGCGTGGCCTCACCAGTGCCGAGTACAGGGGCACGATCACTTCCCTACCCCTGCTGGCCTCACTATTCCTGATACAAGCCAGGATGCTATTGTCCTCCTTGACCGCCTGGACATGCTGCTTGCTCACGTTCAGCTGACTGTCAACCAGCACCCCCAGGTCCTTTGCTGCCGTGCAGCTTTCCAGCCACTCTTCCCCAAGCCTGTAGCATGGCACAGGGTTGTTCTGACCAAAGTGCAGGACCCAGCACTTGGCCTTGTTAAACCTCATACAATTGGCCTTGGCCCATTGATCCAGCCTGTCCAGATTCCTCTGCAGAGCCTTCCTACCCTCCAGCAGATCAACACTCCCACCCAATTTGATGTCGTCTGCAAACTTACTAAGGGTGCATTCAATCCCTTCATCCAGATCATTGATAAAGATATTAAACAAGACTGGCCCCAACACTGAGCCCTGGGGAACACCACTTGTGACTGGCCGCCAACTGGATTTAGCTCCATTCACCACAACTCTCTGGGCTCAGCCAGCCAGCCAGTTTTTTACCCAGTGAAGAGTACACCCATCCAAGCCATGAGCAGCTGGCTTCTATAGGAAGATACTGTGGGAGAAAGTATCAAAGGCTTTATTAAAGTCCAGGTAGACAACATCCACAGCCTTTCCCTCATCCACTACTTGAGTCACCCTGTCATAGATGAGGTTGGTCAGGCAGGATCTGCCTTTCATGAAGCCATTCTGACTGGGCCTGATCCCCTGGTTGTCCTGCACATGCTTGGTGAGCTCACTCAAGACGAACCGCTCCATTACCAAGGTCAGGCTGACAGGCCTGTAGTACCCCAGATCCTCTTTCTGGCCCTTTTTGTAAATGGGCGACACATTGGCAAGCCTCCAGTCATGTGGGACCTCCCCTGTTAGCCAGAACTGCTGGTAAATGATGGAGTGGCTTCGCAAGCTCCTCTGCCAGCTCACTCAGTACTCCTAGGTGGATCCCATCCAGCCCCATAGACTTGTGAGCGTCCAGGTGGAGCAGCAGGTCATAAACTGCTTCCTCCTGGATTATGGGGGGTTTATGATGCTCT
Organism: Phalacrocorax carbo; assembly: GCF_963921805.1. Lineage (NCBI taxonomy): Eukaryota > Metazoa > Chordata > Aves > Suliformes > Phalacrocoracidae > Phalacrocorax > Phalacrocorax carbo. The sequence goes on from NC_087517.1 coordinate 50,411,313, forward strand.
CCATCCCTGCCTTCCAGCTCAGGGGGCTGAATACCCTGGGGATAACTGGTCTGACTTTTAAAGACTGAGGCAAAGAAGGCATTTAGTACCTCAGCCTTTTCCTTATCCTCAGTTGCAACATTCCCCTCCACATCCAATGGAGGATGGAGATTCTCTTTGATTTGATTCTCATTTTGTTGTTAATACATTTGTAAAAATGTTTTTGTTATCCCTTACAGCAGTGGCCAGGCTGAGTTCTAGCTGGGCTTTTGCTTGCCTAATTTTCTTCCTGCAAGACCTAACGAGGTCTCTCTACTCTTCTTTTGTTACCTGTCCCTTCTTCCAAAAGCAGTAGACTCTCCTTTTTTTCCTAAGTGTCAGCAGAAGCTCCCTGTTCAGCCAGGCTGGTCGTCTTCCCCACCGGTTCATCTTGCAGCACTTGGGGACAGCCAGCTCCTGTGCCTGCAAGACTTCCTTCTTGAAGACAGCCCAGCCTTCCTGGACTCCTTTGCCCTTCAGGACTTCCTCCCAAGGGACTCTCCCAACCAGTGCCCTGAACAGGCCAAAGTCTGCCCTCCAGAAGTCCAAGGTGGCAGTTCTGCTGACCCCTCTTCTTACTTCATCAAGAATCAAGAACTCAATCATATCATGGTCACTAAGCCCAAGATGGCCTCTGACCACAACATCTCCCACCAGTCCTTCTCTGCTTGTGAACAGAGTAACACTGAATAATATCTGAAGATACTGAGTAGGTGTCCTATTCTCTGTTCTTTAAGTACCTTATTAATTCAAATGTCTTGTTTTCAAAGATATTTGTAGACGGGGTGCCTACTCAGTAACATTTTGTTGTCAAACAAGCAAACTTCACATTCCACTCAATCATTCCTCACGAGTGCTTGTCTTTTTCCATGTAATATAATAAGATGATTGCATACTATGTAGATTCCTCTAAGTATCAGCAAAATAAACCATCTATTCACTAGATAGCCTTAAAAATCATCAGAACTGGAGTTTAAAACCCTGCAATAAAATCCCTAGTTCAGTTTGCAGGTAGAAGAATAGGTCATTATGTTTGTTTAATTTTGGAAGCAGAAGGTATGTTTCAGCTATGTGCCATCAGACTACCACACGAATTAAGTCTTGCAGTTCTGCAAATACTGCTGGACACTCTCTCCATGAAAGGCACATGTAAAATAAATATGTATCTGAATAAAATATTATGGCATAAACATTAAAAAAATCTGCTAAAACCAATGTATACACAATACAAATATGCTTCTATTAATTTGCATAATTTCATTTAGCACAGCTGTCATATCACAAACAATTTTATTAACATGCTTTGATTTTCTGTGGTAGTTTAAATATCTATTAATGTTTTTAACTTCTTAGTCCAAATAACCATATATCTTCGTTGTTGATAGGACAAGTTTTTGAACATACAGAGTCCTTTGAGGAATAGCATTGATTGTGGGTTCCAGCTTCCCCGTGCAGCTTAACTCTGCAGTTACAGAAAGAAAGTAGGTATTATTTAACCAGAAATGAACCTTCTCATATGATAAACACATGTTTAACACAATGTTTACCTTTGGAGCACACCCAGTTTCAATGCTAAGAAAAAACATTAATATGGCACAGGCACAAAGCACAGCAGCTTTAGTTTTCTGAAAGAAAATAATTCTTTTTTTTTTTTCCTGATGCAGTTAGCAAAAAAGAGCAGTGAGTATGACAACAGCTGCATGCATACACTGTAATCTTACCATCCTGTCACGTCGGCTGTCACTCCAAACTAGCATCCAAATGCTGTCAAAGATTTGCTTTGCAACTCTTTCACCTTTAAAGAGCTAAGGTAGCTGAGGACTGTAAAATATACAAAACTTAGTCAACTTGGTAATGGTCCTTGCCAGCCATCTGTCCTACAGGCAACAATGTTTGCATGCAGATCAGTTTGTCAGAAGTAGGTATAAAGCATTTACTTTCTTTTGTGATTAATGCTAGAAAATTACATGCCAGGCTCTTTTATATCAGGGTAGTTAATGATAGCTGGCCCCAGGAGATCTGGAAACAACCTGTACCTGAAAGAAAAAACCCACAGCACAGAAGTTGACTAAATGTCAAGCATAATCAGTAGGTGATGTACATATGTAATCTTCATCTTCAGTCCTGTCTTCTACTACAACAAACAACTGACTATAAGAAGATTTTTTTTAAAAAAAGTCTCCTTTCTTAACTGACTCCATTTGTTATGCGTGCATTCTTCTGTCACATTCTTATTTTCAGTTTTTATAAGTTATGCATTCATGTATCTGTAGATTTCTTATTTTACTTTCAAGTATTTTTCAGTGCATTTATTGCAGCCATTGTTTATGTTTATATTGTTCTCTGGCTCATTATATAAAAATACATTCTTATTTCACTTTTTTTATATTCCTGTTTCAGGCCTTTGATAATTTGATTGCAAAAGCAATTACTGTATGCATATAAGTGACTATTATAATGGTAGGATTCATTAAGAAAGTACCTTGTTCCTGTTAAAAGTGGCCCCACTGATCACATAGGATCAATAATGGTAACTGTACTGTTATTTTTATGATTGCTAGATTTAATAACGATGAGATGGGAAAAAAAGTAAAAAGTTATTTAACCTTTTACTCTTACAGAGCTCTCCAAAATTAAAACATGTTTCACCCACAAAAGAGAGGTTGCTTTTTTGATACATACAGAAATGAAGCTAAGGGCTATAGCAAAATACTTTTTCTGGAGTAAAATAAAACTAAGGGACAAGGAAGTTATAGTAACTCTAAGATTCCTGCTTTGCTGTTCAGTACATTTAGAAGCACAGCCTGAAAGAATGAGATTTGATTATGACTGCATGAATGTTTTTCTCTCCAGTTCTCCAGTTTTTAACACCATTGCCTATGCCTCATTTGCATGAAGGACACTTCTTACTTTCTTGACCTCACAAAGGGCTTCCCAAAGGATGTAAGTTTCAGTTTCCTCTTTTTAACTTTTCATGGTGCCAGAATGGTTTGAAGGTCTGCTTTTATTGTAAGATAAAGTTAGAACCTGATTTTGTGTTTCTTTTCTCTGTTGAAACTTCGTATTGTAGTTAAATGGAATTTAAGAAAGGCCTGAAAGATTAAAGGGAAGACAGATGAATATTTGCTCTAAATTTTAACTTGCACAGTACTGAAGTAACCAATCTTACACCTTGTGGAACCCAACACTGAAACAGGGCCCTAGGATCTCAGAAGTTGTGTTACCAAGTAGTGGTTCATCAGTCAGTGAACTTAGAGATTCACTGTGTTTGTGACAACATACAGAAAGAAATTACGTGAAGACTCGATGTGCATGGTATTTAGGCATTTTTCTGCTCAGAGCTGCCTTTTGCCTGTATTGGATCCAATTACTCAGGACAATGAGGGAGAGAGAGATATGAGGTGAGCATGTTCAGCAAGTGGAGTTCCACTGCAGTTACATGCAGAGATGTGACAACCCAAAATCTTCAGTAGCACCTGTGCCCCTACTCTGCAGCTGGGTCCATGGCTTTTGTGTTCACATGCCCTGGCAAGAACTCAGAAAACTGCCCTGGAATTTGTCTTTAGCAACCAACAACTTTTTTGAACCCCTACATAGAGATTCTTTTGCAATGTGGAGTTGAGCTAGCTGTCTGTTCCTCTTCTTTTCTTGGTTTCCTCATCTATTCTCCAGGTCTGGAAAACACAGGCAGGTATATCCCAATGCAGCAGAAACACGGTTTAAATATAATTTCTTGTGTTGAGACAGGGGAGTGTTATTCTCAGATCTGTATCTGTTCAAACACTAAATGTACGAATACATGTGTTCTTTCATTCTCAAACTGGTAATATTTAACAAAATGTAGCTGATGTTAATTTTTTGTACAAGTGATTACAGTGCTTTTTAGGCTTTAAACAAATTATTTTCTTTACTATGTGTGTTCAATTATACTCTCAGAGAGTTATCCACTGTGTGATAAATAACTTGCTGAAATGTTCCAAGACAAATGTATAGAGTTTTATAACTACTTACCACTTCAAACCAATGTTTTCATTTGAAAAGGTCTAATGGTTTTATGGCTTCAACTCTTGCCTTAAAATTTTCAAGATATGTAGATTAAGGTGGGTTTTTTTGCAAGTAGGAGTACTACTTTAAACATCTGCAAATTGCTGAACTTCAAGCTGCTCTTATACTTCATGCAAAACTTTGACTCATGTTCTCAGAGCAGCAATTCTGAGTCACCTTGCACACTATCCTGTTTACAATGGCTAGTTGCAGATATTTGTGGAAAACTGTGCAAAGCAAAAGAAATTTATGGCACAAGATTTCCCTCAATGCTCTAAGCCTCAGGAGATGACCAGAGTTAAAGAATGCATGTAAGTAAGCATGTTTACTAATCCCTGATGGAGTCTGTCTAATTACATCTTATTCTTCTTACACATTTGTCACCATCTTTTGTGGTAATGAGTTCTGTGATGTGCTGTGTGATAGTTTTTTTTCCATTAGCTTGACTCTAACTTGGCCTTCCAAATTTTTGCGTTATGAGAAATGTATGTTATTTCCTATTCAACTTTTCTGTCTCCATTTGTGATTTTGTAGACCTATGTCAAATTCGAATAATCTATCTTCTAAACAGAAGGTATATATTCCATTTCATTTCTGCTTCTAAAGGAATCTATTCCATACTTGGCCTCCTCAGTACCTGTTCTACCTCTACTATTTCCTTTCTTAGATGAGGTGATAAGGTGCATAGTGATAAGCCGTGATAAGCACGTCAGTGATGACGACAATACAACAGAGATTTTTTTTGTGAGGGGTCTCCTCCGCCTCCATTCTTTTCCAAATAATAATTCCCAATGGTCTTAAAACAAAATAGCTTAAATCTGCATATTAATATATTCTTAGAGTATCAATTGCCAGGGAAAGGCAAAGCTTACATTTCAAGGAACATTAATGATTTGAGTAGGTAAATACAGATTAATGGATCTTGGTTTCAGAGGACAAATGCTCATCAAGTTGAGAAATTCACTCCTTAGGGCTTCACAAACTTCTTTTTGAGAGTTAAGTCTATTGATGGATATCTGCTATGTGTATATTCGCAAAGCAGGGGACTCTCTCAGCTTTTAAAAAGCCAAAGGAATTGTTTCATTTTGCTTTATTTTCAGCTTTCAGAGAGAGAAAAGTATTGAAAGCTGGGGATCATCACTGCAGAAAATTTGAGGCCTGATTTTTCATATTTAACAGCCTTTGCTTTGTCCACAGCTTCTAACTAGAAATAAATCAAGCTTTATTTTTTTCATCAGCCAGTCTGCTCAAACTGTGAGATCTCTTCTGTTGCTTGTCTGGACTGTGTGCATTACCGATGTTTCCTTCAGTTACAACATAATTTGAGAGGCACACCTTTTAATGATTTGTCTGTCTCACTGCATTGATTTATGTGACATATATTGTAAGACAAACAAAAAAAAAAAAAAACCCACACAGTGGTTAGTGGTCCATTAGTTCTTTGCACAAATTTGTGCTGTTTACTGAGGGTCACATCATGTACATTATGTTTAATATTTTTTTCAAACATGTACTCTTTGTTTGAGGGGATAAGTTAAAATTTTTGGTTTAGGGCATAGCTGAGGTAACTCATTGCAAGAGATATGGTGTCCCATGTGTAAGCATGCCGCTCATCGGCTTAGATATTGCACTTGTTATTGAGATTAGAGGAGTACCTCTCCATGAAGCAGTTAGCTTAAGCTATCCATTTGCTATTCATTTGCTTTATTTACAGAAACCTGTGCAGAACTCACATGAATCATAGTGAGAATGCAATGTTCTCCCATGTGTTTCAGGGAAGATGTACTCTGATGTACAAAGTGTCACTGTGTGCAGTGATACAAAACTTGTAAAGAGTGAATACTGGATCGCTTTCTTTGTCTTAACTACTGTATGTGAGATTCAGAATAGCTTGCATTTTTATTCCTCTACTAGCAGACCTGCTAACAGAGAGAAGGTAACAAAGATAAGATAAGGGGAATACAGGAATATTGTGACAGCCACAAAACTGTTGTCTAGCTGAAATTCTGAAAAATTAAGACAAGACCTTATTTTTGCCAAAGTTTGTCTGTCCATGTTTGGTGGCACTATGAACTCAGAACATTTCTAAGAGAAAATATCATATCCCTCAGGAAAACTTTGGTTCATTTAACTAACTAGAATGATTTACAGAGCTCCAGGAGCTGGGGTATAGACAATAAATGTAAACAGACTTCCCCAGTTCTATGGGATGATATGTCATGAACCTGTCCTTGAAAAGATGAAGTTTGCCCTCTGACAAGTCTTTCTTCTAGTATGGGAGACAAAATGAAGATCTGCAGGTGGCTTGTCAAGCACACAGCTGTTTCTTAAGGGAGAAGTGATGTCAATTTGGAAGCAGTTGTTACTTGTGTTATAAGGTGACGAGGTAGCTAGAAACACAGGAAGATATTTTGCATAAATCTATGGTGAGTTGGATCATTAAAACTACAGTCAATTTACAGACCAGAAAGACCTACCTCCCATATTACTACCACCTCCAAGAAAATATGGGTCAGAGTTGAGGAGACTCCCTTCTGAGAGAAACAGAGGGTCCAATATGCCAGGCTGACCCTCCTCGTAGGGAAGTCTGCTGCCTCCTCTCAGGAGCCTGGGTTAGAGATATAACTAGGAAACTTCCTAGCCTGGTACGGCCCTCAGACCACTACCCATTACTGCTTTTCCATGTGGGTGGTGTTGAAGTTGCATTACGTAGCCCAAGGTGATCAAAAGAGACTTCAGGGCCTTGGGATGGTTAGTGAGGGAATATGGGGCACAGATTATTTTGTTCTTCCCTCCTTCCAGTTGTAGGCAGTGATGTTGGAAGGAACGGGTGGACCCAATTTATTAATGCATGGCTCTGTGGCTGGTGTCACTGCCACAACTTTCATTTCTTTTGACAATGGGATGGCCTACACGGCACCAGGCTCTCTGGCATCAAAGAGGAGCCACCTTTCTCAAAGTGGAAAGAGGGTCTTTGCTCAGGGGCTTGTGGGGCTTATTGACAGGGCTTTAAACTAGAGGTGAAGGGGGAGGGGGAACATATCAGGCTTGCCTGTGACAAGCTGTGGGATGATACACAATGGTTAGAGGGATGAGCTGCTACTATGAGCCCTCAACCTGTTGCCCAGAGGTGTGCTGGGGACACTGCAGCACATTTGAAGCCTGGTGGAGATGAGCTGGGGGCTCCTGAAGTAGTAGGAGCCAACAACAAAACTTTCGTGAAACACCTCAAGGGAAACAGGGATGTTCCACTTAAGAAGGTGACATGGCAACAGCCCAGATGAAATGCCTCTACATGAACACACACAGCATGGGAAACAAACAGGACAACTTGGAGGCTACCATGCTGCTAGAAAACTATGACCTGATTGCCATTACTGAAACTTGGTGGTACAAATCCCATGACTGGAGTGTGGCTATCGATGGCTACAGGCTGTCCAGAAGGGACAGGCAAGGAAGGAAGGGCAGAGGCATTGTCCTCTACATCAAGAAATGGATAGAGTGTGAAGAGTTGTCCCTGAAGAATAACCATGAACAGGTCAAAAGCTTATGAGTAAGAATCAGAGACAGAGGCAACAAATGGAATCTTGTGTCTACTACAGGCCGCCTGACCAAGGGGAGCCTACTGATGAAGTCTTTGTCTTCCAGCTCCAGAAGGCTTTGCGCTTACAGGTTCTCGTCCTGCTGGGGCACTTCAGCCACCCTGACATCTGCTGGAAAAGTAGCACAGTGACCTGTAGGCAATCCAGGAGATTCCTAGAATGCACTGAGGATAACTTCTTAAGCTGCATAATAGACACCCCTACCTGAGGAGATGCAATACTGGACCTGATGGTCTCCAGTGCAAGTGAGCTCATCAGTAACATCAAGATTGGAGGCAGCCTGGGCTGCAGGGATCACACATTGGTGGAGTTCACACTCCTGAGGGATATGGGAAAAGTGAGGAGTATAGTCAGGACCCTAAATTTTAGGAAAGCGGACTTCCAGCTCTTCAAAGGGTCAGTCAGAAGGACTCCCTGGGAAATGGTCCTCAGGGACAAGGGAACAGAACAGAGAATCACAGAATGACAGGTTGGAAGGGACCTCAGGGATCATCTAGTCCAACCTTTCTAGGAACAGCAGAGTCTAAACAAGATGGCCCAGCACCCTGTCCAGATGACTGTTGAACGTGTCCAATGTGGCCGAGTCAACCACTTCCCTGGAGAGATTATTCCAATGGTTGACTGTCCTCACTGTGAAAAATTTCCCTCTGGTGTCCAATCGGAATCTCCCCAAGAGCAACTTGTGTCCATTCCCCTTGTTCTCTCCGTGTGACTCCGTGCAAAAAGGGAGTCTCCATCTTCTTTGTAGCTACCCCTTAAGTACTGGTACACGGTGATGAGCTCCCCTCTGAGCCTCCTTTTCTGCAGGCTGAACACACAGTTCTCCCAGCCTACCCTCATATGGCAGCTTCCCAATCCTTTGATCATCTTGGTGGCCCTTCTCTGGACCCCTTCCAGCCTGTCCACATCCTTTTTGTATAGCGGGGACCAGAACTGTACACAGTATTCCAGGTGTGGCCTGACAAGCTCTGAGTAGAGTGGGATAATAACTCTCTATCCCTGCTGGCGATGCCCTTTTTGATGCAACCCAGCATCCTGTTGGCCGCCTTGGCCGCAGCAGCGCACTGTTTGCTCATGTTGAGCTTTCTTTCAACCAGGACCCCCAGGTCCCTTTCCACAGAGCTGCTCTCCAGCCAGGTGGATCCCAGTCTGTGCTGCACTCCTGGATTATGTTTTCCCAGGTGCATGATCTTACACTTGTCCTTGTTGAACTTCATAAGGTTCTTGCTGGCCCTCTCCTCCGGCCTATCCAGATCTCCCTGCGGACCAGCTCTCCCTTCTGGAGTGTCTACTTCCCCTCTCAGCTTGGTGTCATCCACACACTTCATCAGGCTATGCTTGATGCCGTTATCCAGATCACTTATAAAGATGTTGAATAACATTGGGCCCAATATCGATCCCTGGGGGACTCCGCTAGTGACAGAGTGCCAGTTTGAGAAAGAGCTATTTACCACCACCCTTTGGGTACGGCCTGTCAGCCAATTCCCCACCCACTGCACAGACCACTTGTCTAGGCCATAACACATCAATTTCTCCAGGAGGAGACTATGGGGGACCATATCAAAGGCCTTGGAGAAGTCCAGGTAGACAATGTCCACCGCCCACCCCATGTGAACCAAGCAAGTCAATTTGCCATAGAAGGCCACCAGGTTTGTGAAACATGATCTGCCTTTAGCGAAGCCATGTTGGCTTTTCCCAGTCATGTGCTTCAATTGACTTGTGATGGCCCCCAGGAGGATTCTTTCCATAACTTTCCCAGGGATTGAAGTAAGGCTGATGGGCCTATAGTTACCCGGATCCTTCCTCGAGTCTTTCTTGTAGATAGGGGTAACATTTGCCTTCCTCCAGTCCTCTGGGACATCCCCTGTTATCCATGACTTCTCAAAGATTATGGAGAGCAGCCTTGCAATGATGTCAGCCAGCTCTCTCAACACCCTCGGGTGGATGGCATCAGGGCCCATTGATTTGTGGGGGTCAAGCTCCTGTAGTAGTTCATATACTAACTCTTCCTTCACCGATGGTGGGTTGGTGTTTGGTTCAATTGGCAATTTTGTTCCCAAAGCCTGTGACCCGACAGTGCTGGTAAAGACCGAGGTGAAGAAAGTGTTGAGGACCTCTGCCTTTTCTGCATCATTCGTGATTGATTCTCCTTTTCTGTTTAACAGTGGGCCTATGTTTTCCTTCTTTTTCTGCATGTGGTTGACATGTCTGAAGAATCCTTTCTTGTTATTTTTTATGTCTACAGCCAGTTTCAATTCAAATTGGGCATTTGCTTTTCTGACTGCGTCTCTGCACTCTCTGGCTATGCCCTTGTAGTTCTTGGCGGATAATCCTTCACTTCTCCATCTCTGGTATGCCCCCCTTTTGGATTTGAGTAGACCCAGGAGGTCATGGTTGAGCCATGGGGGCCTCTTGCTCCGCTTACTTCCTTTTCCTTTGTAGGGGATAAATTGGCTTTGTGCTTCCAATAGAGAGTTCTTGAAGAATTCCCAGCTCTCACTAGCTCCTTTGTATTCCATGGAAGCCTCCCATTGAATCCCTCCCAACTGAGCCCTGAGTGAACTGAAGTTTGCTCTTCTAAAATCTAGAACCCTTGGCTTAGAGCTGACCTTCAGCACACTCATCAGGATCCCGAACTCCACAATACTGTGGTCACTGCAGCCAAGGCTATCACTAACTGAGATATTACAAAGCAGGCTTTCTCAGTTTGTGAAGAGCTGGCAGATCTTTAAGGATGTGTTCCATAGAGTGCAAGAGTTCTTGATGACCAGGTGTAAGAAGTCAGGAAAGGAAAGCAAGAGACCAACATGGCTGAGTTGAGACATGATGGTCAAACTAAGGGAAGAGGGAACTGCACAGGCAGCTCAGGGACAGGTTTCCTGGGAAGAGTATAGGGACATTGCCCAGTTGTGTAGGGATGGGGTCAGGAGGGCCGAGGTGCAGCTGGAGCTGAATATGGCAAGGGATGTAAAGAATAACAAGAAGGGCTTCTACAGGTATGTCAGCCAGAAAAGGAAGGTTAAAGAACGCATACCCCGCTGCTGAACAAGAATGGCAACCTAGTAACAACAGATGAGGAGAAGGCTGAGGTACTGAACAACTTTTTTGCCTCAGTCTTCACTGGTAACCTCTCTCTTTACCCCTCCCAAGTCAATAGACTGCAGGATGGAGACGAGGGGGATAAAGCCCCTCCCACTGTAAGTGTGGATCTGGTTCAAGACCACCTGAGGAACCTGAATACACATAAGTCAATGGGACCTGACGAGATGCATCCAAGAGTCCTGAGGGAACTGGCTGATGTAGTTGCCAAGCCACTCTCCACGATATGTGAAAAGCCATGGCAGTCAGGTGAAGTCCCCAGGGACTGGGAAAAGGGAAACATTGCACCCATTTTTAAAAAGGGTAGAAGGGAGAGCCCTGTGAACTACCGTCCTGTCAGCCTCACCTCTGTGCCTGGGACGATCATGGAACAGGTCCTCCTAGAAGCTAACCGAAGGCACATGGAGCACAGGGAGGTGATTTGAGACAGCCAGCATGGCTTCACCAAGGGCAAGTCCTGCCTGGCCAACCTAGCAGCTTTCTGTGATGGAGTGACTGCATCAGTGGACAAGGGAAAAGCAACAGATGTCCTCTATCTGGACTTCTCTAAGGCCTTTGACATGGTCCCCCACAATATCCTTCTCTCTAAACTGGAGAGATATGGATTTGATGGGTGGACTGTTCAGTGGATGAGGGATTGATTGAATGGTCACATCCAGAAAGTAGTGGTTAATGATTCAATGTCCAAATGGAGACCAGTGACAAGTGGTGTCCCTCCGGGGTCTGTACTGGGACCAGTGGAGATTAATATTTTCATCAATGACATAGGCAGCGAGATTGTGTGCACCCTCAGCAAGTTGCAGATGACACCGAGCTGAGTGGTGCAGTTGACACACCAGGACAGGATGTCATCCAGAGAGACCTGGACAAGCTGTAGAGGTGGGCCTGCGAGAACATCATGAGGTTCAACGAGACCAAGTGCAAAGTCCTGCACCTGGGTTGGGGCAACCCCCAATATCAGTACAGGCTGGGGGATGAATTGGTTGAGAGCAGCCTTGAGGAGAAGGACTTGGGGGTACTGGTGGATGAAAAGATGGATATGAGCCAGCAATGTGCGCTCACAGCCCAGAAAGCCACCTGTATCCTGGGCTGCATCAGAAGAAGTGTAGCCAGCAGGTCGAGGGAGGTGATTCTGCCCTTGTACTCCACTTTTGTCAGACCCCACCTGGAGAGCTGCGTCCAGCTCTGGGGCCCTCAGCACAGGACAGACATGGAAGTGTTGGAGTGGGTCCACGGGAGGGCCACGAAAATGATCTGAGGCCTGGATCACCTCTCCTATGAGGACAGGCTGAGAGAGTTGGGGTTGTTCAGCCTGGAGAAGAGAGGGTACCAGGGAGACTTCATTGGGGTCTCAGTACTTAAAAGGGGGCTATAGGAAAGATGGGGTCAATCTTTTTAGCAAGGCCTGTTGTGACAGAAGAAGGGGTAATGGTTTTAAACTAAAGGAGGGTAGATTTAGACTAGATATATGGAAGAAATTTTTTACAATCACTGTGGTGAAACACTGGAAGAGGTTGCCCAGTGTTGTGGTTTAGCTGGCAGCTCAGCCCCACACAGACACTCGCTCACTCCCCACCGGCAGGATGGGGGAGAGAATCAGAAGGGTAAAGCTCATGGGTTAAGAACAGTTTAATAATTAAAATAAAACAATAATAACAGCACTGCAATGGAAAGGAGTATAACGAGAGAGACGAAACCCGGGGCGGGGGAAGGAACCACCAAAACCAACCGCACGTGACGCAGCCGCCCGCCGACCCGCCGCCGCCAGCCCCCGAGCCGCGACCGCCCCCCCGCGCGCCTCCGGCCCCCGTTAACGTCCCGCTCCCGGCGCCCCGCGGTAGGGAATGAACATCCCATTGGCCGGTCGGGGGCAGCTGTCTCGGCTGTGGCCCCGCCCCCGCGGCCTCCTGCCCTCGTGGCAGAGCGGGAAGCTGGGAAGGCCCCTGGCTGCTACAGGTGCCTCAGTGAAAAGAATTAACTCTTTCTGAGCCAAAACCAGTACACCCAGAGATGTAGTGGAGGCCCCATCTCTAGAGACATTCCAGGTCAGGTTGGACAGAGCTCTGAGCAACGTGATGTAGTTGAAGATGTCCCTGCTTGGTGCAGGGGGGATGGGCTAGATGACCTCTAAAGGTCCCTTCCAACCCAAAGCATTCTATGATTCTAACTTGGTAGGCAAAGAGGTTTCTGTTTTCTACCATCCCTGAAAGTAAATCCTTTAACCTTGCTGTGCAATTCTATATGCTTATTGCCTAGTACTAATGTCTGACTCTGCCTTGGCATATCTAAAAACTTTATGCTTGCTACAGCTGGCTCTGGTGAGAATTAGAGGCCATTGTTCTGAGAATCAGTCTTGGAGCTCAAATCCGGGTGCTGGGTGCCCCTTAGGTAGTCTAGTAGTTTCTCTCTGTTCACCTGCTTAAAGGCCACTGCGTTGTTACCTCTTCTACAGGAAGTCATATTGTAACCCTCAGCGTGGTTAAAACCAAGATCTTTAAATGGGTCAATGAGGCCAAGAGAAGGGAAACAACAAAGATACAGAATGATAATTAAATCTTAAGAGAGAAAGATTTCATGGAAGAGAAACAGCATGCATGATCTCTTTTTAAGGAGAAGAGGAAAAAAATAAAGCCTTGTGAAAAAGCAGACTAGCTGCTCTCCTGTTATATGCTTAAGTGAGAATCTCTTTGTATTAAGACAAAAGGAAATTGCTGTGGGGCAAGGTAGTGTGATTTATTTTTTTTCCTCCACTGACCTGCTACTTTCTGAAGAGATGACAAGCATCAAAAATCACATAATTACATGGTCTGTTTCTTCAGACTGAAGTGAACTCTCAGATGAATAGGGAGTGATTTATGAGTTGAGTCCTTATGGTGAAGAGTGTGCTCATTAATGATGAATTAGATAGCTAGAAGATGAGTAAACTATTACTCACATTATTCAATCATCTAATTATCACAGAGAGTTGAGGGAATCATTCAACTTCATTTGCTCAAGGATAAAAGGCCTGATTCTGATACTTTCAGTGGAGGCAGTTTCTAATTGTAAAAATAGTGCCTTGACTTTACAGGGGATGATTTCCGACTCTGGACTCACAAATGATGAATGATTCACTCTGGTAAAACTTAAATTCATAATTTGCCTTTTGTTTCACACAGAACAGCCTGTGTAGAACACTGTATGTAGTAAAGACTGCCATGGTTAGCAGTGTTTGAGTGGAATGGGAGAATTACCGATGCAAATTCCCACATGGTTGCTTCCACTGATCTGAAATAAATTCTAAATTGCAATACTGTTTTTCAAGTATCAGCTGATAGTCAGCAAAACCTAGTAATAAAAGCGTTTCCTCACATAATAATTGCTGAGCTGCATGATTAGAAATGAAGTGTCAGTTTGCATGTGTCACAGCAAAGTGACACGGTTATATTCCTCATGAATATAACACACCTCCATCTTCTGGAAATTCTTTTTTTCCCATGCAGTTTTAACACCTATATGTCCTTTGGAGTCCACAGACATACACAATGCTTTAGAAACATGTTTCTGCTGATTTATCTGAATGATTGGACATTTGACTTATTCCCAGGACTGATACACTGTCTCCAAACCCAAGTATCCAAATTTATGACTCTCTAAATTAATGTATTTGCCTTAAAATAAAACATATATATATATATTAATTTTTTCTAGTCCTTCAGGGCACTGAAAGTGTGCTTTTTTTTTTTCTTGTGACCATTAAGACTACACAAACTTCGCATTTTGTATTATTAAAGGATGTAATTCTCACATTGTCATATGACTTCAGGACCCAGAACTTTAAACAGAACTCCAGAGACAACAAAACTAATGGTAGTGCCCCAAAGATTTGGAAAAAAAAAACCTGGTGTCCTTTGAAGATATGGCAATACAATTCCAAAGAGTGACTATTTTTTCAGAATTAAATTACTGTTGAGGCATAGCTTTCCTTTGCCCTTTCACTTGGTGGGTGACATAAGCAGCAACCTTGAATCAAAGGCTGCTACTTAACATTGCCTTGCTAGGATAGGTAAATATAGGAGTCATAAAACTGATGGGTTGGTTCCTCCCAGCTGAGAGAAAGTAGCTCTGTGTTAATGATCTCACTCAATGACAATTAATTAATTTCTTTTTCCTTTGGATGAGTTGCCCTAGCTACTAGGACGAAAACTTACAGTCAGGAACAGAGTTTGCTCTAGGTGGTTCATGTCTTCCATGGTAAAACTCCACAGTAGTACCTAAGCCTGTCTGTCTCTTTTACCAGTAAGTCTGATTGTGACTGGCTTAATTTGCTGTTGATGAATGGCTGATTGTCATTCACTCCACCCTTCTACCACAGCTTTGGGGGTCAGTGTCCTTGTGTGAGTCAAAGGACGGAAAAATGACTGTTCAGAAGCCTTTCCCTCCTTCAGGTCCATCAGGTTTTTGGATGACCAGTGTCTGATATCCTGCATTTCAGATTTGAAGTCTCTTGAAGTGAGAGCATACTCGTTCCCGGTTAGGTAACTCAGAGCCACCAGTATATCTTTAAGGCATTAGGCTGTAGTGAGTAAGCAGACGCACTGGTCTTTATCTCTTCTCTTTGTTTAGTTATGCCGGTGTGCTGTCTGAATCCTACAGTCACATTGTGTCTTAATCACTAAATTAGAGGATTTATAACACCTCAAGACACAGCCAGAAAAGGTCGGACCTAAACACAAAAGCTAAAGCCTGACATTTTCACCCTATGAATTTCCCGGCACTGACTGCAGTCATGAAGCTTCTAGATTCACAAATGGGACCTGCAGGATCATCTGTTAGAGTCAGACAGGATCTCTTGATCCCCACTCTTCTTTGGACTCGGTGCTGAGATTGCCTTTTCTGAGACCTATTTATGACAGTAGTGGCTATGATTCTTTACATTTGATGAGTAGTCCTAACTTGTTTCATCAAGTAGCCCGCTGCAATCAGTGAGGTAATAGAGAAGGGATTGTTAAGGAAGATCTCTAAGTCAAACAGTAGTTTCTGCTTCTGCTAGTGGGTAAATTTAGGTCTACATTCACACTCAAGTGATCAATGATCCATAGCTTGAATGGAAATTCAGGTGGCAGCTGCACATTTTCTGCTTATTTTCACTAGCTATTTAAATTAATGATAGAGTGGCCCATACTATTTTGTGTCTTCATTTTCAAAGCTCATAATTCCTTTTTAAGTACAATTACCTACCATACTCAAAGTCTCAAAGTGGTGTTCACACTATGACCATCTTGTTTGCATTTACAAGTGTCATGTTACTGTTATTTGTAACTTTTTGTTTTGTTTTGAGAAAGGATTTAAAGGCACTTTTAGAGACCAGGTTCTTTAATCTTTCCTTTTTTCCTAGATAATGAGTCAAAACCACTTTCTGCAGATAGTAAAGTAATGTTAAGCTTCAGCTGGGACAGGACGTAGTTGTAGGATTCTGCAGGGGCATCACATGTGTCCTATCTCCCTATTTCACTATACAGGAGTCCTGCTCTTGAACTCCTTATGCTCCAGAGCAATACAAGTCAACCTTGTCCATACTGGGATATCCTTTTTTGCAGACATCCCTGTTTTTCATATCTTAAAAAAAACACCTTCTTTTTTATTTTATTTAGCTCAGTATTCTTTGAACATTGCTATAACAATTCCCTTTTGAAATCTATCCCCATCCACAAATCTTGCAGATCAGTGATTACCAGAGTGGTATGTGCAAACCAGGTCCCTGAAACTGAAGCTTTTTATTGCAAATGCTCAGCTTTGAACTTTTGTCAGTGTCTGTTAGTCCACAAAAGTAAATCTGGAGAGCCTTAGTACGGAGAACAGTAAGTCACAGAATACAGAAAACAAGTGCCAGAGGTATGACTGTCATAAAAAGTAATGCATAAATCCAGAGATTTTCTGTCTCGTCCAAATCACCAACCCCATATTCTGCTGCTGATAGACTGTCCTGTCTGCATCCTGTTCAGATGCAGCCTGGGATTGTTGGCTGTGCTCACAATGCTTTCAAAAAGAGAGGGACTTCAGAGCTGTTCAGATGAGTTGACACAGTAATTTACAGGATGCTGTTTGGCCCTAAATAAGATTTGGTTGGTTGTAGCTGACCAAGTCACGAGAAACACAGAAGCAGAAAGCAGTTGCATGTTTTCACTTTCCTTCCCAGGCAATGCTCACTGATCACTTTGGAGGCTTGTGACTGCTCTCTGCCATGTACTACACTTTTTTTTAAAAAAAATGACTGAAATACAAATACGTTTTCAGTGTTGGAATTTGTCAAAATCTTACTTCAGCACAGTCCTGGGAGTTGTATATCCTTGAGCAGTTATTTCTTCCCTTGTAACACCTGTGACAGTGACACCCTCCCCCCAAAGCTCCACATATAAGGTTTTACACTGACCTTTCAAAGGAGTCTACCTTTAAATTCACAATTGCCCCCGAAGTGATATTGGCATTTACAGCTCCAGGCTGTTGCAACCATCTCAAAATTAATAATGATCACAGTCACTTAAGGTGACACTTCTCAAATTCAGAAAAGGAATAATTTTTATTTTCTTTATGTAATTGCTTTTTCTATATTTGAGCTGGTGCTCTGACTAGCAAGATATTATAGCTCCCTCAAATAATTAAAATAAAGGCAATATTTTCATGCAGTCACTTGATGACAGATTTAGAAGAAATCTTCCTTGCAGTACAATACTTGCACTAACAGAAAGATACACTTTGGAAGCTGCCCTATTACTTCCTGACAAGATTGTTTTTCCAAAGATGGAACTATATTTTAATCTTCCCTATTCATAGTGTAAAACTTTTGAGTGTTTTTTTCCCCCCATTATTTCTCACTAAAACATTGGTAAAGCATTCAGACAACCACTGCATAAGACTCCTGTGGTTTTTAGTACCTGACTTTACTCCAATGATGTTCTTAATTTTTGTCAAGCTAATATAAGGACATCTTTTTAATAATAATTTATCACAGAATCACACAGAATCACAGAATGACAGGTTGGAAGGGACCTCAGGGATCATCTAGTCCAACCTTTCTAGGAACAGCAGAGTCTAAACAAGATGGCCCAGCACCCTGTCCAGATGACTGTTGAACGTGTCCAACGTGGCCGAGTCAACCACTTCCCTGGAGAGATTATTCCAATGGTTGACTGTCCTCACTGTGAAAAATTTCCCTCTGGTGTCCAATCGGAATCTCCCCAAGAGCAACTTGTGTCCATTCCCCTTGTTCTCTCCGTGTGACTCCGTGCAAAAAGGGAGTCTCCATCTTCTTTGTAGCTACCCCTTAAGTACTGGTACACGGTGATGAGCTCCCCTCTGAGCCTCCTTTTCTGCAGGCTGAACACACAGTTCTCCCAGCCTACCCTCATATGGCAGCTTCCCAATCCTTTGATCATCTTGGTGGCCCTTCTCTGGACCCCTTCCAGCCTGTCCACATCCTTTTTGTATAGCGGGGACCAGAACTGTACACAGTATTCCAGGTGTGGCCTGACAAGCTCTGAGTAGAGTGGGATAATAACTCTCTATCCCTGCTGGCGATGCCCTTTTTGATGCAACCCAGCATCCTGTTGGCCGCAGCAGCGCACTGTTTGCTCATGTTGAGCTTTCTTTCAACCAGGACCCCCAGGTCCCTTTCCACAGAGCTTGGAAAAAGAGCTATTTACCACCACCTTTGGGTGCGGCCTGTCAGCCAGTTCCCCACCCACTGCACAGACCACTTGTCTAGGCCATAATGCATTAATTTCTCCAGGAGGAGACTGGGGGGGGCCTTATCAAAGGCCTTGGAGAATTTATAGTAGGTATAAATGTACTTAGACCCTGCATTTCCCTCTGATATTCAGCACACAGTGTTTTATTAGTTGTTTTCTCTTCCTTATTTCTAAAGGCACTAGGTAGTTACAATTCTAGGTAAAGTAGACATTTGTATTGATTTAAACCTGTTCTGTTTAACATGCTTGAACTTTTTCATGTAGAGCACTATTACCACCTTGTGGCCATTTAGGCCATCTATTATTACATTCAGAACAGGACTTGCATGTACTGCAGTCTTCTACATTGGCAGCCTTCTCTGCTTTATAGTTGTCCTTTGGTTTCACCTGGATGCAAAAAAATTAGAGAACTAAAGCATTAAGAATGAAAAATGCTAACATGTTCCGTGTATTATTTTAAAATGAAACCCATTTCTTTAAAAGAGAGAAAAAAACCCTTATGAATCTTGATCCTGCAAATACTTGAACCTTTTCTTCTGGAAACCCTTATCATGTTTCCCTCAAAGTTTAGCAAGTTGTGGTTGTTTATCTTTGGGAAAGGATTCCAAAAGGGTAGTGAAAGAGGGTGTAGTAACTGTCTTGAAACGTACAATTCTAAGCATTACAGTGCCAAAGTCTTATAATCTGTCAGAGGAAATTTAGGTGATCATAAACTCCATCCAGCCAAGCCTCTGTCATGTTTCAGCTGCGGGCACCCATGCACTGCCACAGCATATGCACACTTGACTGACTGTATTTGCCAGTGCAGGGTGTTTTGTATTGTGTAAGCAAAAGATATGGCCCATGTTACGTATGGGCTCAGAGCCTATAATTGCAGTGTTGTATTTACCTTGACATTTTGCTAGCAGATTTTTGGCCTTGAGATGTTGGTGAGATCATTTTATTTTCTGGCTAACATCACATTTGTGCTTAGATGTATGTAAACCAATAGTAGCTAAGACCACTTTTTGATAGCACAAGTTAGTAGCGTTCTCCAGGCTGTCACCTATAAAGGCTCAGATTTAAAAATGTTTTTGGCATCCTAAGATTCAGATTAGTATCAAGTTATATTTATAAGGGCACACAAGTTCTTGCTTTAACCATGGTTCAGATTGCATATAAATAATTAAATTTTAAAATTTGTTCAACCTGACCTCCTTACACACTCCCATAAATCCAGTCAAGTGTGTTTCTGCATCTCAAAATAAATTAATGCCTCCAAATAACCTGTCCTCAAATAACTTTTGAAAATAGGGGATTAGAATCTTTCATTGCTTTGATTCTTCTGAAAAATATATCATCTCAAATCTGTTCACAGATATGATTCCACTCTGAATTCTCAAAAGGTGGTGTGGTAAAAAGCATCCTTTCTATCTGGCTGAGCAAAGAGTAATGCATATACATAATAGCTACTACAGATCATAGAAGGAAAAAAAGCGTTCATCTGCTTCCCTTTACCCAGCTCAGACTATCTGGCTTGTCAACATTGTCACAAATATGAATTATGGGTAATTACTGTGTTTTACGCTAATAAATAGCTAAAGTGGGGAGAAGAATACCAAAATAATGATTAACACAACAAAACAATTATGGTTAATCAAACTGAGTTTTGGACACAGATGTTTGAGGGCTGTGATGAGAGATAAAACACTGTCTATAATGTCCACTGAAAAAAGAATTCAAACAAAAAGGGACCAAAAGGCAAAGAAAAATGTAAATTTTTTTTAAAGAAAGTTTTATGTAGTTTGAACTACATAAAATAAATCAAGATTTCACAGATGTGGGGACCTTTCTAAGAAATACACAGACACAGTATCATTTCTTTAAGGGCTAGAATCAGTAGATGGTCCTGAAAGCCCAAAGTGACAGAGGATTTAATGAACAAGGTACTTTGCAGCAAGTGGGGAGGAGAAGTATTTTTTATGGAATGAGGGTAACTAGAGCTTTTATTTCTGAATTTATATTCAGTATAAGATCTGAGATTTATTTTTTTTATACTGTTGCTCCACTGGATAAGTTCAGATCTTAACTGACATAAATAAACCTGTTTTCAAGGTTATCAGTACCTCTATACTGAGTTTCATAGGTCAGGATTTGACCTTCATATGTCTTTGAAGGGCTGTATTTTTAAACAGTGACTGAGTAGGCAACCAGCATGAAAGCCAAGCAGACATAATTTGCAAAACTGTGTTTTGAAAAGCAGTGCAAAAATGTAACACTTTTCTGTAAGAACATGGTTATTTTTCCTGTCTGCTCCAACTGGTTGTCTAAGTCTTAGGGCCTGGGTTCATTCTGCTTGATTTGAAGAAGCAAATCAAAATGCCTAATATAAAATGCTATTCTGGATTGGAGCCAGAGCTCACTCTCTAGCAGAGAGCAGAAGGTCATTCATATCTTCACTTAGCAGAACTGCCCTCTTTAGTTCAAGTGCCTAAAGCTCCTGTGAAGAGTCCTAAAAGAAGTTATTCAGTATAAATGTCCCCAGACTTGCAGAAGAGGTGCATAAAATTCTCATGCAATCTTTGGAGACTACTTTGAATAGGGTTTTAATAGCTGCAGAGAACAATAGATGTGAAAACCACCAGAAAGCTAATGATTTCTAAATTTACTATCTTTCAGATTAGGAGTTCAAGAGGAATAGGACAACTCTATAAAACTGCAGAAAGAGCTTAAGGAAGCAGTGTGTGATTCCCCTACACTGACGTCTGAATAACTAGTAAGCAAAGAATACTCATTCTATGAATATGACATAGGAACTTACACTGACATAGATGATCGGAGCCTCATTTTTAAATCTTGTCAAGAAATACCACCTTTAACATTGATAAATGTGAAAAATAGCCATAGCATTCATAAATCAGATCAATTATTTTCTGATAGAATGATTTGTAATGGGATAGAATAATTTCAAGGAAACATATGACCTTATAAACATTCAGAAGGCAAAATTATAGAAGCAATCCATTCTGAATTAATTGTTTGTAAGTGATAAATAGTCAATATTTGTATTAGAAACTGTACCAAATGCAAAAAAAAAAAAAAATCAAACCAAAAACCAACTTTGCAAACTGAATGGTAACATTTTGTCCTGATTTGAGATAGATTGTATTTTGGAATTTCCCCTCAGACAGACATTCCGTATGAGGCTTATATCTGCCAGCGCTCAGAAAGGCTGTATGATTCATATGTACTTAATTAGTGGAAAATCTGTGGGGATCAATTCCATTAGAAATAATACCACAGACGATGGAACATACATTAATTGAATCTGAAGGGAATTTGATCAATATTTGGGAATAATGTAGTGCTTTACAAGCAAGCAGATAAAATAATTCACATCTGTAGCTCAGCTCTGGCTTTTTAAAGCTCATTTCTGGGAGGTGCTGAGTGTTGCACATGAATTGACGAGTACCCTATACTATGAAGTGTTAAAAACCTTATCAACAGACATTTGTATAACCAACTACTGAATCTGAGTAGTAAAGCGATCTGTGAGTTACTTTTCTATGGTTGGTCCATGTCATGCTGTCCTCACAAAATTAACTATCAGAATTATTATTTGCATTTATTTAAAACCAAATGAGAGAACAGAAAATAGCGACAGAAGTACTGCACTCTGTTAATGTACTTTGTTAATTGGAGAAAAATAATTTGTTCTGCTAATAACACTCAGCTGTAAACTTTTGTTTAATCCTCATATCTGCCTTAGACATATCATGAGGTAGTTTATATCCTGGATAAATTACAAAATATTTCCTGGTGTCCATTTCTAACTTGTTGCTTTTTTGTATCACGTATTCTGAAATAATGTAAAAATACTTCCATCGCTTTTTCTGTGAGTTATTAATGTGTTGGTTCACATACTATCACATACCAAATCTCCTCATCTTGTTTGAAAGGCAAAAGAAATTGTCAGAATCTTTTGTAAACTAGCTCACACCAAGCTTCTCTGTTATCTTAGGACGCTCTAGGCAGGCAAAAAGGGCTGTAGTTTGGCTTTAACTATGGTAACATTAAACTTGAAAGCAGGATTATGTCAACCCCAGTATCAAGTCCCCTCAAATATCCTCAGTGTTCTGAGTCCCATCTGATTTTTCTGTGCTATTTTTGCAGTCTGACCTTTACATAAGTAGACAGGTGGGAAACGCATGTATCCTGTCAGCTGCCTAATGACTTCCTAATCTGAATAGACTGGTTTATGTCAGCTGTGCCACCAGAAATTCCCTCTTTTATGCTGAACTGATCTGCATTTAAACAAGTCTCAATGAGACTACGTGACAGGTGAAGCACTGTATAAAATGATACCTTTTTAGTTATAGGTAGTATTAATTACTGCAGAATTTTTAGCCAAAACTGTAATTTCCAAGTTTCCTTCGTAAACTGGCATCAGATGCTGTGCAGATGAAGAAGCCCTGTTTAATTAATCCCTGAAATATGGATCAAGTTCTAAGGGCCATTTTATAGCTTGGTGCACACATGTCCAAAATGTGTTCAAAGAAACAATTTAAGTAGAGGTTTTGAGGTAATGGTTTCATTTGGACCTTGAAGGACTTTTTTTCCATGAATATGACTGTTTCATTTCAGAATCTATGGCCTCCACAACATCCTGTGCCTGTCAGTGCCACAATTTCATCATGAGATGTATGGAAAAGGACTTGTTTTTCTGGGGGTGGGGTTTAAAAATATTACTTGTATTACTTGATCATTTTATCAGGTAATCATTAAATGCTGGGTTGCAAGAGTGTATTTGCTAAGCACTTTTACCACAACATTTAAGACTCTCTTCTCTCTCCTTACTAGTCTCTTTCTCTAGCTAAAGTTACAATCTATTTAGTCTCTCTGTACATAAAAGTTGTTCCCCATTGCTGAAGATATTAATCTATAGCTTTTCTGTTTCTACAGTGCTTTTTTTGCAATAAGCTGACCAGAACTGCACCTGGTGTCAAAGTTGGGAATGGTGATATGATGATGTTTTCTGGTTTAGTTTTGGCTACTTTCATTACAATTCCTAACATTCCATCTGCCTTTCTAACTGCTGCTGAGGTTTAAAATTACATTTTTAGTGGACTGTGTACAATGAGTCTAAGCTATTCTTCTGGAGATAATTTAGACCCTCATTATCTGTATGCAAAATTAGGGTTGCTTTTCTCTGTGTGTATTACTTTGCTTGCATCAGTATTTAATTTCATCTGCCACTTTATGTCCAGTCATTCAGCATCATGCAAGCCTTCTGTTCCTTGTCAGAGTTAAATTTGCATGCTGGGTAATTTCTTACCACTGGTAAATATTACAACAAAGTTTTACAAATTTTTTTAGGCTTTGGTTTCTGTCTTTAGTGCAGATATGTGTTTGATCTAATCCTACACAAAACTGGGATACAATGTATGGAAATGAGTCAATAAATAAATAAAATGAGGAGGAAATGGTCAGGGATTTTCTTTTATTATTTTCTACTGCAACTTGTCACATCTTTTTATTGTCTCTTTGCCCTGTTGAAACTAATTGCTTTCAAATTGTGCTTTAAAGGCCATCTTTTATAAGATGTATGTCTGAAAGGCTGATTCTGGAGATGTCATTCCAAATATTTGCAGAATTTAAGTCTGAGGTGTAGTGATGTAAGACATGCTTTAAATAAAATAAGAATGTTAATCAAATAATAAAGTTACTGAAATTGATCCAGAAGATTGCACCTTTATTGGGTTTGGTGGCAGGTTTTTTTTTTCCCCTTTGTTTTTGCAAAGATAAGAGCTGTAGCGGGTAAAGAAAATTTTACCTCTCTCTGTCTTTTGGTATATTACCAGTATATCTTTTAAAGCAGTAATTAGTAAGTGAAAGTATGTGGACTGCTTTTTGGTAATCAGATTATAATGATCCTTTGTTGTTTTTTATAATATATGCATGTAGCAGTGTAGCACAATGAGTAAGAACTTGTGGGCCTCCCTGCTTAGACAGTGATGTAAATGTTCCAAGGAACTTGATCCTACCGGTCTTTCAGTATTTCAAATAATCTCAAATTTCAGAATTTCAAATAAATATTCTAAAAGACCATTCCAGTTTCAGTGAGCTGACAGTATGCTAATTTGATTTAAGTAATAACTGTTTCCTAATTTTAAACTCAATTTCTTATCCTATTTCAAAAGAAAAGAAGTTCATTGCTAAGATTATGATCTTTTTATTTGATCATAGATTCAGCTGCTTTGTCATAGAAAGATGGCTTGTTATTGAATTCTGCAGATGGATACTGGTTCTTAGCAGTCAATGACCTGAAGTCCATGGAAGTCAATGAAAAGAATGCCTCTTGATTTTAGTGAGCTCTGCTTCAAGTTTATGAAGGGAAATGTGGACATTACTAGTGAAAAGGAAAGTTTGGAATTACTGAACTATACTAATGTACAGAAGTTAAATTTCACTTTATTCTTTTTTCACATTTTTGGAAGCCCATAAATTTACCAAATAACATTGAACTAGCAGCATGTATACTAGCAGTGTATATATTATTACTTTTTAAAAACAAAACAAAACCAAAAACCCAGTAAAACATTGTCTGAAGGGCTTGCTCAAAAGCTTGTTGGATCTGATAAAAAGTGTACTTTGTACACTTTGGAAAGTGAACATGAGCCATTAGATAAGAGGCTGAGTGATTATCAGGAACAGCACAGGCTGACTGACAAGGTGAGATAATCTTGTGGGTTCTTATTAGAGACTAGTGGCTTAGCATCTAGAATGGATTCTGCTGTGCTAAAAGTGAAAAACAGATATTATAATATGGTCTGCAAAACATCTGTCAGTCTGTGCACTCTAGTGGATAGCATTTTGGAAGGGTGATATTTCATCACACTATGCAGAGTGAAAGCCATCCGTATGTGAAAAACCTTTCTGAGATTCTGTATCCTCTCAAACCTTTCTCCATTCTTGATATGACATTTATTGTGTGTAGGCCTGGCATTCTGGCCCCAGTACATCACAGCTCTTTTGTAGGGATTAAGCATGTATTCAAGTGCTTTGCAGGACTCAGGCTAAAGCATCTCATAAAATATTTTTTCCTTTTGGAGTGGACAGGAGAGTTTCTTCATTAAAGAATACAAATCCAGTATTCTTGACGACGTAGGAGTAGGAATCCTACACATAAAATTTTTGTAAACCTATTACCTGTACAGAACAGTTAAATTTGTATTGTGTGAATGTATGCTGTAATCGATGGGCAAATAATGTGAAATTTAAAATGAACACAAGTTTATTTCACATCTATGAAACTATGAACAGGAAGTTAGGCTTCCATGAAGTGTAGAAATACAGACAGCTCCGTAACCTAAAAAGACTCAGTATGGCAGCACTTTGAAGTCACTGTTCTTCTTTTTCTCAGTTAGCTAAAGTACCCAGTATGTAGCATTTATGTTTTATTTTACCATAATTTTGCAGAGTATAGATGCAGTGTAATCTTACAATTTAACCTGGGCTTTGTATATGATGTATTGTGTGCTGGTATGTATTTAATTTTAAAATGAAACAATGTAGTTGCTCTTTATTTTTATTTTATCTTTTACCTACAGAAAAATTTTACCAAGGCAAAATTTTACACCATAACATCACAGGAGAGGAAAAAAAAAAAGGCAAAAAAAACCCCATCAAACAAACAAACAAACAAAAAACAACAGAGGGCAGAATGCTGTTTACCATTTATCAGACTAATGCAAACAATACTTCTGATCTTCAGCTCATTTGGATCTTTTGTTTAGAATTCAATCTAAATCTACACTACAACAAAATAAAAATGCATTCTTCTTCAAGACTGGTTTGTTTCCTCTGGTGAAGGTAGTTTGTCAAGTGCTCCCACCTCTGCAAAAAGGAAAAAAAAAAACAAAAAACAAAAACAAAACTAAGAGAATTGAGGCATATGTATGTGTGCACATTAATCTTAACAATTAAATAATGAAATTCAATTATAGTAGTATACATTTTAATATTTTTCTTCTTTCAACTATCAGAGTCAAATCCTTGAACTTTTAATATTTTAATTTATAAACTATTAGGTTTTTCTTTTGAATATTAATAATATCTTCCTGCTATAACTTCACCTTTTTAGAAACAGCAATGATCGAATGACAATGAAATTAGATAAATTTTGTTATGTCAATTGATATTGTTGGAATCCAGCATCTCAAAAGTTTTCATATTACCCAGTTATGGTTGTCATCCTACAGCCTGGTCCATATGGAAAGCCTTTAAAGCTGGAGGGAGCAATTTTGAAGAGGAAAAAGCTGAGGGCCGCTTTTAGTTATCACCAAGGTACTTCTTAGCAGTTAAAGTATTCACTTTATCTTGCAGGTTGAAATGTGTGTCTAATCTGAATAGCCATTCCCTGAATCTGAAACCCCTGAGTGGGAGTTTTCACCCTCCACCCCAAAGGAACATATCTAAGCCAATATATTTAATGTGGTAAAGTTTCATTTGAGCAAAAATGTTCAAGTGTGTCTACCATAAAGTAAGTTTTTCACCTCCTAAATCTACAGTTCCGATTTTGTATAAGAGTTTGTACTAGGTCTTGCCAACAAATATTGTTAAGGAATAATATTATAACATTCTGTCTCTTTTGAAACCTGGGAATACGAGAACTATCTCAGGGAAAAGCCATGTTATATGATCTGGAGATTCCTTTTTTTATGAGGACAGATACCTTCTTTTCTGAATAAAAGCAGCTGTTTTTCATCACTATCCTAAACAAGGAATTGTTACTTAGAGTTACAATACAGCCTTTTTTGCTCATTTGTCCCAAGGAATGAGTAATTTGTATTTCTAGGAGATGCATTTTGTTTTCTTGCCCAACTTAGCAGCTCTTAGCCTACTCATCAGAGACTGCATGCTTGAGCTCAATATGTTTCACACCCTTTCTGTTTTGTCCAGTTGTTGGTTTTACTTCCTAGGCTCACAGAGGGGGGTAAAGGAGCATTTAGGGGTCCTTCTTCTTCACAGTGGCACAACAAATAAGCTACTACTTTGTCCACAGTAAATATACATGCTAATAATCTACTTTAAATATATGTTTACATTATCTCAGGCCCTTAGTACTAACCATAAAGAGTTTTTCTTTCAAATGCAAAGCTGATTCAATAAACACTGGGTTGCTATTTTAAGAGGTAAGAATTATTTCACTTGGGTGGATGTAAATCATTTACAAAATGATGCCAAAGAGATCTAGAACTGTGTTTCCAGATATGCAGAAAACAAACAGATCTCTTGAAAGTTTTTTAATAATGAAATTAAAATACAAATGTAACACGCAGTTCTTTGTTACTATTCCACAGCATACACTTGCCACAAAATTGTTTATAATTTTTTTGTACACAAAGGTAAGAATATAGAAATTAGGGATTTATTGAATTGTCTGCTTTCTAAGACAGAGATTTCCTCAAACATCTGCAGTAAAAATAACTTTTTATTTGTTGTTTTTTTGGGAAGTATATATTATGTTTTTGAACATTTTGTAGCCAGTTTTCAAAGGGCCGAAGAAGTTTTTAGAAGCTCAGAATTGTGGGTTTTTTTTATAAAAGCAAAACTAATGAAAACTCAGAAGCAGCCAGATTTCTTCTTCACCTAATGTTGTAATAAAGTTGCCATTCTTATAGAATCAGCTGTAAGCTCAGTTTTACAATTCTTGTCACAATTTTGAGACTCCACAGAGTTTTTACTAGCAGCATTTTGAGCTGTTTTCCATATTCAGCTTAGTGTTGTTGCAATTTTATGATGTGAGTTTATTGTCAAATACATGCAGAAGGGAGATGTATTTCTTTTGTCACTAAAATAGAAACTGGCGTTAAACTGAGGTCTGACTTAATTTGTTATTGAATTGTTTCATACCAACTCCCATGTAATCAGGCTGTATTTAGTTTGTTTTCAACTCTCCTAAAAGCCTGGTCCATACAATTTTAGTTGTGGCTGTTGTTATTTTCACAGTAACCAGAGTAATCAAATGTTATTAGAACCCTGCTATGTTAGATATACATTGACCTGCAGTTTGGCAGGACTACTGTTACTCTCTGAATCAGGGCTATTCCTAAGTGCACTAACACGGAATTGACAGTTCCTCCCCACAACCAGAGATGCTGTTCAAAGTCTTGCACACTCAAATCTGTAGTAGATTTGTACATTCAAGGCAAGCCCTGGCTTCTTAGTAAATTTCACAGAAGAAAGTGTGAAAGATTAAAAAGGTATTCACTTACCTTTAAGATGCAAATAAGTCAAAAATTCAATTACTGTGCGCAGAATGTTTTCATCAGCCAGTGGTCTTCCAAGATTCCCTATAAAACAAGTTGGTTGTTACTTAGTGCTGACATGGTATAGATCTATTGTATGTGACATTGTGGCTAGGTTTATGAATACGCCTGCTGCGGCGGGGGTGGGGGGAGCTATCTGAAATTTTTTTTTCCTTGTAGTCCTTAATGGAAAATCTCATTTCATAGAAGAGCAGAGCCACTTCAAGGTAGGTAACTGCAATTCTCAGAATCAAAATTGCCCAGCTTTGTATGTTATTGCAGCATAGGAGCTGCTCTGACACCTTAATGGTCATGGTTTTTAAGGCCTGATGAGTTCTGTTGCTGAAGAGAGTTAGCTTCTGTTCTCAACTCTCTCCTTTGTGTCCAGTAGCCTGAGATAGGAGGGAAAAGTATATTTAGCAAACAAATTCATCAGCTTTGCAAAACAGTTAGAAGTTCTTCATGTAGTCTGACTTTGTTCCTAATAAGCCACTCAAGTGATATAGAAGTTATTTGTAGCTTAAAAGCTGGACCTGGGGCTTTACTGAAAGCTCAGAAAGGTATGTTTTTGCATATGCATCTAATGCAACATACTCCTCTTTGATCTTGTGGAAACAGGCTTTTTGATGCTTTTTAAACGGCCCAATTTATCAAGCTCCCTGAGATCTTGCACTTTCAGAGGTTGAGAAGTAAGCTTTCTGTTTCTATTCACAAAAGAATAGAGCCATCTTGCTTTTTATCTACAGGATGGAGAATTGTTCTATATTAGAAAACAAATGGTAGGTAATTTCACAAAGATTTTTAGTTCTCTGCATACAGAACAGATGGGTACCAGTACCTGACTGACAGCCCATTATTACATTACTGAAAATACTGCCATTTGATGTTATTATAGGGGCTGTGCTTAATCTCAGAAAAGACTCTGAAAGACTAACTTCGCAGCAGGTGAATTTGGGGGAGTTCATCCATGATGGAAGAGAAGATTTAGGCCTCTAGTGACATACAGGCCAGAAGGCAGACTGAGCTCTATAGCACAAATAAAAAAATATTGCTGGGTACTTGTAAGTGACACAGAGGTTTCTGGTATATTAATGCAAATTTCTTAAATGCTGACTCTCTGAAAGTCTTGTCTTCCAGTCTTTGAACTGACAGAAAGATACTGTTATAACTTACATTAATACCTGTATTATTTGAAGTCTTAATTTTTATTCCCATCTAACCTGTTATTTTTGTTATAATTAATCATTATTATATTAGTAGATTATTGACCCAGATTTTATTACCAATGTGGTATTTATTGGATAATTATTTTTTCTTTGGTGACTTGAGGATATTGCACGTGTGTATTTCTATACACTTTGCTATTGACCTTAATTCTGTATAGCCAATTCTTGCAGACTCTAGTAAGGAAACAGTAATGCTCTTATAATTTAAAGATTTTTCCTAATTATGCTCAGATTTTTTTTTTTTCCTGGACCTGCTGTTATGTAACTAGCTTACAAGTTTTTCTAGGGTATCTAGAGACCTTGTGAACTTTGCAGCACCCCTTCAAGGAGAGAGAGCAGTCCTTTGCATGAATTCTTTTACAGTAATAATGTAATGCTATTTTAAGATACTTTTGTAAATAGTCACCAAAATTTAACTATAAAAAAAATTTCTTCATTTTCAATTAAAATAAGAATTCTGGCAATCTTATCAATTTTCTGTGTTCAAATCTCCTTTGGATAGGAACTTTGTAATAAACTTCAGCTTCAAAGAAAACTTCTGATGAGAGAAGAGCATCTAAAATGAGATTCGTGACAGAGGCAGTTACATAATTTTCAGATCCTATCCAGACAAGTTTGGTTGAGTTTACTTGTAATTGTGGAGGTGCAGCAGTACCTGGCAAGAGAGTTCCATAAGTCTTAAAGAACATATTCCTGTCAAGGAGCTGGTGGTATATCCACAAATGGTGACATGTTGCAGTGTGAGCTGCATTGTTAGGAAGGCTTTTGTAATCTTTCACATTGTTTTTACACCAGTGTTTGAGGAAGTAGGTTCCTCCTCCCCCCCTTTTTTTTTCTTAAGAACAAACAAACCATCAAATCAAGCAACCAGGGAAAAAAGAAACCCACCATGTAACTATGTGCCAGAACTAAACTGGCAGCCATTCTGAGAACGTCACAACTAAGAAATGTATTAATATTACTCTTCTATTGACAAAGTAGTTATGTCCATGAAATTGTAAATAAGCACATTGCCTTATTTATTAACTTACTTAGTGTTAGCTATGTTTGCATTGTGCTGGGTGGATTTACAATAGCCTGCGAGAACTCTGGGGCTGGGAGGTTGCCTTCCCCCATCAGTGCAGCGACGAACACAATATTCCTCAAGTAAGTACTGTTTTCTTTGGTTGCAGTGAAGAACAGATCACTTTGACAGTCCAAAGATGAGATTCATTCCAGCTTATTTGAGATGTCTGCAGGAGATTTAGTTTCTCCTCAGGAGAAAGGAACAGGTTTTTCTAGAAGTTTCTACATGTTATCCTGAAGTAGGTGTTCAGAATAAATCCTGAAAGTGCCAGCTTCATTTCATAAAGGAACTCTAGACATATATTGTCGACACCCAGCTTTGGATGATGAATCCAGAGCAAGGCTGCATCCTTTTCATTGCCATTTACAATGTTCTGGTGTGTGCAACCTCAAAACCATAAGTTGACTTGATTTCAGTTTTGACCAGGTTCTCTACCTGTTAATGAAGATAATCCATCTGGCTTAAATACAGGGAATATTGTGAGACTCAACATGAATTTTTTTTTTTTTTTTGGATAGTTACGATTCTTACAACATAGACCGTGCCATACTGTTCTGAGGCCTGGCTTCAGCTCTGGAGTGGTAAAATAAAAAAAAATTGCCAGTTACTATATCTTTCCATACTGAAAGGTTCCTTTATGGGCTCACTTCTTTGCTGAAAAAAGTAAACTCTTAAGTGTCTAGGGTGACATTTGAAAAGCTTATTTGAACATATGAAAAGAAAAAAAAACTAGGCTGTTTCAAAGCAATATGATCTATTATACTTTAAAAGCAGCATAAGTATGGTACTTTTCCCTAGCCTCCAAGTTGTTTTAGACTGTGACTGTGTACAAAGAGCGCACTGAACAGCCAAATTTCATTTTTCTTCCTTTCATATGTTTATTAGGATTTTTGTTAAAGTACAGAACAGCCTTGTATCTAGGTCATTAGTTAACTCAATAACAGTAAATAAGTTACTGAACATAAAAACCAAATCAACAATACTTTCTTTCAGAATTTCATTACCTGCTTCAATATCCTCATCAGGCTGTATTTCACGTTTACCAGTGAAACCATGTTTGTCATTGAAAGACCTGTGGTTATCTACTGCATCTGATAAATAAATTAAAAATCAGAGGAGTTAATTGACTTAATGATAACCTTTGCTATATTGGTTACTTTTCATGGATTTCAAAGAAAATATCACAATGGGCACTTTTGACGTACAAAATGACAAAGCAGCAATTAATGTGTCACTAAATAAAATAACCTTTCTTCTGAATTTGTGCTTATGATATCATTTACAGACCCAGTCCTGTACTTTATGAAAGTGTTACTGAATTCAGAGGAAGTTGTAAAGGTGATGTAAGTTTGTATGCTCATGTGTCATTTGGGAAGTTGGTTTTGCTACTTGTTCCTCTGTTTTTAGAAAATGTTGCTGATGAGTTTGCTTAAAAGAAAACTGCAGGTAGTTTTGGAAGGTTATTCATGTAAACTATCTTACATGCCCCTGGTGCCTCTTCTCTCCCCCTTGCAATGGACATTTCCTTTATCAGTAAAAGCTGATCAATACGACCTGCAACAAAGGATGATTCCTATTATCCAGTCTTAGATAAATGGCACTTTGACAAGTACATTTCCCCACAGTATCTGCCAATTTGGTTAGATCTGCTTTGGGGAAAATATACTTCCAGACATTTACAGAACCAGCTAATATGTTTAAGACGCATTAGTCTTTTTTTTACGTGTTCTTAAAGTTAGTTAAAAAGAATGAAGAAAGTCACAGTAAGTATCTGTAGTATTTGTCATGTATTACTGAGGCTGAAAATATAGAAACGTTGATAATGAGTGTTTTTACATGAACAAGATATAATGGTAAAACGACAGATATTTGAGTCAGCTTAGCTCTGCATTTGTAATTCTCCATCTTTGTAAATGGATGTGTTCCTGTTTAAGATATAGGAACATGTATCTTGTTTATACATTAAATATTTTTTCATATAGTGAACTGTTACTATTTACAGTCACGAGTTTGCATGTTATTGTTTTAATTTGTTTTGCTTTAATTGAAAAAATAATATAATGAAGACAGTTAGTGAAGCCATTTTCAAATAGATTTAAAGGTGAAAGCTGAAATACATTGAGAAGTGCTAAAATGACATTTTGTCATTCTTCCTTTGACATCTAAGATGTTATAAGATTTTGTAACACTTGCGGGGGGAGTAATTTTCATATTAAAATTGCAGTTCAGAAGCACAAAGAGTGACCAGATACGCTTCTGGATATGAAACATCACAACACAATTCTGATTTAGAAAAGAACAGTTATTGTCTAAGACAACTCAATTCTATGATAAGCATGTAACAAATATTTAAAGAAGTATTATCCCAAATTAGTTTTTTCAGTCTTGCAGGTTTAGACAAAATTACTGTATTCACCAGAAAAGTGAGTAGCACACTACAGCAAACTGGTTTACAAGAAAAAACAAACCTGCTGTATTTTGAAATAATGCAAAAAAGAGTGCTTGACTTACGTGGCCCAAGCAGGTAACCAGCACTATTCAAAGTCCAGCCCCTTTTTTCTTTTGCCTTAAAAAAAATAAATGCAAGTACGTTATTGCATGATCTACACAGTGCTTCCTGAAGACAAAGCAAACAACACGCAAATGGACATTCTCTTGGCAGAAACTATCTTCTGAAGGCTTGAACTCAAGAAATATTCTAAAAAATAAAAGCCATTAATATGGAAGAAAATGTTAATGGTGAACTCTTGCCCCCTCCCCATCTAAGTCAATAGTTTTGCTATTGATGTCCATGTGGTATAATGAATTCACACCATATGTGAAACTGCAAATCACACTTTGGAGGCAGAAATTTTTACTTTATACTCCATGTTTATGTGACCACCTGATAATAGTCACCTTAAAAAAAAAAACAGCAATGTTTTATTGTTTGGATTTACATGAGTCTCTTTATTAAAAAAAAAGTCCATACGTACACCACCATTTGTGTCAGATGGGACATCAACTCAATTTTGGTCTATAAACGAGATGCTCTTTTTCCCTTTAGTCATATTATTTGTTACAAGGTTGTTAGTATCAAAAAGCCCCAAATTCTTAACTAAAAACCTGTGTACTGCCCAGAATGTTTTGAGTGCTGCATCTTGTCCAACACCTATATCTAAATGCAGTGTACATCACTGCAAGGTATAGCGTTACTTGCTAGCCAAGACACAGATGCTGCTCAGCAGGCAGGCAGGGCCTCCAACAGCAAAACCAGTACTTACTGAGAAAACCAGTCCAAATGTTTCTGACAGGGTGGCACAAAGGATTAAAGACAGAAACAGGAGACCAGTGCACCTCTGCATCTGGAAAGAAACCGTGCTAGGGTAAATGCTCTGAGTTACCGCTTTGCCTGCCAGTTCCAGACCCGCCAGAGCACACGAGCATCCCCGCCGCGGGTGGGACACGGGGGTGAACCTTCTTCCCGTGGGGCAGAGCCACTGTGGCTACCGGCTTGGCACCCAAATTCCCACTGGGAGAGAGGTGGGGAGTACCTTGAGCTGGGGTGGGTCTCCCTCGCTGGAACTGGCGCTGGCGCTGGCGGCGGGGCGGTCTGTCCCGGGGCTGCCTGCAGTCCTGCCGGCGAGCGCTCACTGCATGGCCCCGGCGCACGGGTACAGAGCTGCGCACCCACCCTCCGCTCCGCCGCTCTTTATGGGCTGCAGCACCGCCGCGCCGGAGGTGAGGGGTGCCCCCCCGAGCGGGGGGGGAGCCGAGAGCCGCCCACCCCCTCCCCCTCCCCCGGGTCATTTCCCCCCCTCGCCAACCCACTGCATTAGGAAGGGCAAAAATTACAGCAATTCAGTTAGAGGTATTTGGAAGCACGAGGCAGGCTGCAGGGAGATAACAGCCTGGGCAATTACCTCCGATTACTGGCCTTGGGCAGGCTGGTGAGCGGGGAGAGGAGCTCTGCTCTGTGCAGAGCCCACGCCTGGCACCCTCCGCAGCGTCCCGAGGGCTTCCTTGGTGGTGGGGAATAAGAAGGCGTAAAGTGAATACAGATCACTTTGCAGAGACTCGGGTACAAAAGCAGAGCTAAATACAAACGTCTGTGTGAGATGCTGGCTAACAAGATTCATGGCGTTTGGGAATACTGTGGACTTCACACCCCTCCTGCTTGGCTTGCAATCCCTGGAGCTCCCCGTGGGCCAGGCCACTCGCTGTTCCTTAAAATTCTTTTAACTCATGCCCTTTGCTCTAGCATCAGAGCAGAAGGAGCTGAGTCAAAACTCTGTTATTGTACTTCCTTGCTGCTGTGTATCCAATATCACTTTTATTTATTTTTTTTTTTAAGTTTATCTGTGAAATGCTAAGGATGTAGCTCTCCCCAGCCATTAGAACAGCCCTGGTCTGCTAATTTACAAGCAGTGAAGTTTCACCAGTTTGCTTATCTTAGTTTGGTTACAGCTGGCATTGGGGTGTGCAAAACTAATTACAAGGCAGAGATTCCAATGTTAGTTCCCTTTTTCCCCCGCCAAATGGTATTGTCTCTGCAATAGATGAGTTTATTCACTACAAGTCCCTCAAATTCACCTTTCATTAAGAAAAGTATCACAGATGTTGCACAGAATAAGTTATGCTTCCAGCTCCTTTTTTAGAAGCTGTTTAAGATTCTTTACAAACTTTAACACAGTGTGTATGTGAGCTTGAATGTGGAGCCGAGACAGCTATCAAACAATGCAATACACCTATCTTTGACCAGTTTAAAAGCAAACGATTTTTTCATTTCAGTGTAGCAGAATGTTCATAAACCAGGCTAGAAGCAGAAGCTGTGTCTTGTAGCTCTGCTTCCTAACCTTTTTTTCAGGAGCAGTAGGGTTACACTAGTCTAGCCATATTACCGGATCTCTGATCTAAAACTGCTTGAATAAAGTTTATTTTATACAATTCTTAAATGCTAATGTACATAAATGGGAAGCCTAACTTTGTAGATTTCGTTTGATGCTTTTTATCATTTGCTGAGGATGTTCTGTCAGCCATTGCATGATCTTCCCAATTCAGGCTAGATAGATCTGGAAAATAGCAATATAATTTTTGTAAAGTGTTGTTTTCCTTTACCTTATCAAAAATGCACTGCTGGATGAATTTCATAGCTTTCAACTGTTAACTCCCCAAAGTCATTTCAGAAACTTGAACTTCTTGGTGACACAAACGTTTTCTTTGTGATATTCGAATAAAACTACAGAAGTTATGTCAAGAGATGGTAAAATTTACATTCAAGCAATATTACCAAAAATGTGTTAATTCTGTTATCTTTGACTGCAGTTTGTTCTTCAGGTTCCTGTAAAAACTATTTGAAACAATGTATTTGAACCTGTAATTTTTATTCCAATTTTTCATCACAATACTTGCATCTTCTTGTCAAATTACAGAGTAAAATGATCTCTTCATCTCCACTAGAATTAGATGCAAAAGAAAGCCTCTCTTTATATACTCAAAGGCTTAATCCATCACTTGCCCATCATACTTTTTTCCTAAATCTATCTTTAGGTTAGTGTCAATTAAATAATTTTATCAGTCATTCCTACAATTGATGTTCTCATTCCCTCAATTTTCTTTGTCAAGAATGTTATTAGTCTTTTTTTACTCCATAGGAATTTTAAATCTCACTGCTCAGGCAGAAGAATTCGAAGTAGTCCAAAGCCTGCCTTTCCTAGCTTAGCTTGAAAAATGGCCATCTCTGTGACTTCATGGTTTATTTTCTTACTGAGGTGACCCTTCAACATACTAATTCTTCCACTGATTTATTTGTTGTTTGGTTAATTGTAAAGGCTTACAGTAGCTGTTAGGTAATGCCTAGTCCTCACCAGGGGTTCACCATCAGACAAACTCACAATGACTCATCTAAAATCTACTCAAGTCAATAGAACAATAAGCACTGATAAGAAAACTGTCTTTAATGTCTCTAAATTGATGCATGAGAGACAGGATTACCATTGGCTATCTCACACAACAACACATGCTCTATTCTATAATTGTAACAGCATTTCATAATAATTATATGAAAACACAGGGGAGAATACTGTTCTCAGCCAGAGTAAAAAGCTTTGAATTTTTAAGGAAATGACAGTAAGGATTAAACAAACAAGAGCATTGAAACTTCGGGCTTGGGACAAAAATTAATTGCATTTTTGTCACTGGACATTTAATGTTGAGAACAAGGGGTAAATCCTAAGGATTCTACTATGTGTTTAATGGTAAAAAATGGTCTTACATACAATTTATGAGGTAGGATGACCTATTTTATTTTTAGGTAACAAAAACCATAAACCATCAAGAATGGTTACTTCGTATAATATTCAGGAAAAACACTGAATAAAGGTGGATTTTGCAGCATATTTTGGAAGGGAGTTGCAGTGGCCCCCTTCACTGTCAAGCTTACTGAAGGATGATGAATGAAGCAGGGAAAATTTTGTCTGCTATTTCTGTGTTGAAGTTGTATAGCCAGATTTGGTTTTAGCAACTCACCGATGAATATTAAAACCAAATATTAAAACCCACTACATTCACAGAGTGCATGAAAAATGAGTGAGGTTTTTCTCCTGCTTCTCAGGTAACATCAAGTCTAAGTCTGAACATATTGTTTAAGACCATCCTCAACTATGTACACAAAATCTCTAATATTATATGAGCAATGGCAATGAATTCTAGGCTCGGGAGTTAAGTTACCAGAAAAATTTGTCTCCATACACTGGAGTAATTCCAGTGAAACACTGACATTACAGAAAGTAAATGTTTTATTAAAGGACTGTCATCATCCAGCTAAATAGAAATTATTCTTTGCAGAAGTTTGAAGATGTCCATCTTCAAATCTAATTCTATATTTACCAGGGCATCTCTAACATGCAGTGACACCAGTAACTTGTGTTACAGTTTCTTCTGCATTGGAAACAATTTTAGATTCGTGAGATCAGTGCTTTAACCCTGAATACAGGGTTTTACCATCACTGAGCATGGAGACCACAAATGCAAGGCTTTCTGTAGCTAAATCTAATTCTGAGTCGGAAAGGCATAGATTTATTTCCAACAGAGTATGGGCACTGACAGATCTGAGTATCGAGAAGCAGTAAGGCATTCCAGTTGCCAACAAGGCTGTGAATTGCTTCACTGATTCAAAGATACAATGTTATTTTGGTGGTAAATGAGGACACTGTCACAGGGCTGAAAAGTTAAGAGTTTTTCTTTCTATTCAGCAGCACTACCCCACCCTTCAATATTTGCTCCTTGTTAACCTAAGCACAGATAAGTTAAAGATGATACTGTTTGCATTTATATGACATAGAACTTCAATATGCAACTATCATTTTGAAAGTAGTTTGCTCTTTAAGTCTTTGAGAAACCTTTTGATTATTTTTCCCCCTTCAGTCTTTGAGAAACCTCTTAATTATTTTTTCCCTCACACATATATGACTTGTTTCTTCTTTAATGGATGTAGAACAGAGAACATATTTTAAAAAATAGTAATAAGAGAAGGGTCATTTTCTTCATCCTTCTAAAGCCTTTGCTATTGTTTTCTTCCCATTTTCCCATTTTGTAATTTCTGTAAAATATAGGCAATTTTCAGTGAGTGAATCCTTTGCCCTTTTTACCACCTGCAGCTCAGTGTCAGATAGAACTAAATATTATAGATACCTTCTGAATGAAGGGCTATTTTCTGTTCTGAATTACACTGATATCAACTAATAATTTCCTGTTATTATATCAGTGTGCTACCAGAGCTATTATTCACACAACATATATCATTGCAACAAAACTGTGACTACCACGTGTTAGATCATCTTATATCTTTTAAAAATTACTTTTGGTTCAAGAAGCCCATTGTTTTTAGATTAATTGTGTATAAAAAACGAAACAACTGAATGAAAACTTCAGAGAAAAATTCTGAAAGTTAATTACTATACACATCAATAATTTTGTGAGAAATTATAAAAAACCCTTAGTCTTGATTTTGGCTTCATAAAACCTACAGGAGAATAATGTATCTGTCGCATTTAGTTAAAATTAGCCAGTAGGCTCAAATCTATCAAGGACAGCTTGCCAGCCAGCACAATTACATATGCTTCATATGCTAAAGAAGTCAGACCAAACCAGAGGCTCTCCTGATGAGGGTTTATCTGAGAAAAACACTGAAAATTTGATATATTCTAAGAAATACCATTTGCAAGGGTTTCAAATTCTGACAGTAGTGGATCAATGCAGATTGCACACCCTACTGCCATTTCTAGTCTTGCACATCCCCAGACCACTGCTATTTGGGCAAAGCAACTATATGCAGAAGCCTCTTTGAAATTCCGGGAGACCCTCTGCGCCAGCAGTTTTCTTCATAGGCCAAGGAGGAAGATGGCTTCAGAGTCACTGCCTTTCTCAGAAACAAATACAGAGTCTCAGCTCTACATGTAAGAGGCAACAGAGCTTGGTGCTCAGCTACTGCTAAGGTTAGAGCTCAACTTTTTGGGAAGCAGCAGCTGTGGCTGAGTCCTGTAACAGCCTGGAACCTATGACTCAGAGGGCAGGTTCACGACTTTCTAGATGCAGAGGCTCCTTACCAAAGTTCTGAATTCTGATGCTTGCCTGAAGGAAATTGGTTCTTGGCTTAAGTTTCCATTTAATTCCTATCTCGCCAATGAATTCCTCCTCCTTTGAATAGTAAACTCAGTGGAAGCTCACACCTATCAAGCATAAGGGAGCTGTTTCTGCTCCTGCAAGATCTCAGGAGGAATTACT
Organism: Phalacrocorax carbo; assembly: GCF_963921805.1. NCBI lineage: Eukaryota > Metazoa > Chordata > Aves > Suliformes > Phalacrocoracidae > Phalacrocorax > Phalacrocorax carbo. The sequence goes on from NC_087517.1 coordinate 50,451,147, forward strand.
GCCTACCCACTGATGAGAAATGACGTGATGACAGCTAACTGTCTCCTGGTAAGACAGTCCCAACCAAAAGTTGAGAAGCTTTTCTTGTTGAGAGGCAACAGAGATGTGAAGTATTTTTTTCTCAACCTCCTGCTCAGTGTGGAATCATACACTTATTATATTGTTTCTCAATTTAATTACTGAGGGAACATATGTGAATAACTCTATATAGATGCATCATGCCATATGATATCTTTTTTTTTTTACATCACATGAAATAATCTTCATATATTTTGTGCATTTTAATGTTAAACAATCTGAAGATTCACTGCTTTTAAAAAATCTTGCCTATGGTCAAAATAATATTAGTTCCTTATTTGAAAACAACATCATCATAACTCAATTAGAGTTCCTCTAGTGCCTTTGAAAGCTCTTAAAATATGCTTATGAGGCATGATGAGGAAGGTTCCTATTATTAAATTATAGTTTTGCATTTAAATCAGAATGAAACCAACAATCTGCAAATATTGTAATTTTTGAATGGGACTTTATTTCAGCATCACTGGATGAACAAAGTTTGCAAAATATAAATAATTACCACACATCATCTTAAACTGTAGTTTAGAATGGAGGTTAAGATGGATTAATCTAAACGTAGGATTAGAGTGCAGCGGTTCCTGTGGAAAGGCATGCAGAAAGGGCTACACACACTGCCGGTTATCGGGTTGCTGCCTGCTCTGCTCACCTGCAGACTTAGGCTGCAGCCCCCATGGTCACCCCAGCTAGCTGCTGGCTGTGCAAGCCTGCTCAGTAGCTTCAGATCATCAGGGACTTAGAAGGGTTTATTAGGCAGTGCTTTGAATCTGTCAGAATCATGGCGGTTGAGACCAGGCAAGGAGTGACCTCTGCAGCAGGCAGGAATCAACTACCTAGGCAGGCTAGCCTGGGACAAGTGGAGACAGCTACCCCGAGAGAGCTTCCTATCAGGGAAGCTGCTGCAAAGACTGCACCTCCCCTCCTGGGTGGAGGAGGGTAGAAGAGTAAGATGTGCTCTGGTAGAGTCACTCAGGCAGTGGGTGGAGGAGCTGCAGGAGGAAGTTAATATGCAGTATTAAGTATTAAGGATGAACAAGAAATAGACTGACTATTATTTGAGACTTTGCAAGAAGAAATATTAGTGCCCCATGGCACTGACCTCTAAGGCCTACCAGGCAAAGAGTTTCAGCAGCGAACAGACAGTACCTTGGAGAGTGAGGCACTATGGTCTTTGGTGATCCATGGGAACAGGTTATCACTTCACTCTCCTTCCTTGTATGTACCAACCAGCAACAGGTATGAAGCCTGGGCAGTGGACAAAGCCAATGAACAAGGTTCACAGGGAGAAATGGCACCAGCAGCACACACTAAAAGCTGCAAAAAGAAGTGGCAAGTGCTAGTAGTGGGTGACTGCCGAGAGGCACAGAGGCACCCATCTGCCAACCTGCTATACACTGAAGGGAAGTTTGCTGCTTGCCAGGAGCCAAGATATGGAATGTCACAGGGAGATTGCCACAATTGGTTAAAAGAACAGACTACTCTCCTGTACTACTTCTCCACATGACCACAAGATATTCTTTGATGAATACAGCCTACTGGGGAGAGATGGGATCTACCAGATAGAAAAGGCAGACAAATCTTTGCTAGCAGATTGGCTGATTAAGTGAATCATGCTTTAAACTAATGAACTTGGGGGATTGTGTCCAAAGATGTTACACCTGCATATTCATAAGCAAGAGGTTGGATGTGTGCACCCACCAGGGTAGTGAGAAATGCTCCTCAACCCCCTCCAAATGCAAAAGACCCAAGACCAGCCATCCCAAGTGCATGTATACCACTGCACATAGCCTGGGTAACGTACAGGAGTAGCTGGAGGTCCATGCTCAGTCAGAGAGTTATGATGCCATAGAAATCACAGAAATCTGATGGGAAAACTCACATGATGAAGACCACAATGGGTGGCTGCAAGCTCTTTCAGAAAAATAGGAAGGGAAGACGAGGCGGTGTAATTGTTCTTTATGTAAAAGAGAAATTTGAGTGTATGGTGGTGAGCTAGGGAGACCATGAAAGTTCTATGAATGTCATTGAGTCAAGATTAGAGGGATTGTCACCAAGGGGGTTCTCGCATTAGGGAACCTCCCAGTCAAGATGACGAGGCCAACAAAACCTTACTTTGTCTGCTCAAGGAAGTCTTGGGCCAACAAAACCTGATCCTCATGGGTGGCTTCAACTACCTGGACGTTTGTTGGGAAAACAGTACAGTGGTGCACAAGTCATCCATCAGGCTCCTGGAATGCGTTGAGTACTGCTTCCTGCTACAGATGCTGGACACGCCGGCTCAGAACAGCGCATTGCTACATTTACTGGTCACAAACCGAGAAGTCTTACTTGACTACATCATTACTAATGGTAGCCTCGGATACAGCAATCATAACATTGTGGAGTTTAAGATCCTGTTGAACACACTAAAGATCAGTAGCAGGACAAAGACTCTGGATTTTAGGAGAGCCAGCTTCTATATGCTCAGAGCCTAGCTATAGCTATATAGCTTATAAGGGATTTCATGGTAAGCATCCATGGAGGGGAAGGGAGCTTAAATAACTCCCAGTGAGTGCTGGGGTTATTTAAGAACAATCTCCTGGAGGGACAAGAATAGTCCATCCCCTACAAAGGGAAAGGAAAAAGGCAGAACAAGAGATGACCGTGGTTTAACAATGAGCTTCTGTGTGTGCTTAAAAAGCAAAAAAGAAGCATACTAGCTATGGAAAGGTGGCCAAATACCCACTGAGGATGACAAGAACCTTTTGCTAGATGCAGTCAGGAAGGTTAAGGATCAGTTGGAACTGAAATTGTCCAAAGATATCGAGAACAAGAAAGATGTGAGCAGTAGGTATAAGCACAGGGAAGACATAGGCCCATTACTAACCATGGCAAGGAAGCTAGTCACTAATAATGCTGGCAGTCCAGAGGTTCTCAATACCTTCTTTGCCTCTGTCTTTACCGGCATAGCTGGACCCCAGATCATAGGATCAAATAGCTACAACAACACATATGTTGGCGGAAGGGCTGTTCTGAGGCTTCTTCCAAGGTCTCAACCCACATAAAATCTATGGGCCTGGGCAGGATCCACCCTGGGGTGTTGAGAGAAGTGGCTGACATTGTTGCAAAGTAACTGTCTATAATCTTTGAAAAGCCGTGGAGATCAGGGGATGAACCTGATGACTGGAAGAGAGCAAAGGTGATCTACAAGAAGGACCCAAAAGAGGAACTAGGAAACTACAGGCCCATAGTTTACTTCAGTCCCTGGGAAAATAATGAGTCTTCTTGGAAATTATTACAAGCCAGATGAAGCAGGTGATTGGGAAAAGCCAATACAGATTTACCAAAGACAAATCATGCCTGACTAGCCTGATCACCTTCTGCAACAAAATAACATCTTCTGTTGATGTGGGGAGACCTGGACTTCAGTAAAGAGTTCAACAGTGTTCCCCATCGCCTCCTCATTGACAAAGTGGCACAATACGGATCGGGTGGGTGGTCTGTGAGATGGGCTGGTGATCAATGTTTTTTGCTCAGGCTGGCAGCCTGTCACATGTGGAGCCCCCCAGGGATTGTTATTTGCCCCCACACTGTTCAATATCTTTGTCAGTGGTCTAGACAATGGGATTGAAAGTACCTTCACCAAGTTTGGTGATGAGGTGAACATGATAGAAAGGTAAGCCCTCTTACAGAGACACCTGGGCAGGCTGGAAGAGTGGGCTAGCAAGAACTGTATGAAGTTTAACGAAGACAAGTGCAAGGTGCTGCACCTGGGATGACATAACCAAAGAGTCCAGTACAGGCTAGGACCTGTGTGGTTGGGGAGCAGCCTTGCTGAAAGGGCCCTGGAGGTCCTGGTGGGCAACAAGCTAAACAGGAGTCAACAGTGTGCCGCTGCAGCAAGGCAGGCAAATCGGATCCTAGGCTGCATTCACAGGGGTATTACTAGCAGAGATAGAGTTGTGATCATTCTGGTCTAGTCAGCGCTTGTTAGGCCACAGGTGGCTTACTGTCTCCAGTCCTGATCCACACAATTCAAAAAAGACACAGACAAACTGGAGATGGCCCAAAGGAAGGCCATGAAGATGATCAAAGGGCTGGAGAACCTGTTCCATGCAGAAAGACTGAAGGAGTTAGGTCTTTTCACCCTGGAGAAGAGAAGGCTGGGGAGGAATCTCATCACAGTTTGCCAGTACCTAAAAGGCAGCTACAAAGAGGATGGAGGTTCTCTTTTCACAAGGAGCCACATGGAGAGGACAAGAGGCAAGCTGCACTGGGAGAGGTTTCATCTTGATATAAGACAGACATTTTTTACAGTGAGAACAATCAGTCTCCCAGGGACTTAGTGGAGTCCCCATCACTGAGGTTTTAAGGTCCACTGTAGTCTAGCGGACAGGGTGCTATATAATAGGTTGAACTAGGTGATCTTTCAAGGTCCCTTATAACCTGGGCTGTTCTAAGTTCTATTATCCACTTAAAATATTATTTCTAAATTACAATAAGTAAGTTACCAAATTATGTGCCCTAAAGTAAGGATCCATAAGAAAACTAGTCAGTGCTTTCATGGCTTTTATTTTTTAACAGGTCACAATGCCAATTGCTTCATTAACAACTATGTTGCAATATTATAATACAAAAAGCCTCACAAGCAGGCATTTCAGACACAAAGTACATTCACAATAATGCAAAAAGAATCTACAGAATATTTACATCTAGTATTTTCCAAAAATATTTTTATATTAAGTTCATTTAAGTATAAGAAAATCAGGCAGAATGTTGAAAGTTAGATGTTCAGTTACCAAATACTATCTTGTATCTTTGTTGTTGTTAGTTTTTATTTTACTAAAGCACAAAATGGAATTAGCAGAATGATATTACACAGCCTTCATTATCCTACTGTAAATGCACCCAATTAGTCTTGTTCTGCTTTGATAAGAAATAACCCATTCCATCTTACAACCCACTGTGTAATTTGAAAACAGGTTAGGGAAAATTTGATGTTTTGCCTTGTATTCCAGAAGTGGAAAGGCTTGAGCACATTTGATCTCTTGCAAGGAAGGCTGAAAGTGATAGCTGAACAGACTGTTCTCCCACATCTTCCCAATGGAAAAATAAATAGACAAAAAACTTCCTTCTGTTCTCCTCTGGAAGGCTCCTCTGTGACGCCCTGGTGATAAGAATACACTAGTAGCAACTATGAGGTAGAAGTTGTTCTCCCCAACAAAAACCTTCCAAAAAACAAAACAAGCAAAAAAAACCTCCAAAACCAAAATAATTTGATCTTAGGCTAAAAACAGGTCTCAGTGGCCCTGCTTTCAAATGTGGAATTTCAGCTCTGAGAGAACACAGTAATTTTATGAGATGTTGAGACATACAGTTCAAAGAGATTGTGCAAAGGTAAAATTATGTTAAAGTCATTTTTGCTCACACCTGTGGTTCATATGGAGGCAAAACGTGTCTTATATTTGGTAGGATATATACTGAAAGCCTGATGTGTGCTTAACACACAACATTTCTGAGTCTCAGTAGGAAAAGAAGGGCTTAACATCTTTCAAGATCCTAGCTTCCATCAATATTTTTGACATATAAAGGTAGAGGTATTGGCTTTTTTTTTTTGTTTGAAAATCTTTTGTTAATACATTTTATTATTTTCAGTGGAATAAGGGGGAGAAAAGTCAGTATGTCTGTGCTGTATGTGACCTTTTCCATGGCTTTGCAGAATAAAAATGCCAATGATATTATGCATAAGATAGGTTAAATAAAACACCCTTGCCAGTGCAATGGTGTTGTATTGCTGAAAAACGAATGTTTATGAATTCAATATCAAAAAAACAGTTTACATGTTGTTTGCGTGTGTATTGTTGCCCTGTAAAGTGCCTGTTCTTTCCACTGGCTACAGAGGGAGCCCATGCTCTTAATTTAGACCAGGGTTTAGACAATGTGAGTTGCCAGATTATTTGCATTTTGGGGCAATAAGAGAAGGCTGAAGGATTCTTAGCAAACAAAACCACAAATAAAAGACTATTAAGGTGTAGAGAGGGCTCACACAGTCTGCTGAAATACTAGCTTTCAAAACAAGCAAATGAAAAAATTCCCTAACAATCACTAAACAGTCCCAGCAAAACAGAAGTAAATCGGGGCAGGTAGAAAACAAAATCTTCTGTGGCTGGTGCGCATGTCTGGTAGGGGGATTGCTTCCCACCAAACTAATTTCAGTTCCTTAGCAACACTCCTCTGCCCCCAAGTTTCCTTATTACAGAAAATAAACAGGAACAGAGGTAAGCACTCCTCCTGCCCCCCCCAAGAAAAAGCTTGAGAGTGAAGAATAGGGACACACAGGATGGGATTCAGCTTCTTAACAACAGGAACTTACACATGAGTATGATATCAAGTTCCCATAATAGTGGGAAGAGAATCAATATGGTCAAAAATTACTCCACTTTTAAGTATCTTAGCGCACTAGCTTCCAGTGACTCTTTTGGCTAACTATCCATTGACCATTATGGAAGCTTTGACATGTAGTTTACCTGCAGGGTCTTAAATTAATGGCACATTATTCCAGCCATGATGACAATCTTTCAAAAAAAAAAAAAATGTTAGAAAACAGTGATCAGTTGTTATCCAGGCCTAATGGTGGCTAGAAGAAGGTAGAGCTGGATTATTCGGCAAGAAAAAATATTGAGGTTGGTATTAGGAAAGACTTTCTAACTATATGGTTAGAAAAAGAATGTTATAAGAAATATCATGGTAGAGGCTTTATGTGGAGGCTTCTGTAGAGAACAAATTCAGTGACTGTGTCAGGAATAATGCAGGTACACATAATACTCCAGAAGAGTAGTACTTCAACTACATGATCTCGCCATTCTACCTATATGTCTCTGCCTGCGTCAACAAAACCCAGGGACAGTGCGTTTCTTAGAATTATTTCAAACCTATTTAGGCTATGACATAATCTGGATTTTTACTGTTGTGACTGTGCATTTTAACCTCATGTACTCCCCCAACATATTCATCATCTTTACTACCTAGCTTCCCTCACGTGTTGTCATCTTACCTTTTGTTACGTCCTTTATTACTTCCTCTGTCATTCTTCTGCTTTGCTGTATGATCATGACTCCTTTTCGTAGTCTCTTTATCCCTGTCTCATTTCATTTCTGTTCTTTTTAGTCTGTTTTTCCTAAAGAAATAGAGCTCATAGTATTACTCTACCGTATTCTCTTTTGTCCTTTTCCCACACATGATTTTGTAAAAAAAGGCTTAAAATGAAGCATGCCATCAAGCATAAGGCATAATCTAGCAAACCAGGTTTCATTAATGATGGCTGAGTTACTGATTTATCTTTTTTTTAGTTTTCATGGTTTCATACAGTAATTAAATTGGAAAAATCCTCTAGGAGCTATCTAGTTCAGCCTCCTGCTGGTAAAATGTCCAGCTAGACCTGGTTCCTCAGGGCCTTAACCAGGTGAGGTCTGAATATCTCCAAAAGTGGAGATATTCCCCCACTTCTGTAGGCCCGCGCTCCAGTGTTTGACTATCTCCAGGTCATCCTTTTTCCTTCCTTTTATTTAGTTGGAATTTCCTGTGTTGCAACTTGTGTCTGTTGACTTTCATCCTCTCATTGTGCATATCCCAAATTGTGCAGCTGTAGCACAAGGGAAAGTTCAATTTCTGGTAGTACTTTTTGTGACCCAGAGTTTGTATGAAACAGAGCACGTAGCCTCCATTAAATGTCTCTTTTCCTCAGATAAATATATATTTAAAAAGTCACCATTTTTGTATAATCAAGATGTTGCAAAAACAGTAACAAGTGGGTGGTTTTGTCTTAACTGGAAACTGAATCTGGATGATAAGAGAAGTCCTTTGATTTAACTCTTTAGCATTTTGGTTTATGCCATTTGAATGTTAGCAATTATCCCTTGCCTTTCTAACAACGACTGTACTATATATGACTCTAAATGAGCAGTCCTTTAGTGAAAACAGCAACTGTAGTTTTCATTTTGGGCTAGCGACACTTTAATCAAAATTAATTCCAAACTATCTTTCATAATTTCACAGAATGATCTGTCATCATGTCCATCATTTTGCCTTATACCTTATAATCACAAATTGAAAAATACGGCCTATGAGCTGCAGAATAAGATCTACATATCTAGCTGAAAATACTTTTGAAGAGTTTTTTTCCCAATATAATATAAGGTAAAAATCAAAAAGATCACCAAAAGCAAGGCACTGTTAAGAGCTATCTGATTACAGAAGCTGATCATGGTTTACTGGAAGTCTCACTGCCTCATGTGCAGCTCAGTTATCTGCATTAGCATCTAGATTCTATATATTTTTTTAGTTTGCTTATCGTTACTAATAAAATTGCAGAACGTATAGTTTAAACCTCTGGTAATGATGTATTTAATGGGAAGAAATTATGTTTCTAGCTCTTCCTTAATCTCTTTTTGAAACTTTTCCTCACTGGAGTCCATTTATCCTTCTCTTTAGCACATAATAATTACAATTTCTTGTACTTACAACACTAATCCACCTAACTGTTTAAGACAAAAAGATTTCCTACGTAGTATTTTTTTCTTCTCAGAAATATTGTTTTCTTACCAATCAATCCTTGTTTCAGTATTAGACGATTCTACAGAGAAAAACCCAAAGAAACAGACTCAAGTTGTTTTAAGGGCTGTTTTAATGAAAGCAACCCCATTTCCTACACCTGGTTATAGAAAAGTGCTGATATTACACGTATTATGAAAAACTCCACAATATCCTTTATCTTCTCAATTTAATGGCTTATTCTGTTTGAGATCACAGAGTTTGTAGGTTGACGTGTTGTACACCTCTTGCCACACAGCCCCTATTTCTCTAGACCCTTCTTTTTCACTCCATTTTGCTAACTTTTCTTCTGATAGTTTTGCTCAGGTAGGTTATAGAGGTGATTTGTGTAAATACCTAAGTTTCATGAAGGAGAAAAAAGAAGAGCAAAATGTCTTCTCACACTAAGACTTTCTTGATATATTGCTCAGAAAATTATCCTTGTCAGGTTTAGGGGTTTTTTTTGGGGGGTGGGGGGTGTTGCTTTCTTTTAAATTCTCCAAAGGAAGTTTAGAAAAGCATTGACTATGATTAAAAAGCTGATTTCTTTTTATATATATATACAAGAAAACAGTAAAATCTAACTTTTTGTTAATAGCCTCAAAAGTTTATAAAGGTAAGTAAATGGATTAAGTTCCATAGACATTCTGTACATAAACCTGCTAGATTTTCTCTGCTGCCTCTCCTCGTACTAGGCAATGCCAAAAGGCCTTTGGAAAAAAAAAAAAAGGTCTTCAATCAAAGAGTTATGAAGGACCATTATTCTAGCAAATCTTGTATATTATTTATTAGACAGCATGACTTATTTGACCTTTAAGCCTCAGTAGATACCTTTAATAGGTAGTACATTTCACTATCATTCTTTAAATCTTGTTTTCTCCCCAGATATGTGGAGACCTCATTATGATCCAGTCTTTAGAGAATGCTTGCTGGAATTGTTTAAATAATAAGAACAGAAGAAACACTAATTTGTGGAGGAAGGTAAAAAATTTCTGGAATTTATCGCACCAACTTGCAAGTTCAGATATCAGAAGAAAGCCTATTAGTCCAGGTTGTTGGATATATTATTGTGTATATACAAGGGAATGTCATCTGCTTTTATGGTTATTTCAGTTCCGAAGTATAAAGGGATTTCTGTAAAATATGTTGTAGGAGTACAATGCACTCTTGTCCAATTTTAATAGAACTGCCACAATTTAATTCCCTCACCACAAGTGAGCTTGACTTCTTTATTCATATCGTCACACCTCTTTCAATCTTTTCCTGCTTTTTAAATGGATTTTTTTGTGTATGTATTTCATGTTTTATTTTGTCAGGTAAAAGGTAATTTTTGAAAACTTACTTTACACTTCAATATGCAAAAAATTATGAGATTAGTGTATCATGCTTATCCTCATAATGTATGGTTGAAATGCTTTGCCAGAACTTGTGAACTTTCAGAACAAGAATAATTTCTTGGCAGAGTAAATTATTTCTTACTGGCTTAATTGTATTACAACTAAACTGTTACTGGTTCCTCAGTCAGCTTAATCTCTCTACACATAAACTGCAAAAGCTAGCTCTCTGTCTCAATGGTTCTTCACTCTGTAGAGATTGCAATCATGTTCTGGTATGCAATTTAATTTTCTTCTGGTTCACCTGAGAAACACTTGCAGGAACTTAACGAATAATGATTTCAAGGAACACCTCACACAGAGCAAAACTGAAAAAAAGCGCCCATACCTGGATGACATATGAATTTGCAGATCTGGAAAGACTGATCATGCTAGGTGTGATATTCCTTTTTCTTGGCTCCTGTTCTCAGATGGCATGCACCTATAGTTGCTAAAATTTGGGCTGATATAATTTGGACTGTAACCATAATGAAGGATGTCTTCTGGAGAGTTTTCTACAGATGTGCCTTCACATCATTTTCTGTTCATGAAGAATGAAGGTGATGTTTCACATGGGTTCTACTTCTGATTCATGAACTGATTTATTTATCTGTTTGATATGATTCCTTGCGGCTGCACTTCTGCCCCTTGTTAGTCCATGTCTCTTTCCACTAAAGACAAAAAAGTTAATCAGGGATAGTTCCATCTCACCCCCAAGGCCAATGAGACTGATTGCTTTTACTGTCCATCTGCTACTGTGCTTGCTTTTGATGAAAATATGTAGCTAGTGTAGCTGATAGCATACCCTGACCTTTAGCCGGAATTCCGTGTTCAGAGTAGTTGGGTGGAATGGAGCATTTTTAGCTAGGCCAGCTGTCAGAGGCAAAGCAGCACTTGCCAGAGACTGTCCAAAAATTCATAAATGCAGCAGAAACCTTTGCTGTTATTGAAGGGAAATAAGGTCATAATTCACTGAAATTTTAAAAATTTAAATCTATCAAATATGGGTAAATAATATAGATATGAATGTGAAAGGTAAGCATCTAGTAACCTCAATTCATCCATAATAAATGATGCAAATAAAGTTTGTAAGAGCTAATTCTAATACAGATCTACTAAAATATGTCTTCCAAACTCACATATCATGTATATAAAAATAGTAAAAAAGGGTATAGGTTTTGCCTTAAAATAAAATAGTGGATAATTTCAACAATAATATTTTGAAATATTTTTGCTATATCTCTTGTCAGACATGGTAAATATATTCTATCATTCATTAAATACAAATGGTGTGGGCACCAGCATGGCACCCTTGATGACTGGGGAGGAGAAATGAAAAACATGAACACATTTCTGTGACTAGAAAAACAGCAAAGAGGTAGAATGGTATTGAGGCCTTTGTTTCCATTGGCATTTTGAGCCCAGTTTCTCAACTCTCTCCTTACTGCAAAATCACAATTAATTCTACAGGTGAGAAAGGGAGAAATGGCCTATAAAGGAATTGTTACTAACAATTGTTTGGAAGAAGTGAGACTCACCTGTTGCATTTAAGATTCAGTAAGATGAGCTGGGCTATCACCAAGGCTATTCCTTAGAGGTCAGATTCAAGAAATTGCTTAGATACGTGAATCTTGATGTAAAGTTTGTCATAGACCCCCTATCTTCTACCTGGCCTGCATTTTATTCCTTCCTTTTTTCCCCATCCATATTAATTTAATTTTGTCTGTTCTTTGGGCAAACAAAAATAAACGTACAACATTTTCAAATCCAGCTGTACCAGGGGAATATGTTACCATATTTCTGTTTACTATCTTCATTCTGTGTTTCCTAGGAGTTATAGGGGGATTTTTTGGTTTTTACATGGAGAGAGAAATATTTATTCTATTTGTCAAATAGAGAAAAATCATTACTTGGTTGAACACTTCAACTGGATGGTAAAGTTTAGAAGTACTGGTCTACAGGCCTATTGTAATCAACTTTCACATGCTTATTATCAGCGTAAGAATGTTATCAGAAGGTTTGGGGATTCATGTTTTTGCAGAGTTTGAACCAACAGTTTACTTTTTTCATTTATCTTGCTCAGACATGTAACAGGAAAGAAATATTGAATTTAGTACTTTCCAAGTCACCCCTACTGGATCACTTTTTTTGTATGTTGCAATTCAGAGTAAAATGATTACCATCTTAGTCGATGATATTATATTCATTTAGCAATAAAACTAAAATAAGAATGATTCATACTTCTTTTGGAACTATTATTTCAAGCTATTTATAGGTTCAAGAATATATCATTGCATATGTCTTGATGGCTGTATTCAGAACTATAATATTGCATTTTTCAGGAAGCAAGTTTCACATCATCTAACTTCAGGTGTAGAAGTATGTAAATTAGGCATCAGCGAGGTCTCAAGAAAGTGATTCTGAATATCTGTTAGTAATTCCTATCTGCTGAAAATATGAGCAGCTAAGAACTTAAGAGTCTTAGATGTTAAAGTTAGATGGTGTGATGCCTTTTTATTAAAAAAAACAAAACAAAACAAAACAAAAAACCCCACCACCTGCCTACATTACCTAGAAGCCTTTAAAAAACTATTTCCAACTTTTACAAAAGTATAGGTTTGTTATTCAGAACTTCAGCCAAAATTGTCTGACTTCATAAGCCAGTCTTCACTGTAGGATTGTACTTTTTCTTCTTACATAGACTATAAAGCGTTTATTCTTCATCTGAAATTTTAATTCTTTAAATGTAAGATGTTGAGGTAAAACAAATGGGCAGTTTTTCTTCACATTAGTTCAATGGTTAGATACTTCTCTGTGTCTTTCTTTCTTTCTTTCCTTCTTTCCTTCTTTCTTTCCTTCTTTCTTTCCTTCTTTCCTTCTTTCTTTCCTTCTTTCTTTCCTTCTTTCCTTCTTTCTTTCCTTCTTTCCTTCTTTCTTTCCTTCTTTCCTTCTTTCTTTCCTTCTTTCCTTCTTTCTTTCCTTCTTTCCTTCTTTCCTTCTTTCTTTCTTTCTTTCCTTCTTTCCTTCTTTCCTTCTTTCCTTCTTTCTTTCTTTCTTTCTTTCTTTCTTTCTTTCTTTCTTTCTTTCTTTCTTTCTTTCTTTCTTTCTTTCTTTCTTTCTTTCTTTCTTTCTTTCTTTCTTTCTTTCTTTCTTTCTTTCTTTCTTTCTTTCTTTCTTTCTTTCTTTCTTTCTTTCTTTCTTTCTTTCTTCACAGCAGTTCAATTGTTACTGGAAATTTACAGGCTCCATTTTCCCTAAATAATTGAATAAAGCAAATTAAATAAACAAACAAAAAAAAGGCAGAAATATGCCTGGCAGACAGCTAGCTTACTAGTTTTCTTGTATAATCGAATAATATTTATCAAATAAGCTTTGTATATACTGAAATAACAAACATTATAGACTGTTAAAATACTTATGCCTGTTTTTCATTAGATATCTACTGTCTTGAAAAGGTAAATGGTGTGCATTAGCACTTCAAGAAGAAAACAAGCCATTTCATAAACATTGCTGCAATAAACACTTGTATCAAGGTAGATTTTGCTAGAATGACAAAAATAGGAATAATTATGCTTATTCTGTTTCTAATTTATTTTTTCTCTAGATGTCCTGGGTATCCTTAATACATCTTTGTGAAAAGACTTGGTATCAGTAGCTGCAGAATCTGGCATGAGCCACATGTTACAATTTAACAAATAAATGAAATAGCATGGGTGGCCAAAAGGACTGCCTCCACTGTTGGATAAAGATATGCACACATGCATAAAAATAGACCCTTGCTTTCCCATCTGCAATTTGCTAATCAAAATGGCTTACTCTAGTCCTTGGAAGTTAGTAAATACAGACTCTGGTGAAGGTCAAAAGGAAGTGTTTCATAATCAAAGCATTAATACAATACTGAAAAACTACATATTTTCACAGATGTCTCAGTTACAAGATGATATTCTGTGGGACGGAGAGTTGTTTCCTAATAGGAGCTTTTAAATTACTGAGGATTTTAAAGATTGTATCTGGTATTTTGAATTAGGAACAACAGGTATCTGAGCAAAAGTGGATTTGGGGGAAAATAAGGAAAAATGTTGTCTTTGGACTCGTAGACATGTCTCTAGGCTAAAGAAAAATACATTCAAAATTTTCTTTTGTCAAAATATGTGGGAAAAATGGGGGTATGATTTATTTCCTCTATCTACCTTTAGGCAGCTGCATAATAGCTAGTCAGTTATCTTAGCTACATCAGAGTTAAGACACCTCTTTTAATATGACCATTGGAACTTAGTGTACAAATACATCTAACTGTGGATAACTGTGTACTTTAAGACAAGACAGGTCACTTTCTGGACTCCATTGACTAGCTGTCTTTCAACTATAATGGCAACTTGAACAGCTAGTTCTTATGTAAACACCTACACTGTGGACACGGACACGTAGTTACTTACCAAGTAGTCAAAATTATATCTTGCAACACTCCAAATCTAGTTACTTTATGGAAAAATGAGACTACAATGTTTGTTTATAAGGGGAGGACTTTTGTGCTTTAAGCTGTCTACTCTGACTTGTTTTCATCTTCACAGGTGTACTAGTTCTGGCTGGGATAGGTTTAGTTTTCTTCATAGCAGCTCATTTGGTTGATAACTCACCAATGTTTCAGCTATTGCTGAACAGTGCTTGCACAACATCAAGGCTTTATTTCTTGTGTTGCCTCATGGGGGCGTACAAGATGTCAGGAGGGGACACAGACCGGACAGCTGTCCCCAGCTTCAATATATGTTCAATGTATTTCAATATGCTTAAGATCTGACTGGTGCGGCAGACTGTCTGCACCAGCTTCCTGGATGCCTTTGTTCAAAAGTTTGTTTAGTTCTTGTAAATGCAGCCTCCTTTCAAAAATTTCTGCTGGTAATCAATATTCTAGTACTGTATATTACTCTATTGGTAATATACTTACCCTTGTAAGTAGAATAAGTCCAGCAGCCAACTGCTATGGGAACTACACGCTATATGTTTTGTAAGTAGGCAATTATTCCCACTGGTGAATTCCAGACTAAGGTGAAACTGGACTTCAGTTTCACCTAAAATGCTAGAAGATTCACTGACTACATAAACCAGCACAACTTGCCATGTATTATAACTAGTTTCTTTTAGTGCAAATGTACAGTATAGCTACTGGGTGTATACTACTAGTATTTACTGCAGTTTTTGAGGCCTAAGAAAAAACTTACCCTTTCAAGTGACAGTTCTGCTTTTTTCTGATCTGAACCTCAGATATTAGAAATAGCTGGATCATTTTCTTTTCCATGATTTCCGTCACCACAGAGATCTTGCTCTTGGTTTCAGAAATTGTTACCATATCTTTAAAGAGCATCACATTTTTTCTGTCAGTTATCACTGTATGGCCTACAGTTAGAAAATGACATTCATAGTTTATATAAATGAAATTTAGTCATTTTGTGTATATTTATGGCTATCTTGCTTATTTTATTTGCATTTTATTCCTGCATTAACTCCTATTTGAAGAATGTATGTGATATTTAGGGAAATTTTAATGCTTTGAAAGGCATTTCAATTTTTAGAGGTGTCTAAAATACTTTTTTTATTAGGCTTCTGTAAACGAAGACCTTTAAAATGCAATTGGTATCAACCATGAAGCCTTGTGAGTCATTCTGGGCTATTAAGAAGCAGACTCATCTTTTCTCAAGACAGCATTTTTAAAACAAAATACTAATTCATGGTCTATTTGGAAAACATTAAAGAGTAAAATAGTTGTCTCACTGGCAGAATAATTCTACTGTAAGCAATGTGAATTACATTCATTTGTGTGCATTTCTATGGATCCTTATCATTCTGTTCTCTAGACACTGTTTTATTGCTCAGTCCAGTTCCTTGGATATTCTCCATACTGAATTTTGCTGAAATAGTTCTCACTCTTTGCCTTTTCTTTCTATTTTACCTGTTCTGAACTGTTCCCTCACCAGTCCCCAACCCCACCCTGCCAATGAAACTGTCCATAAAGCTTGAGAGAACTGTGCAGGACTTGGCTTAAGACTGTATTAACACTGGTTAGGGGTGGGCGGTTGTAGATCTATTGTCCCAGTCATACATTCAGTTCTTTTTAAATAAGCATTACCCTTATACCGAATGCAGTATGTGGAGGTGTTAACCACCAAGATTCCTTATTAAGCAGTGTTTAAATATTTTTTAAATTTAAAAAAATACACCCCTAAATTTAGGGTTCTAACTGTCTGTTTGGATACCATAATATATTATTTGATTACCTGTAAATCCTGATTATCCTCTTCTGCATCCATTTGCCTGTAGTATTAAGTCTTCATAAATTTGTGATGCTTATTGTTTGTGGTTCTATATTTAGTTGGGATCAGACAAAAAAAATCCAAACTTTCAACATATATCCAACCTTATTTAGGAAACCTCTCCATGTAGTTTTACCTTGTAACACTGATGAAGCATTTATAATAAATGTAATTTAGAACTGTTACAGTCAGATCTAAGCAAAAACATATGATGGCTGTTCCTTCCCTAATTATGACTTCAGAAGGAAAGCCAACATAAGACTCTCCCATTCTTCCTCACTTTCCCCTCTTGCAGAAATTTTTAAGGCAGGAAATCAGGTGGGGATTTAGATCGCCATACAGTTGGTTTGGTATAAATTGCATTTACTGGTGTTGCTTTTTCAACCATGACATTCACTTTGATGCAGCACATGCATGAAAGCACATCATTTCATAATGTATCTTTGTTAGGCTATTGACAACTGTATGTGAGTAGAAACTGCACAGGAAAATTGGGATGAACTATAATTACACAGGCTGGCCTTTGAATGTGACACAGAAATCCGTGGTGTATTCATAAGATGAGCATTTTGAGATGCTGATGAGTGCAGGCACACAGTCGAGCTCGTTCAGTAATACGGCCACATGAACAACTTCTCTTTTAAGTGTCTGCTGTGTGCTTATCTACCCTCTAGCAGGCAGTCAAGCTGTAGATTTTTTTACCTTAAGATATGACGCCATGGCTCTCCATGGACCCTGACTACAGCCATCATGCAGGCTATACGGCCCTGAGCTCCCTTCAGTCATTCAGCTATATTGCAGGCTTTCCCTTAAAACTGCCTTTACCCTACACAATTTATCTTTATCTTCTTTTCTCCTACAAAATTGACAGCGAGCCTCTAGCTCTTGTCTTTGTCGTGGTTTAGCCCCAATCAGCAACCAAGCACCGCGCAGCCGCTCGCTCACTCCCCCCTGGTGGGACAGGAGAGAGAATCGGAAGAGTAAAAGTGAGGAAACTCATGGGTTGAGATAAAGACAGTTTAACAGGTAAAGCAAAAGCTGCGCGCGGAAGCAAAGCAAAACAAGGAATTCATTCCCTACTTCCCATGGGCAGGCAGGTGCTCAGCCGTCTCCAGGAACGCAGGGCTCCATCATGCGTAATGGTTCCTTGGGAAGACAAACGCCATCACTCCAAACGTCCCCCTTCCTTCTTCTTCTCCCAGCTCTACATGCTGGGCATGACGTCATATGGTGTGGGATATCCCGTTCGTTAGTTGGGGTCAGCTGTCCTGGCTGTGTCCCCTCCCGGCTCCTTGTGCCCCTGGCAGAGCACGGGGAGCTGAAAAAGTCCTTGGCCAGTGTAAGCACTACTTAGCAACAACTAAAACATCTCTGCATTATCACCAGTGTTGTCAGCACAAATCCAAAACACAGCCCCATACTTGCTACTACGAAGAAATTTAACTCAAGCCCAGCTGAAACCAGGACAGTCTTCCATGCCAGTTTTCTCCTACTCTATCATTTTTTGCTAGATCCACCCCCAAAACAAACCTAACAAAAAAAAAAAAAAAAAAAAGCAGGAAGCACCTGGCAAGCCAGACACAAGTTGCCAAATGCTATAATTTTTTGAATTCCTAAGGTTTCCCTTAGATCGTTGCTGGGTGTCTGTATATATATACACCCCTCTGTCCTTTAACACATTTGTATGTATTGCTAGACAGCTCCACAGCACTGTCTTCAGCACAGAACTAAGAAGGGAGCATCCATGCTGAAGAGAAACGTACTCACCCTGGGAATAAGTTGTGAGAGTCTGCCAGAGCAAGAGTTGCTTCAGAAAGGGGGGGGGGAGGGGGGAGTTTATTATGTGCCAAGAAGAAATTAGAGCATGGGCAGATGACTGACCAAATGTAGCGTGAGATCAAACACATCGCAAAGTTGAACACTGATGTAATTGTTTAATAATTTACATTACTTTTGGGCAGCACATCTGAATTATGTTTGCAGTGTCTCTTCTTCTGTTGATTCAGTTCCTGGGGCTACGTTAAGTTGCTTGCTATGAAGGCTGTACACGTCAAACGTACTGACTCTGTGTTTTCAGCATTTTCAACTATTGATACCCTTGGCATTCTGCAAGTGCAGAGCATGTTGTCCAGACAACTATAACTCCGTATTTACAAAGCTTTTGAATGGTGAATGCATTCAGATAAGTTAATATAAAGCTAGAAGACAATTAACAGCTTGTTGCTTTTCAGGGAGATACTTTATAGGAGTTCTTGCATGCTGGAAACTTCTACTTGAATCAAGTCACACATGGAAAGTGATATTCAGGTTATAGAAGAAAGATGATCAGTTATTTTTCAATGAAGCTAAGTTTAAAAAGCACTTCAGCCTTTTCAGACAATTCACGTTCTGTCATTTAGGCCAAGGATCAACGAGCCTGCTTAGTGTAATGGCTTGTAACAGAGGGTAGCAGGACACAGCATCAGTACGCTCTACCAGCAAAATTTTTCTTCTGTTCACACAGGTATATCAGGAGAGTTAAACCTTCATCCCAGTGTAATAGTTTTGTGAGCCAATGTGGTGGTGCGAATGAAATCATCTCATCGCTACAGCTCTGTTTCATTTGCTATAGCATTTCTGAGTTAACATACTTATACAATGGCTCTAAACAAACGTACACAATGGCTCTTTTTGCACTTTGCTCATGAAATTATGCATATTCAACCCAATGGGACTGTATTCCCGCATGCAAATTTGTATGAAAAATTAATACCTGTGCCACAGATCAATAAACATAACTCCATATGATAAAAAAGGAGGAAAATAAGTTGTGTTTCTTGTGTAGCTTAGAGTGTGGGTTGGTTTTTTTCTGTAGATACCTTTAGCCTCATTTTTGCTGTACAGCTTCACAAGATTGTTTTTGCATTGCTACCACCTAATGGTCATAATGTCTTGCCTTAACTCTAATGGCTGAAATTTTGTCTCACTCATGTACTGCTTTCAGACAGAAATCATACAATAGCTTGTCTTTTTATCAAAAAATAAATAGTAGTAAAATACTAAAATTACTGCCAGACTTTCATCACCCATTTTTTTCTGTTTGCATGGTAAAGTCTTTTTCCCTCAGTGTTCCTGAATGTCTAATGATAAAGAGGGTTATGATTAATTTGCAGATAGAATAACCCTTTTCTAAATGCACGCTACTCAATAAATGAACAAGCTGCTTACAGTAATTAAAGTAATGTCATCCTGTTCTCAAATTGCTTGTGCTAATAAAGCTAATTGGCAACAGCAAGCATTAACTGTGATTAGTCATATGCATCTAATGTCATCACCAGTGCCTATAATTTTCCACATAGAGGGAATTTCACATCTGTTTCAAATCACTCGTCTGTTGCCTGCATTAGTGTTTTTTCCTATATTATTGTAGCAAAGATTCTTTCACTACAATAGATGCCAAAGTTGATTTTCTTTTTCAAAGAACTGCACGGTAGAGAACAAGACACAAAACATTTCCAAGTCAGTTATTCTGAAAGAACTGTGTTATTTCAGCTAAATTAATAAATCTGCATTTTCCTTCTTTGCATATAGTCTGATACCTACTGGATCTTCTACTGGATGTTGATTATTTGCAACAGAACATTCATCTAAATTGATAAATTTAATATCTAAATTGATATGTAGACCACAAGCTGCATTTCACAGTAAAACAAATGAGTCAAAAGATCCATTTTGTATTTGTTTTGGAGGTTTGAAAGAAATTATCAGGAAGGCAAACTTTGTAGGCTTTCGCACTATTTATTATAGACAACCCCTTAGCTGTAAGAAGAACAATAATTATTTGCTGTGCCAATCCAAAAGGCTGGACATTAAATTATCTAGAATCAGGTGGCTGAAAAGGCAGCTTTAGGGACCAAAATTTACCACTTTTTTTTTCAGCAGTCTTTTTTCCTACTTGAAGATTTCCTTCTCCCTTCAGTTTTCCAAAGGCTAACCAATAATTTCTACAAGGGTTTTTCATAAGTTAGATTTACTACAGCTCTATAATTCACGCAGCTTCCTGTGTTCTCTGTCCAAATGGGTACATTTTTCTAAAAACATGAAGGTGTTCTCAAGTTCTCTAGCTGAGGTTTTTTGCCTATGGTGGATGGAGTAGAGTTTTCATGTGTTACTTTGTTTGCTACACTTCAGTTTGCTTTTTGCAGCTGCTTGGAATGACTGATTTATGTTCAGCTGCTGTTTGGCCTTATACCTCACAGCTTCATTGACTACATAAAAATGTAATCATATCATCTCAGGATCAGTAAAGGCAAACCAACTGATCTCAACTTACACAGAGAGATGCACAGATACAAGTAAAGAGAACATCTGCTCTTTGAAGAGCCCTGGTGATCCCTTTTTGTTTTACAGCAGTTTAGCTGGCTTTTTTTCACTTCGGATTTCACATAAATGTCCATTAGTCAAAGAAGTTACTCAGTTGCGTGCGATTTATTTTTTCACATTTCAGAGTATCATCAACTCATGACTTTTGTTCATCATTCTTCATTTTCTAAGTTCCAGATGTAATCATAAAACTCCTCATAATTTTGGAATTTGCCATGATATCATTCATATGAATTACATGCATCACTATGATCTGCCTCTGTGGTTAACGTGACATTAATGGCAGTACCCTCACCCCTTCATAGAAGAGTCTTAAGTTTCACAAAATAACTTAATTGTAAAGATATAAAAAGCCTGATCCTTACCCATATCAAAGCATCAAAATCTTAATCTATACAGACCACAAAGGGTTTTGTTTTGTTGGGGGCTTTTTAGAGAGACCAGTAGAAAACAGAATACAAATCTGAAATCCCATCTAGAACTGCAGATATGAACTTTCATTTTACCAGCTGACAACACAAACTTCATGGTACCTTGTTCAAAAGATCTGAGCAACTTCTTTGTGAGCTCAGAAGATACTATCTATGTTTCTAGATTTCAGAAAATATTCTTTTAAGTTTTAGAAGGCTTAGTTGGCAAAATCTTCCCATTTCTGAGAAGCCAAAGTGCTCCAAATAGAGTCTGGAGATTTTTAATTTTTGGCAGCTTGGATAACTTTACAAATACTCAACTCCTTTGTAATGGCAGCAGTATCTGTGGTTATAAGAAATAGTCATCCTGTTTGCCTGGGCATATAAAATCAATAACCCACCTCAATAAATCTCTAAAAAAAACCCCAAGCTTTTACCTGTGGATACCCAAGAGTATTACGTATTTCTTTTTAGAGCTCATCACCACCACTAAAAAGCCAGTTCATCCTTTCTACCCAATATCTGAGTGAACTCAGATACTTACAAACCCTGCACAGGGAGCACAGTTAAGACTCCTAGTCTTGTGGATGACTAGGCATAGAAGCTTTGCAAGAATGTTTTACAACCCAAGACTTCAGGACCCAAGTTTCGATGCTCTTTCATCTCAGTTACAGAAGTATACTATCGCTACATGGTCAGTGCAGCCAACAGGTGGATCATATCCTGCCATAAGGCTCACAGAAAATACTTCTGAAAAGAGATGAAGAGAGTGGCCATGATGAAATATGATGCAACCACAAAAAATGATATTGAGACATCATGGACTGATTATGAGGAGAAACCATTTAGCTTGTAATCAAAGGAGGAACAGCAATGAAAGGAAAAACTATAAGTTACTCAAGTACACCCTCAGGGATTTTGGGTGGAGAGTCTGCAGGGGTTGGTATAGCGATGTTTACATTGTTGTATTTGCCTCCAAGAGGTTCACACAAGGGAGAAATCCTCTGACATCAGAGGGTAACTGTTCTTTGTATAAGATGATAAACACTACTTTGTACTAGAGGATTGCAAAAGCATAAGGCCTATTTTTAGGTGTTTTTAAGGAGACCAAGCTAATAACAAGCAAGTGTAGTTTGTAATAAGGAAAAAAAAAATAGAAAAGAAGTAGGTAAGTGTGATCGTTTTGGAAAACATGGAAGGTTAAAGGGAAGTTGTGCCTCACAAGTCTGTGATATATAGTGTTAGAAATGGGGTTGTGCTCTGGAAAGCTAATCCTAATAAAAGAAGTAGAACATACATTTAAATTCAGGTTTTTTTTAAATTATTGATTGGAATTCATGTGCACCTGAGGCACTTCATTTGTACAATGCTACCTGAAGTAATAGAATAGTTAATTCCTTTGCCAGCAGTGTGCTCAGGTGGCCAAGAAGGCCAATGGCATCCTGGCTTGTATCAGGAATAGTGTGGCCAGCAGGGGTAGGGAAGTGATTGTGCCCCTGTACTCGGCCCTGGTGAGGCCACACCTTGGGTACTGTGTTCAGTTTTGGGCCCCTCACTACGAGAAGGACATTGAGGTGCTGGAGCGTGTCCAGAGAAGGGCAACAAAGCTGCTGAAGGGTCTGGAGAACAAGTCTTATGAGGAGCGGCTGAGGGAGCTGGGGTTGTTTAGCCTGGAGAAGAGGAGGCTGAGAGGAGACCTTATCGCTCTCTGCAACTACCTGAAAGGAGGGTGTAGCAAGGTAGGGGTCGGTCTCTTCTCCCAAGTAACAAGCGATAGGACGAGAGGAAATAGCCTCAAGCTGCACCAGGGGAAGTTTAGGTTAGATATTAGGAAAAATGTCTTCACTGAAAGGGTTGTCAAACATTGGAATAAGCTGCCCAGGGAGGTGGTGGAGTCTCCATCCCTGGATGTATTTAAAAGAAGGGTAGATGTGGTGCTTGGGGATATGGTTTAGTGGTGGACTCAGCAGTGCTAGGTTAGTGGTTGGACTCGATCTTAAGGGTCTTTTCCAACCTTAACAATTCTATGATTCTATGATTTTTCTAGTCGCTGCTTCTTCAGGTTACCCTCAGTTTGAAGTTTTGTCTTTTTGTCATTTAAAAGCTTTATGGTTCTTGCCCTCACTTTGGATTTCACTCCCTACAAAGTTATCATTTACTGGTCTAATGGATAAATGATTTACAAAAAGTATTATCCTGGTCATTATTCAAATGCACTTTCTACAGCAAATGTTTCACCAATACAAAAAAGTGCCCAATTCTGTCTAAATCTCCATTTCATGACTTGTTAAGAGATTTTAAGTGCATGAAGAGCATTACAAATTCCTTGACAGATTTCCAGCACTACAGCCAAGAGCACTGATTTTTGTTTTTATTGGATTTTTTTTTCTATTATTTTTTTAACATGGGTTTGTCCACACTAGTAAGATGATTCTGGTGTACTTTATCGTTAACAATTGAAAAACTTTTCTTGTAAGATAAAATTGTTCTTTCGTGGCCACAACAGACATAGATTTGTCTTGGTGAGTACAATGTGATAGATGATATATGGATGAGGAGTTTTACTATGCTGTTTATTAGCTGTCCTCAAATCTATGAAAAAGGGGGGGCCTTTCTTTTCCCTTGTACCACTTTTGAAAGGGCAGCTGTCTCTTTTATTATCACATTAACAGCTGTTTGAGAACATGCCTCCACTATTATCTGAAGTCATACAACTGTAAAACTTGATGAAAATCGCAAAGGCTTTAATCTCAAACCCATTTAAGCATTCATGTTTTTATTTAAGTTAATCTATTAATCTATACAAATTTGTCTCTTTAAATGGAACAAATGCCTTCCTTTAAAGATAGTGACAATAGTAAAATATATTCTAGGAAATGCTTTAGAATCTTTTAAAAGCTTAGAAAGTGGGTAGAAATGCATAGTGGAAAAAACCAAATGACATGGGATGTGCCAAGCAGCCATGTTTTCACTTCTGGCTGCAACTTGGCTGCACAGCTCTGAAGGTTTTGAAGCCTTGGCTACTAACAAAGGGAGATACTGCAAATTAAGACTTGTGCTGAGCACTGACAGCCACATGGGCTGGAAATCTGGGACTCTGCCACACCTTAAGTGTTCTGCATCATCCTGGGCATCAGATCTCAAGCAAACCCCTTCTCACTGCCCAGCTGTCAGTTCTTACTCCTCTTGCAGCAGAAGAGGCTCTTTTCTTCTCCTTAAAGAGTCAGGCTTCAGTGTCCCAGAAAGGAAAACAATATCCTATTTGGATTTCTACCATTTTGCCAGTTCTCAAGACGTGGGCAAGGGGAGAGAGAAGTAGAACAAGAATTCAAGCAAAGATGATCTGGAATTACACAGCATAACACTCAAAGTTAAACCAAGCTATTCATGTAGCACGTGACAGACCCAGAGTTTGAACTGATCTAGCACACCTACGCGGGTTAGAGGGGGTGAAAAGAGCAAAACCACCTAGGGAAACAAGGCTACAAGAAGTTTGAGTCTAAAGGCTCAGCAGTAGATGAGTTTTGGGTTGCTAGAGGACTCCCAATCACTGCTTAGCAGTTAGTTATATTTCACATTACTCTTAGAACTAAACTAAGCAGTTGTGACCTAGTTCCTCATTGAGGCAAACAAGACAATTAAAATTGCAGTATACTAAGTGATATCCAAAAAAAGGTGAGTGTGATGCATCACCCTGTAGATGTGGCGATGTACTTAACTTTTGCTTTTGCAAAAACCCAATTTCAGATGCAAGGCCCTGCAGTTGTATGGGTAGCTAGGAAGCTCAAGACAGACATAAAACCCATTCTCTGCATCATTTCACGCCTCATATGGGGTAACAGCTTTTTTATTTGTTAGATCTACTGCCTTGATTTATATAATATATGCCACTTCTGAATTTTAGACCTTTTATCAATTACAAGCTAGACTACTAAAATGGGATACTTTGATTGCTACTAGTAAGTTATTTTATCCAGATCATAACCTGTCGATCAATATAACTAACATTAACCAGTCAGAGGCAAATTACTGGACTCTAAGCAATATCAGTAGGAATGAAGTGGAATTCCAGTCTTTGTTACACAGATTTGCAGAAGAGATGTTTTGATTTGCCTCTTTCAGCTTTAGATATACTTGCTTTTACTTATCAGCCTTCACCTCTATTTAGCCTCTAACATCTAGGAAAAAGGAACATTTATGTCATAAATACTTGTGTCTTGAGTATGTGATTTTTGCAGTTCTAACAACAGTCATTCTTCCCTTGCACAGTCCCAAATCTTAGTTCTGTCAAATCTGTCAGGAGATATCAGGCAAAAGAGAATACTAAGTGCAATACTGCCAGTATTCTTAATGCATAGAAAGCAAGAGCTACTTGTACTGTAAAAATAATTCAAAGCTGGAACAATTTGTCACCCTATTTGTAATTGTCGTGAGTGTAGAAAAAACCCTCATCTCTACCACAGTTCCCTGAAGATAAAGCTCTTAAGCAAAAGGGAGACAAGTCTCTTGCAATGAAGACTATTGGGCAGTATTGACATCGATTCGCCTCTCCCCTTCTTAGAGTAGAAGCAGTTTGTTTCAAAGTTCTAGCACTATACATGCAGTATAGTCACTGCAGTGTTTCATCAATTCTGTCCACAGCCACTCTAGAAGCTGCTAGGGAGCAGAAAAGCAGTGAGCAACCCTTACACACATATTCAGTACACTGAGGACCTAATGAATGCATGTCAGCTTAGTAGTAAACATCATTATTTCTCTTCAGTTGAAAAGCTGGAGCTAG
This sequence comes from Phalacrocorax carbo, assembly GCF_963921805.1. Classification (NCBI taxonomy): domain Eukaryota; kingdom Metazoa; phylum Chordata; class Aves; order Suliformes; family Phalacrocoracidae; genus Phalacrocorax; species Phalacrocorax carbo. Next base: position 50,477,023 of record NC_087517.1, read on the forward strand.
TAGAAAAAGCTTATGCTTATTTTTGTGTTATGAAAACATTCTTAGATGTTGGTAGTACACATCAAGGCCATACGTGGTTTATAAAAAAACCATTCTTGCCCCATTACCCTTTCCACTCTGGGGTCAAAAAAGCTTTTTTTTTTTGTCATGAGAACACACAGTGAAGATTGTCAAAGGTATTCAGAGACATACTAGGTTGGATCAAAGCTGGAGCAAATCTAAAGTCCAGAAGCCATGTAAGACCTATAGTCAGATAAGAGCCTGTGGAATACCTTGACAATATATGTGGTTGGGTGTTATGACAGTCTCAAAGATAATCTTAAAAATTAACTAATTATGCTTTCAAACATTCCCTATTATCAGAGTCCGTATCTTTTGTTACATGTAAGCAAAGACTAAATCTGCGGTCCTCATAGCAAGTCTAGATAGAAGAATAAGTCTCTTAAGGCAACTGATGTCAACAGAAAACAAACCACCTCGTAATTTTTGTCTAGCAGCAGCAATCTTTTGAATTTCTGAATCTTCCAAAGGGTCCTACTTCAGTACATATTCCAACTTCATATTAACAACTTATTCAGAGGTTTCAGTTACTGTGCATCCTGCTTGTTTCTTCTAGTGCAACTCACAACTTCATCTTTTTCGCTCATGATTGACTTGACATGGGCATCATGGCCATAAACTATTTGAAAAAATTCTCCCTGGAGCACAAGGCCATTCAGACATTCTGGGTTACAGCTGTTCATTGTTCTGCAGGCAGTTTGCCAGCTAGAAGGATCTAACCTTCTTTTTCTAGCTCACTCAAGTGTTGCGATGACCAAAGAGGAACAAGACCTTGCTTGAGATTAAGATCTCTGAATCCCCTTCCCCTACCATCAAAGCTTAACTTCATTATTTATCTGCTTTATTTCTTTCAAGCCAGTATCTTGACATGCACAATAGCGATGATCCTCCCATTCGACTCTGTTGCCTACCTACAAGCTTTTGGTGACAGACTTTGCACATTTGTGAACATGGAAGAACTTCTTGCTCCTAGTAAGTGTTTCAGTGTAACAGGGTGATTGAGTTTCTGCATGAATCTGTCACACTACCCCAACATCACCTTCCTTATTCCTCTCCAGCCGCTTGGCACAAGAAAGCGTTTGGAAGTAGCAGCTACCCCTCTCACTGAAGGAACTGGCTACTCAGTCATTCAGAACGCAGTCCGTATTATTTTCATATGACAGAAAAGGATGTTAGAGAATAGCTCAGAAGAGCACTAAACAGCCTCATACGCAAATCCAAGCTTAATATAACCATTAACCTGCATCTAGTTTTACAATTAAAGCCTTTTTCTGAGATGCTCCGTTCCACCTCATAATTGCGAGACTCCCACTAGGTATGCCCTTGCTATATGGGGAGAGCTTCCTGCAGAGCCCCGTCATCTGCAAAGACCTTTTTGTGCAGCCTCCTCAGCTCAGACTCTGGGATGCCCGGAGGCAGGAGGTCCCGCATGCAAAGTCAAGGGCAGTTTGTTCCCCCAGCAGACACCAGGCAGCTCATAACAGGCAGCAGGTAACCACGCAGGTAAATATTTCCTTTGGACTGTGATCAGGATGCATTAGCCCACCCCTTGAAGCAGCTGGAGGCTTGTTCCACCACATCAGAGACACCCTACCTTTCTCACACAGGGTATTATGACTGTTTCCATCTGTGCAACACCAAATTCAAGGCTGCATCAACCTGTCAGTGTGTTCTTCAGGATAGCACCAGTGACAATTGCTGAACAGCTGGATCTCACCATTGTGTTGAGAATAATTTAATGCAGCATACAGAAGTATTGCACCTAATAGATTATCAGCATCAGTACAAGTTTACCGATGAACCAGTTTTTCGCTAAAATATTGACTGAATAATCAAAAATTCAAATTTTTGCCTTGGTTTCTGGGAAGCTATAAACCTATCAGCAAAAAGGTTCAAATATATCAAGCAGCTGGACTATGAGAGAAGCAGAGAAATCTTCTTTAACAAAGTTGAAGTTGGCCACAGAAACCAGAGGCACAGGTTCCTCCTATCATCAAATTACACTCAGCCTGGCCAGAGACCACCGATAGAGCCTACACGTACAGGGGCAGGAGCTTAAAAACATTTTACATTTACTGAAGTGCTTCCGGATGGGCTGTACCGTATGCACAAGTGCCTCTTCCTTCTTCCTAGCGTTCTACAGTTCAGTGCATTTCAGAAGTGCGCCATGCACACTGCAGCTGGCCATGTGAAGAGAATATATCCTACCCATTGACATGTGCACATGCAAGTGTGTACCTATATATTTATTTATACAGCTTAGTTAAAAATGGTCTTAAGTGCTTGGACATAGCAATCACTATGAATGATGTATGAATCATGTAGATAACTAAATCATTTCACGCATGTTATCAGGAAATCATCCACCACTTCACAGGTTCAGAGACTTGTCTTTAGAGTACTTCAAACTAGACATGCAGAGCACCAGCATTAAAAAAAAAAAAAGATACCTGCACACTTCCTCAACCCTTTATATCAGCTTTTGAAGCTGCTTAATTCTGAAAGGACCACAGAGAAAGAAGAGAACCCCACAGTCCCATGAACATAGCAATTGCTAGTTACTGCCTCTTCCGAGTTGAACGCTGGATGATCAGTGTGTGCAGTCCAGCATGGCTCACTGCAAAGCAGAACCCTTCGCATTTGAAAGCGCACTTCAGAACAACGGCTTAGCAGTGACTACGGAAGAACCCTTTTTAATAAATATAGCGTTAATAACAAATAACTGTTTCTATAAGGATATAGCAGGAAAGGTGCTCTGGAGAACAAGAGAAACAAGGTCACTTGAGTTTTAGCACAGTCAGTAGTAGGCTTATCTTAGCAATCGTGTGCCACTGTCTGTTATCTTTCATTTGAAAAAATAGCAAAGAGGGGTTTTCCAAACACTTCATTCTGTCTGGTGTAAGGAAAAGCAGGTTTTATTTATGATGCGTGCAGTCAGGCTTTGGTGCCCAGCAAAGAACCAGGATAATCTATTACCCAAGATAAAATGGTGACGACCCTTGACAGAAAATTGATGTAGATAAGAGAAGGGAAGACACCCCAGCCCCAGTAAAGAAAGACAGGAAGAGTAGCACATAGTGGAGTTCAAAAGCAGCCCCACCAGATCTGTAAAGTAACAGGTTCAGATTCCATCTGAAAAAAAAATGAAGTATCTCTATTACACCCTTGAGAACCAACCACCAGTCTACCTAATTATCATCCACGGACTAAAGTAGTGAGACAACCAGATAGTTTATCTGAGCAAATGGATAAGTCGATGCTTGTGACATGAGAAACAAAATCTACTCAACAACAGCCAGGCAAGATTTGGTTCTTTTAGTCTGGATGACTGTATGCCTCCAGACAATCATGATCCAAGTTAGTCTTCAGAATCCATGTTTTGAGATGCAAAGAACACAGGTCACAAGAAAGCACCCATACCACTCAAAAGAGATCCAGACCGAGAAGGAAGAACTCCTTCTGAAGAAGGTCCTAGAATCAGAATTGCAGTACTTAAGCTATGGTCAGAAAGATGAACTAAAGGGAATCCCACCTCATTTTGCAAGGTACTTACCAATTAAGGAAAGATCAAAAATGCAGAAGTTCTGCTCTCCAATGGAAATGATGCATCAAACACTAAGCCCAGAGTCATCTATGAGAGAAATTCTGAAAAATACTACTAGCAACACAGTGTAAAGTCCAGTTCTTGTTCCTGCTTCAGCTTGGGGCAGAAGAGTAAGAAGCACACACTGACTTCCCTGCGATGTCATTAAGGTAAGCGTAGTTACACACAAGTCATTAACCAGAACCAAGCACAGGACAAAATCACAGGCTTGGAATAATTTGAACCAGAAAGCCATGCCAGCTCTGTGCAAGTCCAAGAGATTTCACCAACTGTCCTAGCTAAAGTAGGCAGGAAGGCGCCTCTATGCTAAGAGTATTTTTTTTTTTTAATTTTACTGTCGTAGTCTTCCTCCATGCTGTAAACCTTACATACTCAAACAATAACGAAACAGAAGGATGCCAAATCCTTACCTGTTCACAAGACACAGAAACTAAAAGAGGAAAGTTAAAAACTTGGCAAAAAAGGCTTGTTGCTGCTGCATTAACTTCTGTTTTCCATCCCTGTCTGGGAAACAACACAGACACTTTTATAATGAAACCTGAAGCACTTGCGCTACGCTGGAGAAAGCGCTACTTATACTGAGACAGTCAGAAGTGATTAAGTATATTAATAGAGCCATCAGTTATATACAATAACTACTTCCTGATATAACTGTGTAAGACTATGTCAGAAAACAAAACAATCCCCAAGGAAATTAAAGCTCATTTAAAGAGGAAGAGAAGTTCATTATAAACAATAGTAACAACCTGATTCGACTTCCTCATAAGTCGTTCATAACTCCTCAGTGGATTTCACACTTGGAATGAATGTCACAGTAAGTTTCCAAAGGAGCATGCAGATGACAACATAGGACTCACCGTTTAAGAGGTAGATACAAGACATAACAGGAGCAAGAAGGTAGGTTTCACTCAAGAGCATGGTCATGCTGGGTTGCAGTTACAGTGATATAATGATATTGTTTCAACTATCCTATTGTCTTTGCAGTGAATACCTGTTAATTCAGGTTCAGTGTTAACTCACTGAACTGGGGGAATGCTGGCTTAATTAATAATAATGTTAGTCGAGATGATGGCTTACACTTTTACTTAAATGGAATAATCTTGCTATAAAAGCTAGTCAAGGCTTACACTTTAAGATAATGGTTTAACTGGTCAAGAAGGCATGATTCACCCACTCTGCCAAGTACAGAGACTGAGGTCTGAAGAAGCAATAAGCTACTGCATGTATTGCTGGTTTATCCACTTTTGCAACACGCTCTTGGCTTGAATAAAAATTCTTTACTCGAAAGCCTGAGGGTTAAATCCACTGCCCTTTGATATCAACTGACATCACTATTCCTCAGTTTCAAGTGACAAAGCCTCTAGCCATTTCAAAGAGCACTGTGAAATGTGGCAATGCATATATTCAGTACCAGCCATTCAGATCAAGCTTATTTCATCCTAACTGCTCCTAAATACACTGTAGGGAGTCAAACCTGTACAAAGGTATTAGACTTTAATCCATCTCACAAATGTATTAGAATACCTTTTAAATAAACACGACTCAAACTCCACTGCATGCAAGTCAAATTTGATTAAGCAGGCTGGGTAACACAGCCATTCAGAACTCTCCAAGTACATTCAAACTTTTGTAGGCCTGTGTGAGCAGCATAAACTGTTGGTAAAAGATGGCAAAAGGTGTGGGTGTGTAAACACCCCCCCATGCACCCACCCCCCCCCCCCCCCAGCTTTCCCTTCAAGTTCAGGATTCCTTGTACAAGTAATACAGTTAGTGGGTAAAACACACCCCTCCACCTCCTCAGAACAAGCTCACACTACATCAAACCTAGGTTAAATCCCAGGCTTAACTCACCTCCCACACAAGCTCTTAAAACTAACAATAAACACAACAGTAAGGAAGAACCTTCAAGACCACTGGAATCAGCATTAGCCAATCAGTAAGCCAACCTAATTTACCTCTATTGCACCCTTTAATTAGAAGGTAAACTACACTGAAGGGTGAATTCCAGTCACCACCACTTCTCACACCTCCACTCAACTGGTATTACCTATCAGGAACAGAGGGAAGGGGGACAAAATACTCCAACTTTTCAATTTTGCGCTCAGTATGAACTGGATAGCGGATGGATATGACAGTTCATTAACAGAAGGAAGGACAACATACTAGAAGGCTTTGCTGAACTGCAGGCAACAGGGCTGAAATAGTTTCAATGGATTTGCTGCCAGTATGTTCTTCACTTTTCATGGCTACATAGCAAGTTAATTCAACTTGTTGGCAAGGGACAAATAGCTCCCACTGGAAAGGACAAAAAAGCTTTATTCCTTATAAGCTTATGTAAGCCAACATACTGCTCTCCTGTATTTGGAATTTCTATTTGGATTGCAGTTGATGTGTCGAAATGAGTGGTTTTGTTTCCAAAACTGCTTGTTCAATAACAGATCAGACAGTGATAAAAGGACAGCTGCCAACCTTAAAGCTAACATACAAAATATTTTTGGTCAAGCTGATCTGGAAGCAATTCTGAACCAAAGAAGAAACAACTTAGAAACCAACTTGATTCCATCATTTATAAAGTACAAACAAAAGAGCAACCATAGTTACCAATTCCACCTGTGATGCTGTGTTTTTCCCCCCCCTCCACTTTCACACAACTGATCAGTCTGTAACAATTTGCAATGACGAGCGCCACTGAAATTTGCTGCAGCAAATGCAATAGAAGAAGTGAGAAGGGCAATGCCGTTATACATGTGTGGGGTTTTTTTTTATTTCTGTATGCAATGTAATGTTTAGGCACGTTGCTTGGGACGCCTTCTAATATAAATCATTGGCCATTGTTTAGAGTATCCTTTTGGCTTTAAATACTGGTCAGGAAAACAAATGATGTAAAAAATAAATGAATGTAACTATTACAGAAACAAAAATGGATTTGCATCTAAAAGTGCAGGAGGTGAAGTACTTTAACCCTTTCACCAGACAATGTGGCAATATACAGTATATTGCTTCTGTTTGAGAAGGCTGTTGGAATTTTACACTGACATAGAAAATTATAAATTACACAGAATTAGTTTCCATAATCACTATATATATATACACAAACCAGCTGGGAAAAAACTGGTTTAGAACATACAAATGAAAGCCTCACACAGATCAGTACAGTGAAAGGAACAATTAACATGCTCTGCTGCCAAAATTTGTATTAAAAACACTATATACTTTTAAAATGCATGTACTGTAATTATATTAGCAGCACAAGCATTTCATTTACTTGACTTGTCCAAAAGGATTATAGCGTTTTAAATACGCAGATTGTTCTGAAATGTTCCATTGTATAATGCTCAGTATTAAACTAAATCTTGGTGAATGGGTTAAAAGGCAGGTGAATCACTTAAACACAACAAGCCATGTGCACTTCAAATATTCTAGTGTTTCACCTGTAAGGTATTGTTTCAAGCAAACAAGACTTAACAGAACATATGGCTTTACAGTAACATCAATTTGTCAACTAAGTTGTAGCAATAAATACTTAAAATCTCTACCAATAGACTTACATTTTTGATCTGTTTTAAACAATACAGAAAACAATTACCAATTAAAAAACCTGTTGTAAAATGTTGAACACCAAAAAATTCTTATTTAAATCACTTTTGTAAGCTAAACAACCAAAATAACATTTATAGGGCATTTCAGTTTCAGAAGAAACATGAATTCTTTTCTTTTCTTTTTACAAGGTGAAAAATGTATGAAAACTGCTAAATACTTTGGTCACACTAATCGTCAAATAGTTATGTCTCAAATACATTAGATTTGTGTATTCACTTTTTTATAAAACTATTCTTACAGCCATTTTAACTATAGTAACACTACTGTCATTACATGGGTAGCAGGATCTTATTTCACAGGCCACCCATTATTTAGAACAATACAATATAAACATACGCAAAAATTATTGGTATTTCTCAATGTGCAATATTTTTACACTTATGAATTTCTGTACAATGTCTTAAAATCTAGAATATAAATGTTGCTGGTCCTGATCCCTTGCGAAATTAGTGCAGCAGTGACTGGCTTCAACAGGGTCTAGATGAAATCCTCAAGAAACACTCAAACACCTGGATATGAGTTCATTTTCTTCAGCCAAGGTAGTAGACATCACATATCATACAGGGCCATTAACAGATGCCTCTCCTAAATAGGTGGGTTGATCAGTCCTAAGAGGCCAAAAAAAAAAAGATATAAGTACACAAGAAACAAGAAGGATCCAAAACAAATTCAGGTAGGTGCAAAAAAACCAAAAAAACAAACCCCCAAAAACCAACACCCCAGATCACATGTAGCATGAGCCCTGAGTTATACAGAGGAAACACAAGCTAACAACATGCTCATCCCATTTATTTTCTGGAGTCCTTATTGCCTAATTAAGCTTAGCACTTTAATTAAGCAAGCACACCATTGAAGGGTGTTTGATCTTTATTAACTGAGCTACTAAGTGATCTCTAGAGATGCAATATCTCCACAAAAGATTCACTAATAAAAAGCACATTTCTGCTACTTCTCCAAATCTTATTCTGTGAGGAGAAATGTTATACCAGGAGTATTTAAGGTTGCATCTGAAAGCAGGCAGCTAAGACAAAATAGGAAAAACAGCATCTTAAAAAACACTGCTCTAGTTACCACTCTAATCTACAAACTGCCATTTCACAAATACTTTGAATGTCAGTCCATTAGCATGAAAAGTTCAGGAAGTATGGAGGAAAATAAGAAGCAAACCTGCAAAAGTGAAAACAATTACAGTATGTACATTTCTAGATAAGAAGTTTAGTGTAAACATGGGCTCAGTTGCTGTGGACTAACACAAATAAAGAGGTCAAAGCAGTAGCGCATGAGAACATTAAGAATTGCAAGCAAAGGCAAAAAATCTCAACTTCCATTCAGTGCAAGTCTACTGAATACATCTGAAGATTCCCTTAAAGAATATAAACACCATTTGGAACTACACATGAGAAAAGTTACCTGTAACTCCTGTTCTCTGATGGTGTACATCACAGAGAAGCCACTCTTGGGTCCGTGCTCTACATGCACATGACCAGCAGGAGTCCCCTAGCTAAGTCTTTGGCTGCTAAGCTCTAAAAACACTTTTTAAAAAAACATATGTACACATTAGACAAAAGACAGACACCACTAGACAAAAGTAAACACTTTTTAGAGAAACCTGGAAGGTAAGAAACAAGTGCTGCATGGACAGGAAGCCTGACCATCTGCACAGCAGGAAGTCACTTATTAACTGGGAAAAAAGTCTGTGACAGAACAGGGCTCCTAGCAGAGATTGCTACTGCTGGCCACCAGCCAAAGACCTACCTAGGGGACTCCTCCCACTAGTCATACATGCATGGAGCCCCAAAAGCACCATTATGTTTATCTTTATGCTGCGCTTCTATGAGGATCTGCTGTGACAGCCACCTTTAGAGAAAGTACTGAACTTTGGTGAAGCCAGCAGGATTCAATGAAAGGGGTTCCTTGAGTTTTCCTGCAACTCAAAAGCAATCCAGCAAACTGCTAGCTCCGAGAGCCCTCTGTTGGTTTAGACAAGCATCTTTACTCAAAAGGCAATCACAGTACCCAAAGACTTTTCCCCTACCATTTAATGCTTATCCTCATTAAAAATACTGTCTTGATAAAAACAGTACCTCTAGAAACAGAAGCTGCGAAAGACAGTTTCTGGGTTTCCCATTTAGCTAAGAGTACAGAGTAGGTTTTTTTTCTGATTAGAATCTGCTTCTTGATTAAGTTTATGGAATTTATGCAGAGTAGAAAGTTTTGGCTCACAGGAAAAGGTAGCAATGTTTTAGTGTAACACCACAGAGGTATGACATACTGGCTCATAAACAAGTCTAGAAAACAATCTAAATTTGTCAAACATGCTGGTATCTTTCTCAGTCTGCATCAGAACATGGACTAGAGTTCTGTGTTGTATGTAGAGCTATACTCTAAATCTTTGCTTATAAAAGCATTTCAATTTTGTCTTCACTAGAAAGCTAGATACATAACATAGCACCCATCAGGTCTTAAAAATGGTTACTGCTTTCACAGGATTTGTGAAACTATTAAAACTAGTTAAATGCAGATCCAGAAAATATATGTGTGTGTATATATATGTATTCTGAATTCTGATTTTCAGAATCATACCCTTTTTATATTGCAAAGCAAAAGTGACCCCTGGAATTGCTTTTAATTAAGCAAAATCCTGTCTCCCTTCAGAACATCCTCAGCTCCCCAACAAGAAGGCAGCATGCACAGCTCTGACCCCCAAGCCCTGCCTGGCAAGGAGAGGAGCAGACCCTATGGACTACTCAGGGTTTAGTAAATGCACATTTAGGTTTTGCTTTTACAAGGATTTTCTTTGAGACAGCACAGTTCCTCTGGGCACCCTTGAATTACATCTAAAACAGGAAATGGCAGCATACCAGACTTTGCCTTAACACCAAGAATCAAGCCTGTGGGATTGTACCTGATGTTCAACGCGCCATTAGTTCTGCTAGGAAGCCAGTAAACCAGTAAAAAAAGTACTTATGAATACCTAAGTTCCAGAGCAAGGTCATAATGGAACACTGCCTTCAATGGTGAAAATCATCTCACCTGCTTTAAGCTCTTCATTGTTTTAGGGTTTCAAGATAAAGATGAATCCTGCTCTAAGTCTAGAAACTAGCTCAGATATGAAACATCTGCATTAAGCATTTCTAACATTTGGTGATTAATGTCACCCTACGAGCATTTGATTTTGGTGAAGCCATACTAAAATGAGTTGATCATGTATGTTTCCATACCATTGTAACTTGGGAGGAAAAGAACCCAAACAAGTACTTCAACAGGAAATGAAACAGGAGAAATACTGTCAAATGCCTTTTCTGAGAAAGCAGTACTACCTGACAATTTAAGAGAAACAAATTTATGCAAGAGTAGCTTTCTCTGGTGGTGTTCCCCTCAGAACTGCATCTTGAATTCCTATTCTCTGAGACTGCACTAGCTGCTGAGCTGCCAGAGGAAAATGTCTCTTCTTTCCTCCAGTAAGTATGCTGAGCAATTCAGGCTGCTCCCTATTTCAAGCAAATTTTATTTGAAACAAGTTATTTATGTACTTCGAAAAAGTCTTCTCAAATCTACAAATTTTCAAATTAGTACCTGAAGACACAGGTGCAAATAACAACAGACTCACAATCAAACAAGCATGACTTAATGCACCATTTCCTTTCCATACAGCTGCACTACTGGACTCCCACCAAGCTGTTTCACAGTGTAGAATACAGAATGAAAAAAATGTTAGACCTAACTTACATAAATTTTCAGGACAAAGTCAAACTTATTCCCCTAATTTTTTTAAGGTATCACTTACATAGGGGTATCAATACACTAGTCTAACTTGGTAACATATCACAAAACAGAATGGGGATATTTACAACATCCTGCAAGACAAAGAATACAAGGCAAGTACATTTTTCACAACTCAAGAGTCTTGGAATCAACAGAAAATTTAAATTGTGAGGATTTTATAAAATAGATGCAAGCACATGTTTACATTGAACTAAATTCAGAAGTGATAACTAACAGGAATTCATTAATCTCTTCAGATCAATCCTACTAGAAAAACATGCAATCTGCTGTTTAGAGGATTGAAAGCATCCTTGAATGCAATTACCTCTGTTCTGGACTGCTATTAGTAGGCTGCAGAGCTGAAGGAGCCTCTTCTGCAACTTCTGTGTTCTCTTCTACTACATATTTACAAGAAGCATCCTGTGAGGTAGACAATTTTCCTTCCTCACTTAAAAAAAGGAAAGAAGTAGAAGTTATTTTAAGTTTACTTATAGGGAAATCTCAGGCAACAGGAGAAAACTGGGAGACTGGTCCATATTTCACATGCAAATGGATTTTATGTAATGATTGCAACATGATGATCAAGCACATGGCTCTAGACGTTGCAAACACCTAATAATGCACTGGTGTTCATGTCCATTAAACCTTGACTGGATAAAAGGGCGGGAAATACAGTAATTACAAATAACATCAGAAAGGAAAGAGGGAATGCATGTGATGCCTGAAGTGGTAACAATCACAGTCATGGATCCTTTACTATACGTACCGGTAAGATTTCAACACTCTGAAGCCAGAAGTATGCAAAAATGGAAGGAAGAAAGTATAAAAGGAATTCAAGATTCCCTCAGAAACTGGCATTAATAAAGTCTGTCCATGAAACACATCAGCAGAATCATTAACTCATCACCATCTTTATTAGACTCCCTAATAACTCTACAGTGAAATACAATGTATGGGTTACGCAGTACTAAGACTGCAGCCCAATCTATTTCACAAACTTCCTCTCAGAGACAAAATGAAACATAGTTCAGTGAAAAAGCAGTACACTCACACTGTAACACATTACCATGTAACTAAGCAGCCTCAAAAGTCATTAGCAAACAAATACTTGTGTTTTGCCTCTAAATCAAAGCTTTTCTGTCTTTCTATTCCACCCTTTCCCACCTCATCCACACCATTATCAGTGCACTAAAATACAAATTTGACCATATACCTGCAAGAGATAGTTATAAGGTAGCTCTGAAGTAGACGCAAACATCAATCTTATATCTCTGTGGCAATAAATCTATTTATGAAAAATGTCAGGAACATTTTAAAGCCACTCTCCTCTGCTGATTCTTCTTCCTATTTTACAGTTCTCCTTTCAATGGATCCTTTAAATTTCAATGAGTCCTCCTCTTTTCCTCCCATGCCTCCTTATATCTGCAGAGCCTGTAAAAATATTGTCTTTTGCATTGCAATCTCTGATCAAGATCCAGTCTTCCCCATCTGGTCTCCCCATCTCATTTGCCTTGATACCCTCTGAATAGTCTCAAAATAAAATACTTGCCACCATCAGCATCAGAACTGACCTCTTTTTTTTTGATATTTTTTTTTTTTAAAAAGGGTCTCTGCTATCATTCTTCCCTTCTCTTTCTCCATTTTTAACTAAATTTAGAAGCCATATTTTTGCCCTTTGCAGCTTTCCACAAATGAACTACTGTGGTTATGATGCTCCTCCTCCACTCAACATGGACTTCAACACCATCAATTTTCTATCAGCAGAAACTTAGTCTTAGAAACCTTAGGTCAGGAAGTGTCCACTTAGCCAGGTACACAGGCCAGACAGAGTAGGACCTCCTCTTGTTACTCTAATTGTTCCTTAATCTAGCCTTCCCCCCCCCCCCCCCCCCCCCCAACATTCTTAAAAATATTTGTTCCAAAGGACATACTACTTTTCTCTCCCATTTGTTGTTCTGGCACATTTAAAAGTGGGTTTAAAGAAAGCCACGTAAGCCTTGACTCAGTATGAGGCCACATAGCTCTATCAGAGTAAAACAGTCTCCATATTTAAGACCTCACCTTTCAGCCTCCTTCTACATATCCTTAAACTCCCCTTTCAAAATGAATGTCCCAGAGTCCCCATTGCTAGACGTTTTCAAGATGCAATCAGACAGAGTGCTAGACAGTCATCTGGGCTCCCTTTCCTACAAAAGGTTGGATCAGATGATCTTTTGAGGTCTCTTCTGGCCTGGGCAATTCTGTGGTATTGCCTCCCTTTGTACCTCTGTGTCCTTTTAACTATATAAATTGAAGTGCTTACTCCACAGCTCAAGCAGGTAAATTCCAGGAAAGCAGGCAGGAACTGCCACCACATGCTGCCTCCTCATGTTAGTTTTTGCACCAGTATCAGAAGTCACAGAACTTAAAGGACGTGTGAACTAAAGCAGTTTAAGGAGAAGTGTAAAAACACCATGGATAACTAAATGCAACTTTAAACATCTAACACAATAGCAGCGCAGACCATATAAAAGCATTGCTCAAAAATACAGAATAAGCTGGACAGCAGATGCATCGTTTACTAAGTCAGCAAGGCACCGTGGTTCCATGCCATGTCAGTCTGCACCGAGTCAAATTCTCCTCTAAACTGCTTTGATTCAATTCCTCCAACAATGCCATTTGAGCCATAAGTGCCGTGCAGCCATAAATGCTCCCTCCTCCGTATTGAAAAAACATCAGAAGTCAAGTCAGGTGCCAAAAGAAACTAGAGTTGTTATTGCGTCAATAATCAAAAAGATGGAAGCAAGAATGACTGAAAGCTGTTATGTTTCAATTCCCGAACCATTCAAAATGAATAGCACTTATCTACTATCCACTAATGGGACAAAGTAAGACGAATTTAAAAGGGCATTTTAAGGACTAACACTGGGAAATTTTTTTCTACTGAAATGGACTGGGATTTTTTTTTTAAGCCACTTCCAAGACATATGGATAATTTATTTTCAATATTTAGAGTTAGAATAGGGACATATACTAAGAAATTATTCTAAAAGAATGAGAAGAGGGTTGCGTGTCAAAATGCTAGTAGTATGTTCTGATTTGTCAAGACCAGGGGCAGTGGGGGGAGGCACATGACATACCAGCTTCTTGCAGATCAGTGTGTAGCCTCTGTTTATCTACATAAAGATTTGATACTAAATAAAAACCACCTGATTATTAAATCTAAGATCACAAGATCTTAGTGGATGAGATCTCAAGTAAACAAAACAGAAGTGTGCTTTACTCCCAAAAAAGGATCACAATGTTTATATATGTAATATGGAAATATAACCATATTGTAAGACAGTTATTCCTGAATTAAACACTTTGTATCAGAAGATAACAAAGTTAAGGAGTTTATTCTTCCAGTTATTCTAGAATTCTATGAGCCACCTGTAAGTCCAGACAGATTTAACACCACCATCCATACCACCACCAGTAATCGCCCCAACTGTCTGATGAGTTACTCTTAAGAGGAGTACCTGGCTGGCTTTCAACTTCTGTCCTCCATCCTCCTGGATGAGAGGGGTGGAATTCCAATCCAAATCTAACTACTCTGTGCAAAATTTTAAAAAGCTTAGCTTTGATGTGCAATTAGCTGTATGTTAAAAGAGTAATAGTACAAAAAAAGTGCACAATAATGTGCATCAGGGTCAAAAGTTACTGAGTCAGTCTTCCACTGAAATTAAAACTTGATAAGGAAAGTTGTACGTTATAGTAACTAACTGGAAGTAAAATTTCAAAACAATTCCTTTGGAAGAAGGTTTCTACTTAAAACCTCAGGAATTATCACTTGCAAAGAACTCTTTGATAACACATAGCATTCCATCAACAGTGCTTCTTTTACAAGGGTGGGAAGACAATAAACAGGTATTCTCACCTTTTGAAAACAGCTGTTTCAGTTTTAGCATCTACAGTAAGGCTCAGTGTCTCCTTCATGCTGCCATTCATTACTGTTTCAGTTACCTTGTCTGCATTTTCTACATCATCCTCTCCATCTGAGCTGGCCTCCATAGCAACACTTCCTGGGGCTAGATATACAGAAGTAATTTAGTACATGACTGGTTACGTTTTTAGTTCATGAGCACACACAGGCCAATATAACCAGAATGATGTTTTTGCAGTTTTGTACACTTCTTGAATTCTTCCTTACAGAGAAAGTCACCTTCCTGCAACCCTCACTATACACATATATAGACCATAAGTATTTCCTTAAGCCACCTGTAAGAAAAGTCACATTCTGTAGCTTTTTTCATTTTACAAGCCACTTAAATGATTTAGATTGACAATAGTTACTGCAACAGGTTTGCCTGAACAGGACTTCAGCAGGATTATAGTGATGTATTATTGTTCTTCCGTACAGGCAAATTCATTACACAAGCCCACAGAGTACATACTTGACAGCAAGCTTCCGTGTGCAGACAAGCCTTTGGGAAGTCCAGTCTCCCTGGACATCTCATCTGCACTTCTTGTTCTGTCTGCTAGTAATATATACAGAAAGCTAATCAGCGTGTTTGGCCTTCAACAAGATCATACATGTAGAAGAAAGAATTAGTGCATGCCTAGTGAAGGTAACTTGGTAAGGGATGAGCAGGAAGGGGAAATCTGAACACATTGAGGCTACTGGCCTACGGCCACATAGGAAGAGACTTGAGGCTACCACCCTTCTCAGGCATCAGCTCAGATAACTAAGTGCTGACACAGGTTAGGGTTCTTTAATACAACACACTTCGCTTCTTTAATGTTTTTCTGTTCATGATGTGCAGGCTTTTTAGAGGTAACAGTAACACTGGTTTGTTTTAAATAGGAAACTATTCTAAGAGTTCAGAAATTCTTTGACAAGTCATTTTTGTCACCTGGCAGAACAGCAGCAGAGCCAGATGACACATCTCTGGAAACCTAAATTTTAAAGTTCAGGGAGATCTTTCTCAGGTACAGCTCTTAAAAACCAATCTGTTTGCATTTCTGAATGCAGTGTACTTACTCTCTAGCTGTGTTGCAAGAGCAGTTACATTTGCACTCAAGGGATCAATAGGGTCTGTGTTTGTTTCCATTTCCACAGGAGAATTACTTCTCAAGGAATCTTTTGAGCTTCAAATACAAAGTAAAAAAGCTTTAGAAACATTTCTGAATAGCACAATGTAATGTTCTTAAAACAGTATTTTTAGTTCTGTATCAAAGCTGAGGCCTAGAACGCTACTGAAACTAATGACAGCAAGTGTTTTTTTGTAGGAGTCTTGGGAAGACATGCTAAATGGAAGTTTAGCAATCCGAAATCCACCAGAATTAAGCAGATCGAGTACATGTTTTGTGGCAGTTTTATTGTAATCAAACCAAATAAACAAGGAACAAGTAGGAGCAGAGACATCCCTGGTAAATAAGGTGTCAAGTATCCCTGGTTCCATGTAGTGTTTCCAACATTTTTAACTGACTTTCTAAACAGGCTCTTGAAAATGGTTCTCTACTAAGACTGAAACACAGTCGTCATCCACAACAGAAGTGATTTTACTACTTAATCGTATATACAGTACAGCTAGAAGTTCTTCATTCTGAAGAAACTCAAGAGACAAGATTTGGCCACTTGAAACACTTCTCACCATTTAGAAAAATGTCTTTTCTATCCACTAATGTGCCAACTCCAAATCTTTGCTTTCTAAACCCATAATTCTGTTATCGACTTACCTGCCTCAAGCATGAAACAATACACTGTTTTATGTTGGAAAAACTGTACTTCTATATCCGAGCTGTTTAGTGCCCAGACAGACAACTGAGACACACACATATATAATATGGAAGAGTCTTCTGATTGGAGAAGGAATCAGTTCTTGACTGCTAGTATTTTGCAACTCAAAATTTACATCTATTTCATTAGGTACTTACACAGAGGACTTCAGTTCTTTTATATAGAGTTCAAGCCAGGAGAGTAAAGTACATCTCAGGCATTCTGAAAATAGTGCAGAACTGCCTAACATAGACATCACAGCTGCATAACCATATGGGTTTAAAAAAACCAGACCATACAGCAAAACAAAATACCAAACCTGTTTTATAACATCCATAAAACAGAATCATCATAGATGTTTTATGACCTTTACATTCCACAGTTCACATTAACCCTTCACTGGGTTCAGTCTACACTACAAAGTAAAAATAAAAAATTCACAGTCCAACCTCTGGTCACAGACCAATATAAAATATAAAAGGACCCAAATATTCTTTAAAACCCACCTAGAACAGTGACACACTAGGATGCACCCATCCTACAAAATGAGATAGATCACGCAAAGACATACTGTTATAGCACATGGGGCCCTTCAGACACTACACACCTTGTATTCCACCAGAACACCACCAACACAGGCTTGGGTAGATATGGATACCCCAAGGAAACCAAACAGCAACCGCCATTACATGTTTAGTGAAGAGCTTGCCCTGAATCACTAACATTCTTACCTCAAAGATGTGAACTCTGAAAATGAAGCCCAGCCAGTTTCTTTTGCTGGCATAGGTTCTTCCGTACTCCACACATCAGACCCAACAGAATCCAGATTGGCACCATGTGCAGTCTCCATGGGTACATCAAAGTTAGCTGACCAGTTTGGTGCTGAAAAAACATCAACAAGTTCATTAGGAACAAATTAAATAAAGAACATGAGTGCACATATGCTTAACACACTGATTCTCTATATGTACATTCCAAAAAAAGCAGCAAAATTCATAACTAGACTTTAAAGCACATGCAGAAGAATCCTTTACATACTGTTAAAAGAAATGAATGCATTGCCTAAGAGGGAAATTCTGCTAGTAAGGCAGAATTTTAGAAACAGTAACTCAGAATATTCTGCTAAAAATCAATACATCTTATCTGAAGAACGACAACAATAAACCATACTAGATCGCAAGCATAATCCCACTTTATTCTTTAAACTAACATCAACATTTATTATAATTTTCAAAACTAATTTCTATATTTAAAAAGTCTTGAGAGTTTTCATCCCTTTTTCAGTTTCCAATGCACATTTTCCTGAACACAGAAAATGAGCACGTCAACTTAGGCATGGGCAGTCTCTAAATAAATTCTCATGCACTAACACCACTGCTAAGTTTCAGAAAAGTTTAAGGCTTTTTACAACTTAAAATACTTATTGGATTTTAAATTTTGCAGAAACTGTGACTTAACAGCATCTAATTTAGGATAGGTCAATTAAAAATATTTCACCTACCCAAGGGAAACATGTTTTTCATTAACACTTACATACAAAAAAACAGGCTGAAAAGGAAGCTCTGACTAGCAATTAGAAATTCCAACCCAGGCAGATATGGGAGGAGACCCACATGGATCAAAACTTGTTTGACACACAGATGCCAACGACACCAATCTGACAAAAGAAAAGAAAACCCTTAACTTTTCCTTCTATTTTAATATAATTCCTTACAGTCTAGATAAACACAGGGCTTTTACCTACAGATATTGCCAGTTTAACTAAAGCCAGTTTAGTTAACTGTGACTTGAATGTGCAGTCTTTTAAACCAATTACTTAGTTAAGTTTCTACATAAGAGTCTACTGACACGCATCTTTCTTTCACACATGAAACCAGACCAATGCAAATCCACTTGGCTTCTGTAGGAAGTCTTTCAAAAGAGCACTATTAGGTGAAAAGTTGGTCTGAAGGACTTACAGTAAAGATAACCATATTCTAGGTTTGAAGATTAACCAGCTGTTAGTTTTGCAGGCATTCAAGATATATAGATAAGATTACATTTCACCCTTCCCTTTCTGATACCTCCTCTTCTTCCTCTTGAAGAGCAGAAACATGAATTTTAGAGAGACTAAGTAACTTGACTCAAGACACATAAGGAATTCAAGTTTCCCAGCATTTCCATGCTCTGTTGCAAGCAGTCTTTACAGTGGGAAAGACTACTTTATTAAGACAGTTGGAACAAAAATGGTAAATGAGAAGTCCTACCAAATAAGACTGCTAGATCTAACATTTTCCTGTAACTCAAAGCAGCTGGGAGAAAAGCTACGTACGTTCACTTAAGTCTACTTCCATTTTGTCCTCTGTATTGGTGTGTGATTCAAACAAGGCTTGTTTTGTTCCATCCTCCTCTTCAGAATCTGTACTTTCTTCACTGTCTGTACTGCCCGAACTAAAAATACAAAGAGATAATTTACATTCTGTATTTAATATCAGCCCCTGGACATAACAAAATACTGAAGAGTTTGAGGCTAAAGAGGATTACACCAGCTATCATTTCCAACAGAGTAACTGAGGTATAATTTGTTAGCTGTTAGTATTCCCCTCACGCTTCCCTCAAAAACCAAGGTTTAAGGTTTTCCACTTGATCATGTAAAGAGGTTATCTTTTTCTCCCCATTTGCAAGTAGAAGACAAAAATTGGTTTTACTCCTGCCATGCAAAAGGAAGCAGAAAAGGAAAACAAGGAATGAGATCTGCATACAGAGATTGTTGGTCTCTTCACACTAAATAGAAGCACTGAAATAAAACACTCTCCTCAACTCTAATCTAACAAGATACAACTGGATTTATTTTAAAATCTAACCACAAATCTAACAAATCTATTTTACAATCTCCCCAACTGTATTCCAGTCCAGTTAAAATAGACGGCATACATACTTTAAACCCTATGGGTATCTCTCCCTTCCTGCCGAGTGCAACTAACACAAAAAGCAAGGTAATGTGAGAAGGTAAGGATGACCCTGAAACATGTCACATTAAGAAACCACAACATCAAACAAAAAAAATTATTTTGAACAGAAGGTATTAGCAACATGCATTTCAAGGGCTGCAAGGGAAGAAGAGATCAGATTTGTGACTTGAGCCATGGAGAAGGTCATAAGAGCCAAGACTACTCTGGGACAAAATTCAGTACATATCAAGGGAGACTGCATAGCCCAGAGTTTTGGGGGCCAGATGCTCCTTCCTCACAACGCAGCCTCCTATGCAGTTTGGACAACCACACTGGTACTGTAGAGACAACAGCAAGGTCTACAGAGGTGTGGACCCGAACTGCTTTCTCCAAAGCAAGTATGGCTGAGTAGGTTTTAAAGCAGCAGGAAAGAATAAGCAGCAGGAAAAAACAAGCTTCAAAAGCTGAAGTGCAATAAGGGCTGAGTTGGCAAGGCAGATGTTGCAATCTTCTGCAAATTATGGCTGAAAGATAGACACTAGAGCCAACCCTCTACTCACTTCTCTACAGACTAGAAATGGCTAGTTATGCTGGACAGCCTGTGCTAACAGTCAGCCTGAACCAAAAGACATGCTCAGTAGTGAGGGCTCACTATACTGCTATCTGGATGAAAAACACACTTCTTACCTGGAACGCCTCTGGGACTCTGGTGTAAATGCAATATGTTTTTCTTCCCAAATGTCTTCTTCATCAGAGCCACCATCATCAAACTGCTGTATCCGCTCCTTACAGCATGCCTCAAACAAGGCTATATTGCCCTAAATACAACAAAAAGTATAAATAAAAATCTTTATTTATGATTAATCATTCTACTTACATTAGTAAACGTTCTGGAAGTATACGACTGTTCTAAAGAGAATCTAAAAACCAGTGGGGGAAAAACATTTCTCTAAAAGCAGCAGAAAACCAGAATCTCTTAACAACTTAAAGCTTGCCAGGAAAACACTCTGTGATGCTTGTTTTACTCAGCTACTAACAAATTGAGCAGACCATTAAAGAATAGCTAGGAGTTTCCATCATGTTCAAGAACAGCTGCCACGGTTTTGGCTGGGATAGAGTTACTTTTCTTCACTGTAGCTAGTTATAGTCAGTTTGCAGAAGTAAAGGGCATCGAGCTGGCTTTAGATATTGCTGATCATAAAAAGTGGCCAGTGCTCTGTCTTAATACCAACCCACAAATGGTGCAAAATGCCCTGTGGAGCTGGTTACAGCAGTGGAAGCAAAGCAACTGGCAGCGCAGAGGCAAACCCATCTGGGCCACCACATTGTGGCAAGATATTGCTGCCCGGGTAGAGAACCTGGTTGTAAAGGTATGGCATGTGGATGCTCACGTCCCCAAGAGTCGGGCCACTGAAGAACATCAAAACAACCAGCAGGTAGATCAAGCTGCTGAGATTGAAGTGGCTCAGGTGGATCTGGACTGGCAACATACAGGTGAATTATCTATAGCTCGGTGGGCCCATGGCACCTCAGGCCATCAAGGAAGACATGCAACATACAGGTGGGCTCGTGATCGAGGGGTGGACTTGACCATGGACAGACACTATTGCACAGGTTATCCATGAATGTGAAACGTGCGCTGCAATCAAGCAAGCGAACTAGTTAAAGCCTCTGTGGTATGGGGGACGATGGCTGAAATATAAATATGGGGAGGCCTATCAGATTGATTATATCACACTCCCCCAAACCTCCCAAGGCAAGTGCCATGTGCTTACAATGGTGCAAGCAACCACTGCATGGCTGGAAACATATCTCATGCCCCATGCCACCACCCAGAACACTATCCTGGGCCTGGAAAAACAAGTCTTATGGTGACACAGCGGCCCAGAGAGAACTGAGTCAGATAGCGGAACTCATTTCTGAAACAACCTCATAGACACCTGGGCCAAAGAGCGTGGCATTGAGTGGGTGTATCACATCCCCTACCACGCACCAGCCTCTGGGAAAATCAAGCGATACAATGGACTGTTAAAGACTCCACTGAGAGCAGTATGGGGGGTGGGTGGGACATTTAAACACTGGGGTACACACACATTTAGCAAAAGCCACCTGGTTCGTCAACACTAGGGGATCTGCCAGTCGAGACAGCCCTGCCCAATCAACACACTTAGGTACTGTGGAAGGGGATAGAGTCCCTGTAGCACATGTAAAAAATATGCTGGGGCAAACAGTCTGGATTATTCCTGTCTTGGGCAAAGGCAAACCCATTTGTGGGATTGCTTTTGCTCTAGGACCTGGATGCACTTGGTGGGTGATGCGGGAGGATGGAGAAGTCCGATGTGTACCTCAAGGGGATTTGATTTTGGGTGAGAATAGCCAGAGAGGTGAATGGTATAACGTTAGTTGCTGTATAGTATCGTATGCCATCACTTCTGTGGTTGCTATATGCCATACCAATGGTATCACAGTAGGAATCTTCCAAATTAATGGAGAATGAATTTTGATTTAACCGAGCAAAGTGCAGCAGTGACGGAACAGACTGACATCAGCATGCAACAATCCAACACCACACACACACCACCTCTCCTGCCCTGAAAGAGACTGTTGTGACAGACGGAGCCCAAAGTTGTGGACTAAATGAACTCCACAGACATTTTGTGGACATTTTACAGGGGTGGGACATAGACTAATGGAACGATATCTGTGTATTATATCAAAGGATGGGAAGGGGAGTGGTGGTTAATGAGGTTGTATTGGATAGTGTGGGACCTGAGCATGACATAAATGGTATGGAATAAAAGGGGTAGATACTCCTATGGTTTTGGCTGGGATAGAGTTAATTCTCTTCCTAGTAGCTGGTTTAGTGCTGTGTTTTGGACTTAGTATGAGAATAATGCTGATAACACACGCATGTTTTAGTTGTTGCTAAGTAGTGCTTACATTAGTCAAGGACTTTTCCAGCTTCCCATGCTCTGCTGGGGCACAAGAAGCTGGGAGGGGAGGGGGCTGAGCCAGGACAGCTGATCCAAACTGGCAATGGGGATATTCCGTGTCATATGACATCACGCTGGGTGTACTAGCAGGGGAGAGTTGGCTGGGGGAAGCAGCGATTGTGGCTCAGGGACTGGTGGCGTCAGTCAGTGGGTGGTCAGCTATTGCATCACTTGGGGGTTTTTTCCCACCTTGGGTTTTGCCTCTCGTTATTTTCTTTATTTTGTTATTATTACTATCTTAATTACTGAATTATTCTTATCTCAACCCACAAGTTCTCTTACTTTTGCTCTTCCAGTTCTCTCCCCCATCCCACTGGGGTGGGGGGAAGTGAGCGAGCAGCTGTGTGGTACTTAGTTGTTGACTGGGGCTACACCACAACAGCAGCACACAGGAATTACATTGAATAGCTTTTCATATAACCAGACCACCAAGTACTCCAGCTTTATTTTCTGTTGTGGGGTTCATTTCAGCTCAACTGGCAAATAATATCTAGGGTTGAAGTCTCTGTCTTTACTTCCCGTCACCACAATTTCACTGGAAGACTGAAATAGGTTCTACCCATAAAACCCAAGTGTGCAATATGCGCAGATCAGATCCAAGCCTGTTCTTGAACCTGGCCATAGAAATTAGAAGCAATTCTAAGACGCTACTGTTCTTTGTGATCAGTATTCCAATTAGAAAAATGTCATGATACAGGATCAAGGTAGGGTAGTTATTTCCAAAGATTACACATCAAAGGAGTAAATATAACCACCAGCAAAACTCTGAGATCACACCAAAGTTTAAAAAGCAGTAATTTTTTTCTGACAGTATAGGAACACATACTTACACTTTCATTTGTATTGAGGGTAAAGTTGATGTCTGAGACCCGATCAAAAGAAACACTACAAAAAAGCAGATGTAGCCAATAAAACAAGATGCTGTATTATGACAGGAAGACATACCATTTCTTAGTTTTCTCATTTTCCAACAATCTAAAAAATGTAAGATTAAAGACAAAGTAGTTTCCAACATAAAACAGTCAAATTCCACATTGAGGAGGCCTGGCATTCACAGTTTTTCTAACTGTGAAATATTTTAAGCAAAAATACAAAACAATGTCATCTCTAGCCTATAGTTAGCTGTGAAGATGCAACAAGCCTTAGCAAGCATAATTAAAATTATATATGCAAATCTTAAATACTGTACTGTTACATGCTGGACAAAAATGTAGGCCTAAAGAATGTCTAATCTGACTATGGCCTACCATAAGACAGCTTAAAATCCTTTGTTAGCAGTTCTTATACCTTCTAATTTCACCACTCTACAGAAGGACCTTCTCAACAGGAAGAAAGTGAAAAACGTAATATCAACCTCTGTTTCCTGAAGAGAAAAAAGAATCTCTATATTTTCTTTAAACCAATCACTGAAGTTTTTTTCCAAACTGAAAAATATTAGGCTTTACACATCTTCACATATTAAGCCATTGAGCAGTTCCACTGAAGTAATTACAAACATGTCTTAGACTAAAAATACCATTAGGAAAATGAAATCTTTAGGGGAAGCAAAAAGAAACAAGAGGAGGAAGAGACAGAAAATACTACCAGACTTTCAGAAGAGTTAATACATTCTTGCTCTAGCCAAATATAGCAGCGCATTCAGCAGAGCCCGTACTACTCTTCCTCTAACCCTCACTGCAATACTAAGTAGGGAACAAGGTAAGTAGTCTAAAAGAACACAAGTTTTAAGTGTGACTGAATTACTGTGCAACAGTAAGCAGATAATTTAAGCTGTACTTGATTCTTGCACAAAAGGCATAACTTTTTCCTACAGTTTAATTCATTTCATGAGTACATTGTCAGTATGCCTACCATAAATCAAGATATCTGCTTACACAAATAGCCTTCTTTCCACCAAGACCACACACTACCAAAGGCACAATCTTAAAGGAATTTCAACTCCTACCTCTGCCAAAATCCACTTGCTTCTAACAAAGTTACTTCCTCTCCCATCATCTTAATCTGTAATCTCAGCAGATCATGCAGTGTAAAAAGGCAGTAATGCTTCTTAAATGGCATGTGCAAGCTTCAGTCAACCGTCACTTACTAAACGTATCTTACAGAAGAGCGCTGAGACATTTTATTGTCTTTTACCCTTCTAGAAGCCATCTTCAAGTAACACTTTTTACTCTTATCTGCACGTTCTTGCAACCCAATCCATGAATTCTTACAAAATCAAGATTAGCTCTATTTTCAGCAAGAAGCCCCATTCTTTCCCTGTCCCATTATGGCATCAGTTTACTTGGAACTGAAGAAAGAGCTCAGGTTTGGGTTGTTGGGGTTTTTTTTTGTTTTGGTTTGGTTTTTTTGGGTGGGTGGGGCATTTTTGTTGTGGTGGGTTTGTTTTCATTTTCTTTTAACCTCACCGTGATTGTTCTCATTTCCTCATCACTTACCCTATTTGTAGAAACAACTCTTAACTGACTTAATCCTTGAAAACAAAGGTAGATTTACAATGCCCTTCCTTACTGTCCCCTACAGAAAAGTACACTCAGACATGTTGTCCCTGTCATTTTTTCCAGGAAAACCTAAAAGTAGAGCTATTCGTCTGGTCAGGTACACAGATTCAGTGGAGCGAGGGGGGGCAAATCACCTTGAGGCACTGAGAAAGTTGAATTGCCCCCAACAATACCATGTCATTGGACAGACATAGCTTTCAAAAGCAGAGTTTAGTTTAGTTATTTATTCACAAGCATTGTGCTCTCATGTTGGCACAACCAGGACATTAGAAATGGAAGATAACCTGTTGCTTTCTTCTGTAAACTGTTCAGGGAGGCTTCTATCAATCCACATACATGGTACAAAAACAGAGGACTGATTGGCAAGTGCCTCACATTAGTAAACGCTTGTATTTATCCTCAGCAAAAGCACAGCCAAATACACGGTAAGAAAAGAAACTCCCAAGACTGTAGTCAAAGCCAGTATAGCATTATACTCACTTGCCGATGTCATCTTGGTCAGCGAACTTCTCATCGTTGAAGCCAAACTGGTCAATAAAATTGGACGTCATTTGTTGCATCTGATAATCAGAAAAGGCCTGGCAACCCCAGGACCAACGACAGTGATATAATGATTCTAATAATACTCTAAATCCTATTTGCCCATTTTGCTCCAAAGAAATACAAGTCTCTAGTCTAAACATAAAGGACAGGAAAACTATTTGTCCTAACATTTGGATTTTAAATGGTAACACTAACTACACACCTACTTACATTTACTGACTTGAAAGCCAGTCTAATAGCAGCTCTCAGTAAGAAAGTTAAATCTCTAGTTTAATCATGTTAACAGGCACCTTTCCAAATGCACCCCAAAGAAGTGAAAAACACAGTATACTAGATAAAAGAAAAAGCTGTCTTTGTTCAAAATAACATGAAGTTGTAAATGGTAAGAACCAGAAAAGTACATTATATATAGATACTAATGAACAGTTAGATATTTACCATGTAGTTATCACTAGAAATATCAGTCCCAGGCACACACACCAGCAATGGCTATTCAACAGCTAGAACGAAACTATTGAACATTTTATCTCAGTGCAGCGTCACTGACTCAATTGTGCTTTGCTTTTTTTTTTTTTAATAAAGACACTAGTGTCAACTGGCAGCAGATGGGTATACACACATTAAGGTACACATAGGCATTTTCTCCTATCCATAAGGCAGTCCTTATTTCCCAGGACTATAATTGAATTATCACACATTCTCTAGGGACTTTTAATAGTGTTTATCCATGTGTAAAGTCAGCCAATGCTAAGATACACTAGGAAATACAGCTGTCACATCAACTCTCTTGGCTTCTTGCCCAGGTAACTAAACGGGCACAGTTTAGAGACAAAACCTTTGAAGAAGGCGGTAAAGCTGAACAAAGTGAATATGGGAAGAGAACAAGAGAATGGTCAAAAAAAGCAAGTTTGGATTAAGGCATTATGAAAAGCGGAGGTAAAAGTGAGAAGATATAGAAGGATGAGGTATACAGCAAGACAATACCAGGGCTGGGAATGGGTTTGAAAAACCCTCATGACTGGTAGGGTCACTATGCTAAACCGCGCTAGTGCAAGAACTTTCTTACGTTTTTGATGTAATTTTTACATTACTGTCTGCTAGTTTTAGGATTTGATACTAACACAGTTAGTATATCAACATGACACAGGTAGACAGTCAATTACTGACTGTCCTCCCTATAAGATAATTACTTTGCTCTACACTGGTTACTGAGCTCTTCTGCTGTAAAATATTTTCACTGTTATGGATATTAAAAAGCACGTGTGACTGAAAGACATCAATGAATTACTTCTATGGGAAGAAAAAACCCAAAAGAAGTTAGACTTGTTCTGTTTTACAGAAGGTATGACCATTCAGACCACCCCCTCCCAGGATAAACCTCATGCCTTAGTTTTCTGTTTATGACATCAGCTAGCTTCATAACTAGCGTGAAATCTTAGCACTACATCAAAATTGCCTACAAGTATATAAAACACCATTATGAATTGCTTGCATATCTCAGACACTAGACAGTTCTATCCCATTCTCCAATATATTTTCAGTATGCTTAAAAGAGACAGAAAGTGCTACTAAGCTGGTGGAGAACAGGATAAGAATGCTTTCCTGGAGTAAAAGTTTCCAGAGCCACAGTAAGACAGCACATTAAATACTGCTGGCACAAGAAACCTTACAATCCAGAACCAGGTGATGAAACACATTTTCAAAGACATCAGTTTTGATGATCAGAAACTTACATAAAAAGCATATCTTTAGAACCCTTCCTTTCTGGAACAAAGGGTCTCCATTAGAAGAAAACAGTATTGAACTAGATTTTGATGTCAAAAGAAAGAAGTCATAGCAAATGTAATTCCATAAAAGCAGAAGTTAAATTTGACAAAAATAAACTGAAGATGAATAGGTTCCTTAGTATTTTCCTCCCTTATCCAATTCCTAATGGGTCTACTTGAATTTTTCAAGTTTACCTTATGTTTCCTCTAACTATAGGTCTAGAATAGGGTATACTAGCTGAAGCCAGAGAAACCTTTATGAATTAATTTTTGCAGCTGGAGAATGCTTTAAGTAATTTCAGTGCATTTCCCATCAGTGATTTATCTTGTCTAATATCCTGCTTTCTTCACAAGACTACTTTAGACTGCATATTTCACTAGCTTGGCTTAGGAAAAAAAGATTAAGAAAACAGTGACAAACTTGAAAGAAACAGAGCATTGGACTGTCTGCATTTCTCCAGATTAACTACCTGGAACTGCTGGGATTGCCTCAGCATGGCAGATCAAGTGGATGCATGAAAAGCAGAGATATTTGAAGATCTTACTTCCTCATTATAAGTTGCATGCTATCTGTAGCAGCTCTAAAATTTGTATTCAGGTGCACCTCACATGTACAAAATCACCAAGTCAGATAAATGCATCTGATTCGTAAAACTTAAGCCACCACCCACAATTCAAACTTAGGTAAGCAATTGCTTTTAATAAAATCTATAGAAGATGCACTGAAGCCAGTCTTAGACTAAGTAGTTACGACATAGCTGTTAGTGTGAGCTGAAAGATTTTGGTTAATAACCCAGATAACTAATGTATTCCCTACAAGGGACCTATCTACAATCTTGTTCCGCGTGGCTCCTGCTCTTTCACCACCAGTGAAAGAAATGAGAGATATGCATATTACAGATTGGACAGTACCATTACAGAAATGCTGTCATTCTTCTTCAAAATGGCAGTGTTCTCCATAATCGCTTATCACAAAACACTCTTAATAGCCATTTTAAATAGTATCTTTATCAATTAGTCAGCTATGATAGCATCAAAACTTCAATGTGGACACAGCTTTGACTTAAGCTTTCAGTCTGGTTGATCTGTGGATTCCCTAGGCAGTCTCAATTTTTTTTTCTTCATTAAACTAAATTATAAATACTCATCTTTGAAACACTCACAAATGAGTTGTCAAAAGCACACACTGAATTTAAAAATAAGTGATTAAGTTCATTGGAAATTTAGTTCAGGGAGATTTGGCTATGTATGCTTGCCATGTACCAAGGGCTTATAAAGTTAAAAACATTCAAGCTGCTAGATACAACCTGGCACAGGAGCCTACTTAGCTCTTCACTTATATTGATGTGACAGCTGCAGAGCTTGACATCTTGCCGAACACTAAAAGCATGTAACAACAAATAGCCAATACTCATTGTTTCCTCATCAAAATAAGGGTCCTTTTTTTTAAAAAAAAGAAAAAAAATCTATTACCAACACCAAACAAACCCATATTTGCTTTCATAGGAATTCACACTTGCTAGAAAACACAATTAGAAGCCATCATTTCAAACATCTATGTCTACTAAGAACTAAAGTTAACATAGAAACTGTGTTCATCGTAGCTAGACAGCTGGTGCATAAAATGTGTTCTTAGGCATAATAAGTAGAGATCTGCATACACTGCATGATCAAAGACTAAAAATGAAGACACACCAAGATATTGTGACTTGTGTTAAAAACCATAGCCCTGGGTTTGATAAAACAGTTGTGTGCACCCAAAAGTCTAAGTTTTATTTTAAACTTTCTAGATTTGTATTTACTTGTGATAGAACTACAAGTTCCACTGCTTTTTAAAAATTTCTTTATTTTTACAGAAAGAACAACTTACACTGTTAGAAGAATTCAACTCACCTGCTGCAAGGAAGAATCCTGTGAGAAACCTGTTTCTTTAAAGTCAATTTCATCATCACTGGAAGAATGAATGTGGCAGGTAGTAACCTATACAAAGGAATTCAGTCATTTGCATAGTATAGGACAGACACTCAAGCATACTCAGACTATCTAGATGAATTTTCAGTTTCATATCGAAACAAGAAACTGAATTTTTTCGTTTTCCCAACCGCTATACCACATAAAATAGTCACTGAAATATTTCAATAGCATTAACACATTAACACACACAAGTATTAGATACCCCCAAAATGCCAAACCTTTTGACTACTTCAGAATGACTATTTAACATTAAAAAAGCCAGTCCTACAGCTGACAGTTATCTAAAGCAAAATGAGACAAAACTTGCATCGTATCTTTGTACTGCATGAAATATATTGAACAGCGCAAGTGAATTAGTAGCCACGAAAATACTAGATTACATAGAGATCCTCCTTCTTTCCTATATATAAAAATGAAAAGGAAACTGTCTTAGGTATCTACAGCATTTACAAAAAGACAAGAGTTAATCTTCAGAAGTTCACAACCAATGTGTACTTGCAGAAACAAACATGGAGTTGTTGCCACAGCAACTGCTATTTTGAACATCACACTTGAAAGAAGATATTTTTCTGATGATCTGACATAGAACTAGTGGGAGTAGTTTGTTTAGTGACACTGCTATCTAAGCAACATGTTCTTAGAAGTACTCATGTTCAAACAGAACAGCACTCCAAGAGCAATTTCAGCTGGGACAGCAACTAGCTGAACTAACAGTAGCAACAGCTGACCCTTAACACATACTCTGTGAAGGATCACTAGTATAAAGCACATCTAC
The DNA here is from genome assembly GCF_963921805.1 of Phalacrocorax carbo. NCBI lineage: Eukaryota > Metazoa > Chordata > Aves > Suliformes > Phalacrocoracidae > Phalacrocorax > Phalacrocorax carbo. Next base: position 50,507,271 of record NC_087517.1, read on the forward strand.
AGATGACAAAATTTATACGGCACTATAACATATTGCATTACTCTACACACCCACAGAGCTCCATGTTACAGATTCTCAAGTGAAGTCAGGTGGTTCATAGATTCTTCTTATTTTCTGAAGAAAGTACAAGTCTATACAAAAGGAGTACTGAAACACATACAAGGCTTCATAAAAGACAGATGCCTCTCTATGCTCCCACAATGCTACAGTCAGGACACACATGCAGGAGATAGAGAAATGAAGAAAGTTTTTACCTGAAGTATATTGTGCTTTTATGCTTTTAACTCTGTTAGTATAACATTTACTTAAAAAAAAAATTGGGAGGTTTTATTCTTGCACATCTACCATTCAGGCTTATGCTGCAATTTCATTCTAGAAGTACCCCAACTTCAAGTTAGTGAATTTCTGAAGGAAACCTGACCTATTAACACTAAAACTGTCAATAGGTGGGAAGAATAGTAATGTACCAAATAATCTCTGGGCTTGGTGTGTCTGGAGAAGAACTGTTATCAAATGACAGACCAAGTCCATTGAAGGTTAGTGCTCAGTGTATATTTATTAAAATATTCTTGCAAAGTCTACACACTTCAAGTTAACTATATGGCATTCCATACCACAAGCTGAGCTGCCCTAGATAGTGCCCCTCAAGTGGCAACATTTTGAGAGGACAAAAGTTAATATAACTACTCCTTCTACAACTGCAACTTGTTGGGCAAAATGACACCAAAAACCAAGTTGTTGTTTATACAGTTTTAGTTACTACTAATGAACAAGTTAATCCCCACTAGAAATCCTGCCCTTACTGCTATAGCAGAAACAAGCTCAGAACTCTTAGCGAGACAGTTTCTCCTCCCTCAAACTCTCCCTCTGGGAACCAACAGGACATAAAGCCTAAGATACATTAGTTGCTTCTCTTGTTTTCTGCCAGCTGCTGTAGCTGAAGCACAAACCTGAAAGAAGATACTAGCATTATTCCACCCTAATAAATAAATGGCAGAATAATGCCAGGTAAGGGAGTGGCAATGACCACTGCAAATTCGAGTAGTTAATTCTTTACTTAAGCTCCTCACTGTTCAGACCAGTCTCTTTCTAACACTAACACACAGCACAAGCACTTTTTGCAAATAATTAATTCTAATGTGTGGCATTTTTCTACTTCATTTCCCAGTAATATTGAAAAGGATTTTCCTTAAGGGAAAGGAACCATACGGTGACTTTTAAGGCAACAACAAACAATTTGTCCTGTAGACTGTTATTTTTAGTCTTAGGGGAAGTATACTCTCCTCAACTAGTCTTTAAGTATGCCTCACAAACATTCAATATCATGACTAATATTGGAAGGATGCCATGAAGACACACCTGAAGTTATACAGAGTCTCTTGTACAAACCTAGCATCATAAATTGTATAGCATTCTTCACTGTACCAGCTTCATTAATGCACCTTGTCTAAAGGGAAAATGAACAATTACTCCACATGTATTTTATCTTCAGCTAGGTAAGTGTAAGTAGGTAAGCTTAGCAAAGCACTGCCTACCTTCTAACAGGACAATTAGCAGTGGAAAAAACAAAAAGAAGCTTCCTGTAAAGTGTCTTGGGGAAACTCTGAGAAGCAAGCACGTAGCAGACTTAAGTCTGCAGTTACTGTTGTTTTAGAAAATGCCACAAGAACTTGTCTGCAAGCTAGAAAAGACTAGAGAGGGAGAAAGAGAATGAAAGGGATAGTGTTGATAGATTTACAGTCAACTTCCCTGATACAAGAACAGTCTCATGGCTGCAGAAGCAGTTCATTATGCATGGGACCCCAGGATGACATACCTTGTGCCATTACAGTAAGAGACCTTTCTTTGCTGAGCACCAGATCACTGAAGCACTGGAAGTACTCACAAAATCAGTTACTTCCGTAGCCTTCACACAGCTAACTTATTTACATATTTTAAAATGAACTTCACATTGTAAGAGTATGCATACACATAAAGATCAGATAATCTAAGCTTAGTAAATCCAGGAAGTTGACTGAAGAAAATCAAGTAAAACAGTAAACCATAGTTTGGTCATTCAGGTCAGGAACTGTTTGCATAACTATTATATCACCCATAACTACATTTTGCTCAACAGCTTGCTTAGGACAGGAAAACCTTGAATCAAATAAATCAGTCTACTCATCTACCCAGTAATAAATATAACTAAGTCCACAGAATATTAAGAAAGGTGTGCTTAAGATCTTGCACTGGGGACACTGAAAATCTGCACTTCAAATTAGGCATATAATTTTTCAGGTATAAACAGTAGTTCTAGTAAGCTGCTGTTTTAAACGAGGATGCTTTCATAAGCTTACAGAAGAGCTCACTCAGACATATCAAGTTATCCAGGTTTATAGATGGAGAGAACAGGTTTATGGAGACCAAGTCACAGATCAAAAGCATGGATATTAGAGGACAGTATGACTGGGAAGAAATACCATGGGGCTGGGCTTTCAGGATAGACCCATGCAATAATCAACTTAAACTTGATTGAGTAAAACAACAAGCTGAGTTTTCCGAGATCTTTTTACTGTCTCTTACACCACAATGCGCTTTCCATGACTGTTTATCTTTGAACTAAATGCTAATCGAATGTTCATAAGAATTGATCACACAAGCAGAAATAAAGCCGATAACTTTAGAAATTCAACACTGTATCTTCCAGATGGCATTTTAGATACAAGAGTTTGTTTTAATGCTTCGTATTTCTATTCAGCTGAAGACTGTGGAGTTTGGAGATATGTTTTAAATGATGTTTAACTGTTATTACATCAAGTACACCCAAGCAAATGATTATGTATCTGAAGAGCCAATTATGATGTTATTAATTATAAATGAACTTAAAATTCTGCCTGTTTAGATGACTCTTCTCTTGGCCTTGACCAAGCATTAGTTTCTAGCAAGAGGAAAACATTGTTATTTTACAAGTACTATTAACTACTTTGCATTCACAGGCTCACACAAAAAATATCATCTGTAGATCATTTGGTCATTTCCACAAATTGCACAGTTTCAGATTAATTTCCTGTTGCTTCTATTGCCACACACATCACATTAGCATTATGTTCCAGTTGCTATATTATACTGGAATAGCCCAATTAATATAGCATCAGCACAAGGTAATGAAGCCACATGCAAAGCACTGCACTCCTAGAGAAGTCAGGTATGTTAGTAATCAGTCTGTTGACATTGGAAACTGCCTCTGCAAGTGATTACTCTTAAAATTGTATATTTAACACGATTACACAAAACCTCTTCATACACTTAGAAAAAAGCTAAACCTAAGTAGAAGTGTAATCACTACTGCTATGAGCAGAAGAAATGTAACAGGTGTACAACAGAAGTATGTAAAATTACTTCACTTAAGCAAGGTCACTAACACATGCAGCGGGATGCAGGTAGCATTTTTGCATTAAACTTACAGGCTCATTTACATACTGTACATAAAGCAATTAACACCTGCTTCTGCAGTTTTAATTTGTATGCTTCAAGCAGACAGGAGTTTAAGGACACTAACTTGAAGCTGTAAAAAAAAAAGTCTTCCTTCCTGGCGATTGTCTGGGATGAATAATACAAACTGAGCTACTAGAAGATTCCCATACAAAATATTAATGGTACAGCTTTAGTTGAGAAGTAAACTAAAGAATTATCAGTTCCATAGCTCAGCAACAAGGTGTACTTGTTGACACAAGTACATGGTAGCTGGGAAGACTGGCTGTGCTAATGACAAAAAGAAACTGGGGTCCAAGTAAATTTTGATACCTTATGTATCACTACTTACCAGGTCCACTGTATTCCTCTTGTTAGTTTCTCCTAAAGAGCTTGTGCAGAATGTCTCCCATCGCTCTCTGACCTCCTCTGGAAGCTCTAGCATAGGAAACAAAAACCCCAATTTAATATTATCAACAACAGAGCATCACTTAATTTTTAATTTTTCTCTCCTGCTCTACCAGAAATACTGCAAAGGACATATACATCCTCCTAAATCCATAAGGATTGCTCCATGTAGCAAACAAGTCCAAATCAAGCAGGTGAGCATCTCTTCGCATTTATTCCAGGGAGTTTTGATACTGTTTGAAAAAAACTAAAAAGGACTTCAGCATATGTTTAAGGATGGTTGGTTTAAAATTGAATGCATCAGAAGTAATATTTTCTTCTTTTATCCAACTGCTGCCTTAATTTAAGTTTGATTCATTTCCTCAAAATTTGATACTGAAAGCCACGAAGACAAACGTAAGACCATTAACATTACCTTTAATGAGCTGTTGGACTAGTGTACTGTTTGGCCCCTTATCTGTACTATGCACAATACAGTTTGCTATCCTTGTAAGATGACCCATATAGCCATGCCGCCTTCCTCCTTCAGCCCTGCAAGAGACAAAAGGAATTCAACTGCCCACACTCAGACCAACTGTACTACTATATTTTGTTATAAAACACTCTACCAGAGTCAAGAAGTTACTTAACACAAATAACGTATTGATTCTTAAGCAGAAGAGTTGCATCCTAAAACCAAAGGTTCAGAAAAATACTGAAGAATTCCTGATACCAACTGGTTTGACTACACTAAGCCAGTTCGGTAGTTTACCTGCTTGTTAAGTCTTTTAAGAAGGATGTGCAGAGTATCTAACAGATTATTTCTGCTTTCACGTTTGTGTGTAGAAAGAAAAAATGTACAGCATTACCTTGATAAAGACAATTAACAACAGATCCACAGATTTTAGGAAATCCCTGTTGCTGACACTATTTTCCAAAACCTCAATACAGGGAACATTCTCTGAGCTTTGAGTCCATAATCATAAACAAAAATTCTTAAATCCAATGTGTGTCCTTGTACTGCAGAGCTTCTTAACATTACATTTAGCCTACAGGGATGGAATGGTATGACCAACTGAAATTTAAGTCAGGATAAGTGCTTTCCTGGAGTTTAGGAACAACATTTAAGCACATACCAGAAGTACAATTACAAGGTGGTTTGAATATTTTTGTGACAGAATTGCTTTGTCAGAATAGGAATCACCAGCATTTAGAGTAGTGCTTTGAGTAGCTATGATCAGCTGGAACCAATTTCGAGCTGACCTAAAAGCTGAAGCAAGAGCTCTGACTTGGACTGAATTTTTAACATTTAGCTGCAAACTAACCTGACATTTGCTGTGTCAGCTTTTTAAAGTTCTGTGCTTTTTTAAAAAAAAAAACAAACAAACAGGAAAGACACACTCAGAAAGACACACTAGACCAACCTCCCATGAACTTGACTGAAATCTTTGTAAAGTGACAGCACTTCAGGAAGTAGCTTATGTTATGCAAACACAAATCACATGACTTGATTTTCCACCACTATCATCATCTAACACAGGAGGTAACTGAAATGATGTTACGTCAATGCAAGATGTCATGAATGAAACAGTATCACATTGTTTACAGAAACAGCTTGAGATTCCTGTCTTATTTCCTTGACTGCTTAGGTAACAAGTACATTCAAAACAAGCAACACGTGATGGTGGCAAAGGTTATAATTTCTAATACAGGCTATGCCATAAAAAGCACTTGCATTTGACGAAGTGGATTGAGTTGCCATTGCCTAGCCAAAAAGGCTAGAGCATGATTTTATCTCCTGTTAGCAAATGCTTATCAATCTGAGTGAATCAAACAGCTTTTTACTATGTCAGATGTCAGATATTTACCAGCAAAAAGCAGCCACTATCAAGCTCCTAGAGCTGCTCAAAATAACATTAAGTGACAGAATACAAAAGCATAAAAAGAAAAGTCCATTTCCTGAAGCAGCTAAGCTAATAATACCTCTTCTTAAAAACTTATATTTGCAGTCATACCTGTACAAAATTGGATAAAAGGGTGAATTACTTACAGCCTGCTCATTTCTCACAAACTAAAATCAATTCTTTCCAGACGAAAGCACAGTTTGAGGTTTCCAACAATATTTTCCAAATTTGTATTTGCAAACATGAGACTAAGTATTTAATTCATCCATCCCTATGGTAAGCCCTGGATCAAGAACATTCTTATTCAATCAATGGATAGTTCTAGGTTGGATCTATGGAAATAGCTTTCCGTACTTCTCTCCTTTGAGAGTCTAATTTGTGAAGAAGTTGACAATTCTCTATAACCTTAGGAGACTATGATACAAAATACATTTGGGAGAGCGTGTTTTCTACAGTTAAGTCACATTCCTCTTTGTAGCACCCTCTTCACCTACTTGAACATCCTTATTTTCAGGTCAGTTACATTAGCCATATATTTACTGATTCACATCAAATACTAAGAGGCATATTTTGGGAAGTAGAACTGTCTCAAATAATACACCAGCAAACCAGCAACACTATCCCAGTCAGCTAATTCAGTATTTTGGTAAGTTAGCTCTAACATTTACTGTTCACTATCTCCTGAGGCAAACTTACGAGCCATCAGAGAGCTGTTTTACCACTTCAGGTGAAGATAGAGGGGTTTTTCTCCTGCTATGAACACAGTTTCCAGCAACATTAGCTGCTTGAAACTTTCATTCTTGTTCTTGCACAAACACATACTTTTAGAAGGTAGCCCATTGCTGAGGACTTGGCTTTTACTACTTCAGAGTCTGTTGCTCCCCACTATGTATTATACTTTGATGTGTTTATAAATAATTTTCAGTTGCTTATATTTCCTGTCCTCTCAAAACTTAACATATGTTTCTGTGCTTGGATATGGATAGACTTTGAAGATCATAGTAATATCTTAAACACAGCAAGAATGACAAATAGTGTCTCCTCAAAGAGTCATGGGAAAATGCATTAGAATGCTGCCAAAAAGCAGTATGAGAGAAAGCTTTAATGCAAACATTAACCTACAGGTGTTTTTAGAACTGGCCAGATCAGTTATAAGTCATACATTTGTTTCACAATTCAAGTCTTATGTAGACAATTGCAGGGACTGAGAAAACTAGTTACTCACTGTTTCTTCTCATTCATCTCCCATGCTTCAAGTATTCGTTCTATTAACTGGCACTTAAGGAAGAGCTATCAAAAGAGCAAAATATGCTTAGTAACAGTAAAGTAGAACACATTTTACAATTGATTTTAACAAATACAGTCTTACATGCCAACTAATTTCAGGTTTAGGATGAACATTCTCAAAAGGTTTAAAGTTCAGAACCAGCAATCAGAAACCTAAAAGCTAAACCTACATTAATTCTACTTCCTTCCATCTGCTGAGTTGCAGTAGCATAAAGCTATTGAAATAGCAATTTTAATTCTTAAAAATAACAGAACTTCTCCTTCAAGGAAAATAGATATTTGCAGCTCTGCACACACACTCACTTTGGGGTAGCAAAAATCTCCTCTAAGGACTCCCAGGTTTAACACCCCAAACTGACATTAAGAAAAAACAGATAAATATTCATATTCTTTCTATACATAAATAAAATATATCCCAATTTTACTATGATAGCCCAGAGGCAAGAAAATTCAATAGATTCCCTGAAAAACCACAACTTACATGTTTCAATAAGAGATTGTCCGCAGTGGAATCCTGATCTGTAATTGTGCCATCTTCTGTGCTTTCAAGAGGACTTGCAAGAATCAATGCAATACAAATTTCTACTTGAGTATGCAAAAAGTTATTCCATGTATATTTAAAGAACATGTCCTGAAAAACAAATTCAACAAGGTTTAGACAAACCAAGGTCTTTTCATTAAACATAACCAATAATCTCACCCTAGCAAGTAATTTGAATGACTACACAAGAACCAGTTCTTTAAGTTCTTCAATAAGTATTATTGTGCAAGAGAAAATTTGTGACCTACAAATATGTTAATTCTTGTGCTTGCTATTGTATCTGAACACAAGGGCTATCATATGGGGTCAGAACAAAAAGTCAGTTGTAACTGGATTTATCCCATGGATAACCAATAATGCACTTTCAGAAAAGACAGACAGGGAGGAATGATACTCCCCACTTACATTCTTTCTGCTAGCTGCCACCCAGAGTCAGAAGTGTTATTTGACCTTAGTAGCCCTTGACAGACTTCTCTTTGAGTTCACTTAACCTTCTAGGATCTACACCACCACTTATAATGTGCTCCTCACTTCAGTGAGATTCCTTACAAAATCATTTCTACGTGTTTTGAACCTGTCGTCTACTAATTTTATTCTTCTGTTACAGAAGGCTACCTAGATAATCTAGATGCCATTTAAGATTATTAAATGCCTCACACAAGACAAATACTGAGGTTCAGATACAATTAGCAGTGTTTATTTAGTCATGTTCCTTGTTCTCCACATTTTTGCTCTTAAACATAGGAAAGATTTTTTTTCCCAAGCTTTATGTCTGGTTATTCTAGACTTCTTACTGCAAAACTTAAATGATCACTGTCACTGGTAAAATGAAATTAGTTACGGAAATATGTGCAGTGATTGGAACAGTATTAAACAATTTAAGTCTCATTCAAAATATGGCTAAAGATCTCCAATTTTCCTTCAGTCCTCCTAAACTAATGACAGCCTCTCATAAAGATATGCTACTGGAATTAGACACTTCCTAACAGTCAAGTCTGCACAGTAAACCACGTGCTGTTTCAGCAAACAGCGTGAAGCACTGAGAAGTTTATATGGCTCTAACTACTTTTCCTCTTTATGTAAAAATTGCTACAGAAAAGCATGTTCAACCCTCACTGAATTTAGTTTACAAAATAATCTACTTATAAGAACATGCAAATGCTCATATCATGTACATTCCCTTAGACAACACATCTAGGAAATCTTCAGTTACAGTGAAGTTAGCACCTGTCCACAAACCCAAGTTGTGTGGCGAAATTGAGATGAAGACATTACAACCATAGCTGTATTAAATTAGTTGAAGGAAAAAGGTATTTTAATATAAAACAATTTGGGGCAGCGAAAATACTTACACTTTGAGTTTGCAACTGCCTGCTTAGAAGAAAAAGTTTACATGTTGTATTCAGAAACTGTAGTATAAATTCTAGCATGTTTTGATAGTTGTTTTTAATCTCATACCAACATTTGAATTTTTTGGTCAACCTAAACACAAAAGAGTATGTCCTGCTATAGCTGAAGTAGGAACTACTCAAGGTACACATTCCACATTAGGAAAAAACAGCAAGTTAACTGACTGAAAGTTTTTTGTGCAACATCTTCCTTTGAAGGTGTATGAGCTACCAAGAGTAACTGTCCTCTTATAGGACAGTGCTGAAATTCCATTTTATGTCCCATATATTATTAAGAAAGGAATAGGGGTTTTGAGGGAACAGCTTAGGAAAAGTACAAAAACAGCAGGGAAGCCTTGAACATGGCTGAAAATTTGAGAACACAGATGAAAAACCTAAGTTTGTTAAGAAAACCACTTCATGTACTTATGAAGGTGTAGAGAATAAGAACCAGTCAAGTGATAGGAAGAAAATGCTTACTTCAGAACGATGAATTTAACAGTAAAATCCAATATTAGGAGTTCTTAAACAGTACAAAAGAAGCCACAACACAAACAGGCTGAAAAGTTAGGCTGGAAAATACACTACAAGTTATCTGCAGTGACAGAAAAAACAGACACGATCTTAATAGCAATCCATAAAAATAAAGAAAGCGGCATAAAGTTCTTACCAATATTACTCCTATGCTGTTAAGCTCTATAAGCTCCTGATTCACGCTGCTTGTATTCATCTGTAAAAGGCTAGATATTAATCTAATCACATTTAAGCGTGTGTTTCCCACAGGTGGATCCAATACACCCCAGGTTGTCTTCATGACACTTTTCTGAAAAAAGTACATACATAAACCCCATTAAAATCTCTTTAAAAAAAACCAGCTCATCATTACTACGCACAATGACACAGTAGTGCTTAAAAAAAAAAACACACAATCAGTCCTTCAGCAAGCCTTACCTTCACCCTGCAAAAAGGATTTTAGTTCTGAACACTATAGCTTATTTTAACTCCATAGACAGGAAGCATTAAAAGCAGCTATATGAAACAAACAACAATGTAAAAACTGATTGTTAACTACAGACAGGATCTTAAAGTAGATGCATTCTACCCAAGGAATTAGGGTAGACTTCCTAGGAAATGCTTCTCACCGGTTAATCGATGTACAGCTATAGTGGACAGTATCGAAATAATGCTTCAAAAACCCTAACTTCATATACCTGAAATCAATTTCATTAAGCAACAAGCTTCTCTGGTGCCTTATTCTAGTGTTATACACTAAACAAGCTCCATCTGTAGTCTCTGAAGGAGTTGAAAGAGTTACTTCCAACACAGCAATGATCTCTTTCCATGCACTACGGATCCTTGTATTACAGCCATAAGCTTCGTGGTTCTTACATTGAAATTTTAGCTGGTTAACAAACTAGAACTATTGTCACATAACTACGTGCCAATAAGAAAAGTCTGGTATTAGCTACCAAACAGCTAAAAAATCTAGCAGCAAATATTAATTCCCCTGCTCGCTGCATAATGAAAGTGTCTTCCTATCCTAAGGCACAAACATATTTTGACAAGGAGGCCCCTACTGCCTTCTGTAACACTGGATGTCATTTTTGCCTGACCAGCACCACCCTTGCAGAGGCTGACATCCTGCTAATTCACTTATTCCATTCCTCACATAAGGCAATAATCTAAGGAGGTTCTTCAATAACTTCACTAGATGAGTATTTTCTGATGGTTGGATGTACTTAACATTTGAATAAATCATGTATCTTAATGTGACCCTGCTTTTACTGTAATATAGACCTGTATCTTGCCATGTTGTTGCAATAAAGATAAAACAGTTTCTTTGCATTTTATTACCTCTGCTGCATTTTGAAATCTTGAGGTCTAATTTTCTCCAGGCTGAAATAAACTTTAACACTACCTTGACACCCCCTCATCTAATATTTTATATGCCTCTGGTCTTTGTTTTCATTTCAACCCACAGGTCCTTCTCTCTTATGGACCCACTTCAGGGTACAGTACTCCAGCTGAAGTTCTGCCAGTGAAAATTTGAGCGGAAAAATATAAACAGATTCTAGGTGAACCCCCTATTTATACACCTTGTATTTATCTTTTGCAACAGCATGACATAGGTAAGTTGCTTAAATCAGTTTAAAATCCCAAAGAATTTAACATGCCCAGAGCACAGGGTACACAACGTGGAGCTACTCTACTTGGGTCCTGGGCAAGTCTAGATGACTTGTGCAGGCCTCATGCGGGCCATGCCAAAGTTCCAGACAACTGAGGCATCCATAGTCCATGTTCCTTATCCAGATACGATTTCCAAGCAGAAAACAGGACCCACCTTGAGAATATAGAGCAAACCACTTTACTGCTTTCAGGAAGAAGTAATTGCGTCAAGACTATTCTGCCAATTAAAGCTCACACTGGAAAAGCACATCAATTAGCATAACATAATGGCTCAGGGACAACAACGAAAAGCAAAGCTCACAACAGGCTGGGAAGGAGCCTGGGCACTTGCCCGAAAGTTGTCGAACCAGATTTTGTTTGTTATCATAACCTGCCTAAGATACAGTCACACAGTAACAGTCTTGTTTCAATTAGTTTGGTAAGATGAGGTCTCACTTACTTTTGGAGGCTCAAGTAGGAGTTCATGGAAGGATGAAAGGCGTGCTTTTATGGCTTCTAAAACACTTTTGTTGACAGAATATGTTGAATTGCTCATGCCTGGAGGACAGATCTCTATATGGCCCTCAAATCTAAAACACACAAAAGCAAAATCTGATAGTATCAAAACTAGTTGTAAAACATCTTTAAGGTATGATTTTGAGTGTCACGGTTCTCAAGGTATGTGAAAGAGCAGGAGGCAAGTAACAGACGGTTACAAATATAAATGAAGTGTGAAGTAATGGTTCAACAAGATCCAAACACTAACCCTACCATTTTTAGGTTTATTGTGCTTGAAGCCTCCAATATGGTTTTGATATTAAATATTACAGCTGTTCTATTTCCTCTTTTGAGGCAGATAAAGAGCTTCACTCATCTATCCTGAACAATATAAGTTGAATGTACCACAGATCTGTTCAGCAGTTTCTCAAAGTGAAGTTGCAATAACTTTTTTAAAGTCAATACCCACCCACTGCACTGTACATATTTAATCTATTCGCTGTATCCAGAAACTAATGGATGAAGTATAATTTATCTGTCAAGTGGGACTCAAACTAGCTTCTAGAAAAAAACTGCAGAAAGGCCACTCATTTGGTGAAAGCGTAGTAACGCCAATCACAATTGCTTGGTTTGCTTCTACTTCAGCTACAACAGGCCACAAAAATGGTTCAGTCGTAAGTACATGGAAGACACTTGCTATTGCTGATCAGTAGTTTAGTTAAATTATGCAAGTATAATTTAAGCAAAATAAGAACACTTACGTCTGTCGTCTTGTCTCAAGCAAGGTCAAGAGTATTTGGATTGCACTGACTATCGCAGATTCATTTTTTTCTTTATGAAAGATATTAGACAGCAGCTGCTCTATGATTTCTTGTCTGAAAAGAAAAGCACTGGCATCAGATATAACACTACTTCAGGACACAGCTGTTAAACAGAAGTAGCTACCATTTGCCCATGTGAAATAATGGGATAACACAAAGAAAACTAGTAGCTATTTCAAGCTAGCAGGTACCACTAGGACAATCACTCCCATCCTCTCTGCCCCAACCATATATCCCTAGATCTAGTTCTTTGATCTGACCACCAACACTACAAAAAGGAAGTTTTCAGTCAGACCAAAAACCTGATTTAGCTTACCATAACAGCCACACAAGCCTAAACCCAAAAGCAGCAAAGGGGAGAAGGGAATACAGGAGAATCTCCTCTACCAGAAACACACTTAGATTAACTTAAAACAAATAACAGATCAAACCCAAAGTCTCCCATGCGTACCCTGCACAATATCAAGCTGACCTCCACATGTCTGATCCCACTAACTTCAGCAATACAGAATTTTAATGAGACAACCCCCCCCCATGGAAGTCATCCAGGTGGGCTCTGCTTACTTGTTGAGTTTTTTAAAATCGTACAAACAGAGAACAGGTAGGCAAGAAAATTCACCTGAAAAGCAAAGCTTGCCATTTCTGAAGGATTTCAAGGTCAAAACATAAAAAATCATGTTATTTATGAACTGAAGAAAAAATTATGAAGTTCAGCAAACCAACTTACTTCTCTAGACTTGCAAGCAGTGGGTCTGGTTCTGAACTGTTCTGTACTTGTAACATCTGGTCTCTGCTTAGACGAATAATTTCACAGAGTGACTGTGACGCGTTTGAATGCCTCTGGAACAGAAAAACAGCTTTTCACTGGAAAAGTAGTAACATGCTAGACTCAATTTAAAAAATGTGAAAGGGGGAGGGGAGAAAAGGAAGTGGAAAGAACAGGGTGGGGAGAAGAGCCACACGCCTTCTCTCAAAGTGACCACGCTTAAACACTGTTATCAGCTTACTGAAAAAAAAGCAAGCAGAAAACAGTAAAATTACAAGTTCTAACACTATGTCGTACAGCAACTTGCTGAACAGACAGACCCAGAAGAGTGCCAGACCAATACTTACATCTTCATCTTGAGATGGATGTACAATTTCCACAAGCCGCTGGATAATTCTCTCCTCATTTAGCCACTGTAAAAGTGTTTGTGGGTGTTAGTAAGAACATTATCCAAGTGAGTTAATAAAATGAATTAAAATTAATGAAATTAAAACAAGTTGTTCAACAACTGCCACGAGTCATACTGCCAATATTTCTAAACAAGGACTAACAGGACTTCAGTAAAAAGGACAAAAGTAAAATCAGTGTTTCTGAGCAAGTGAAGAAAAGAAAGCCCTAGGTATAATTTTTAAATAAACTTCCTGATGCCAAAAAAGAGTGTTCATAACTGCATCTGGCAGTTTTAAGTTAGATATTAAAGACCAGGGGAATAGTCCAGCCACTCAGGTTCTGGGTAGTCCCCACCAAAGCTGTGACTCCACTAGAAAAGTATTGGCAGCTCCAAGAAAAAAAAACCCGCAGATCTACTTTGAGCCCATTTAAGAAATAAACTTAGTAAAACCAGCAGAAGATAAGCCATCTTACAGCTCAGACATCAGACAAAAATCCTTCAAGACATTTCACTTACATTTAACACTTCTTGCCGGGGCTGTGGAGGTTCTATGCAAGTCAGTAGCCTGAGCAACAAGTCCATGATAGCAGAGGTCCCTATGTGCTTAATAATGAGGTCTACAAAATCATGTTTCCTCTTTAAAAAATCCACAATCTAGAAATTAAAAAGAAGCAAGCTAACATATGCTTATCTGTATTTTACATAGTAAATTGCAGCAAGCAGTTTTAGTTTGTCTCCTACCAAATGGAGAAAATAAATTCGAACTTCTTAAATACTTTTACCACTTAAAGCTTGTAGTACAGGGCATAATAAAATAATACACACATACAGAGTAGCAGAAGTGGCACAGGACAGATCCATACTATGTGCGGTGTCCTGGTCCTCCTCTCAAGGCCAACTTGCTGACCATAAACTACTTATAATCCAATGCACAGTCAGCTTTCCTTTTTGGTATGAATTACTCTCACCCCTGCTTAGTGATCAAAGCTCAACAGAGCAAAACCATAACGTAACAACAAATAAATACACAGCTTGCTAAATTAAAGATAGAGAACAGAGTCGCTACCTTCATTTGCTCAGGTATGAGAGCCAGTTCATTGCAGCTGTTTGCAGTATTGGGACACACAGAGTACTACAACATTTCTGAACAAGGATTCCAAATGTCTCTCCCCTTGTTGTATAACAATTATTCACACCAAATCAGACCCACTCCTGCTGACTGAATTCACTCACCTCCACCTCTAAAAGAATTAATTCAAATATCACCATATAAAATACTGAGCTAAGCTAGGCCAAAAGGTAGGCACTCACACACTGACTGCACAAGTAGCTCAGGCAAATCTGAATCAAAGAATCAAATACATATTACTCATCCAGATATATTTTTTAATCATGTGCATACCATTAAAAAGTTAGTGTCTTCAGCTAATATGGAAGTTGAACACTTTTTTCACTCCACTGCTATCCCTCAAATGTGCAGTCTTAAAGCAGCATTGCTGAGTACTACAACTTTATTAGAGCATTTATTAAATTGGAGAGCTTGAAAATATTCACCTGTTCTGGTTTTCTGCTTATAAGAATACTTAGCACCTTGCTGAAGAAACTGGCCAGTAAAGGGTTTAGAGGAGATTCATTTAAGAGGAAGCTGTACAGTTTCATAAGTAAGGATTCTTCTTCTCCCAGCCTGTCATTGATCTGTGATACATCTGATGTAAGCAGCTCACACGATATGTTTGGATATCTGGGGAAAAGGCAAAAAAAATCATCCATAACTCATACTTCCAAGTTGTCGTACTTCCAGGCCTGAATTCAGAACCTGGTAAGGCTTCTGACCAAGTTTTCAAGCAGGGTTGGCCTGCACTAATTAAAGCAGCAGATGACTGCAAGGTAGCAAACTGCACATTCAAGCCTACAAGCTCTTTTCTTTTGTTTAAGAAATGGACTACTCTGTTCTTCAATAGCAATAGCACAACACTAGGGAAGAGGGGTAAGGAAAGGGCAAGCTTTTATTTCAAGATCTATTGTTAAATCCATCTGCTCTATTGTTAAGTCCATCTGTTCAAGTACTGAACTCTCTTTTCAGAGGCCACTTCTTTTTTTGAAGGGAAAAGTTACCAAGAAGTTAAGCAGACATGGTACTGGACCAACACTGGGGAGGGAGCAGTGGGTTTGCCTCTTTCTAACAGGGATTATATTAAAAAGGTCAAAAGGAATAGCTTCAGGATTTTTTTTACATATATCTAAAATTATGTAGAAACTCAGTAAACTAGTCAAAGTCTGCTAAAGCCTACAAAATTAGCTAGCACTGCTTCGTGACAGTCAGAAGTACAGTTCAGAACATCGAGTAATTAAACTAAGAGGCCATCAAGACCAGTAATTTCCCGCATTTGACATTACTATCACCTACTCACACTAAAGGTAATTTTGGACAGCATCAGCAGCTTAAGGTTTCTAAGTGAAAGATAATTCAATTTCAAACTCTACTAGAAACACTTCCAGGAGGCTTGGTTTACCAGAAATGGTGAAGTGCTGCAACTAGTGTTAACTAAGCTAAACTACTACTTTTTTTTTTTTTTTACATACTGTTTTAAGAAAAAAAGCCGCTTTCTACATAGAGAAGTCTAAAATGGGCCAAAAAGGGTAGAAGTGCTTTTACACAAATTGTTAGGTTGACTTTTGAGTTTGGACCTTCTCAGCAAATTAACTGAAGTCATGGCCATACCCAATTCTTACAGTTCTAGCTCTGCAAAGGAAAACACCAGCAATTAGATGTTAAATACATTCTTCTAAGGAGTGCTACAGACCTTCTAAGAAGCATCTTCAAAACATCTCATCAGTCATCAATAAAACAAAGTTAAGCAGTTAACTATACAACCCAGACAGGGTTGTTTATTCAACTATTAACAAGCGTATCTACAAGATTCTTCATGTGAGTTTTGATTATTTTTTTTTTTGTAAGCCTCCTTTGGGCAGCAATTGGTTTTGGAAGCATTTGTGGATAAGAGACTTCCATTTGAAAAAGACGCAAATGTTAGAATGATTTATTTAAAAGCTCTACAAAGCCCCTTGAAAACAAGCTTATCCTAAATATACCAGTATTGTACTACACACCAGCATGCAGGGATTCAGAACACACTACCAAATTAACTGGAGTAAGATATCCCTCTTTCCACCTTCCCAAGTGTCCCCCACCCTCAAAAGTTTTCCTACTTATATCGAATCTTTTCATCCATATCTTGAGGTGGCTCTTCGATAATAAATGAAACTAAGTCTTCCAAACATTCTGACTTCAGCAGAAACTCTATAAGTTTGCGATTCTGAGCCTTGCACTCTTGCAGAACATCCTCTTCATCCATCAATTCCTTCAGTGTTACATCTTCTCTCTCTAGAAGTGTGTCTATGTGGGATGACGAATGGAGATCAAATTTCCAAAACATGCTGGTCTGTATAAGAATACACACAAAGCATTAAGTTTACAAATCTATTTAAGCAGCATCTGTAGTAACGCTTCACAGTGGTATTTCATAGCTTCTAGCCTAAAGGTGCCTGCATGCATAGAAACTTTCTAGAACTCATATGAGACAACAGTAGATGCTGACAACCAAAAAGCTACAGAATCAGGCTGGATTAAAGAGGACTGAATACTCCATAGTAATTTTTATACCTTTATCAATAGCCAATATTCTAACATCCAAAGACTAAGTTAGGCAGCTCCAGGCAACACGACAGGAAGACGCTAATCTGCATTAAAGAAAAAAATCATAACTTTCGATTTCAATATGTTGAATTTGTTCTTCCCAACGTTTGTTTTTAAGCTATGCACCAGGTCAGAACTTGCTCAGCAGTTGGGAGAACATAAAATGGGCACTGCATAAGTGCACTAGAGTACCACCTCTACTGTTGAAGAAAACACCTATAAAGGTGGAGGAATTATGATTTAAATTGCACACAGCACACAAAGGGTTCAACACAGGACCTACTCTCTCACTGTACCTCCCTCCACAAACTTGATATGGGAGGAAGAACAAGGGACAATAAAATATATCTTATGCAAACATGTGAAAGGGCAGTAACACCAACCACTAAAACATTGTAAGAGGCCATAACAGAAATGTATAAAGATGAGCAACTTAACCTTTCCTTATAAAAGGCTTTGGAACCTCCATGTTAATTCTGTTGCTCTAAGACACCTTGCAAGCAGTTGCTACTGAGACAACTGTGCTATAAGAAAATAATATTTCAATCTGATAGATCCAAACTGCTTTCACTTCTCATTAAGCTCAGTTCAAGCGTTTGCTCCATTTCCCCCTCTCCAAAGCAGGGCTTTTACACGACATTTAACCTCTCACACAGTATCAACTGGTCTTACATGAATGCAGAATTTAAGTGCATTGAAAGGGACACTACAGATACTAGAGAACAGTAAGAGAAACTTTTCTGTCCTTATAATTGGAAGTGGCATGGTTTTGAGCAGTAGTACTGATTTACATAAGGAAAGAAACACTTTTGCTCCTTTAGTAACTGCCTTTTATGTGTGAAGGATTAATTCGATACATTCATTATTGCTGTGCACTTGCAACACCATCAGCTGTGAGGACATGTAGTTATCACAGAGAATGTAAGTGAATAGTACTATTCTACCAGGAATCCTTCTGTAAGCTGCAGGTGGTATGCAGGAGCAAGCTTAAAGTCAATACTCAAACTATGCTTTTGTGATACACTCTTATAAAAACCTACAAAAACTAAAATAGCCATATCTAAGTCTTACACAAACTAAGAGGTAGACAGCTTTAAGCATTTATTTCCAAGTTAAAATGGATTCAGCATGCACACTGTGGCTACTAGAACAGTGAAGTGTCAAATTTAATACTTGAGCAGTCAGAAAACAGATACAGGTCCAAGGATCCAGCAAAACACTTATTACTCTCTTCATCAGCAAGACTTCCAGTATTTGGCCTAAATATTGAAAAGCCTGGTATTGTCACTATGGATAAGTTTTAATTGCTTGTAGGTGTTTCATTGTTGCTTTAACCATTACACACTGATTACTTAATACCACCTCACTTTGCTTAGCCTTTTGTCAGAAGTTACAAGCTTATATAACTGCCCCTAGATTGTATAGCTTTCCGTTTAAAGACAGAGGAGTCCAACAAAATCAATCAGGAAAAGGTACAGATAATTTCAATTGCAGTATCAGTACTTATAATCATCTGAGACCCCATGCAAGTATTAAGTGGCTAAAAAAAACAAAAAAAACATTCTTTTCTACTAAAAGTATTAGTAAACTTACAAGCAGGGCTGAAAACCCCTGATCAAATCAAATTATACGAAGTTGTTAGTAAACACACTAGCTTGTGGGTATTCAGGCTACACACAGACTTACTGTAAGCAAGTCAAACTAGTGCATTATTGAAGTCACAGGGTATTTTTTGCTTGGTTTTTTAAGCCTCTAGAAAGCGTATCAAATCCCTCCCCTTGCCCCAATTAGTGAAATTAGCATCTTTGCAAGTAAACACTATCAATGCTAATTCCAGATGTAAATCCCTCTGCAGTTATTAAAGCTCATTTCAGAAGCTTCAGTGTATTTCTCAGTAAGTTATTTCAAGAGAAATTCAACAATGGAAAAGAGCAACAAAAAAAAGAAGCATACTACTGCAAACATGTTACTGCGTTATTTCACAAACTGTCTCCCAGGCAATCTCTTTTAGGGGGTGCTCCCTCAACATGTCAGGTGCCGGCCAGAGATTATTCCATCACTTTTCAACAGGAGCCCAGGTCCTTTGAAATAAGGAAAAATAAACAACATAAAATGTGCCAAAGAGGAAGTCCAGGAACCCTGAAGAGAAGAGAATTTTCTTAGGCATTATCACTGGCAATAATCTAGAATCAACCTACCATAGTTCTGAAGGGAATTTTCAAAAACAGAAGTTATTTTTAGTCTTCCCACAGCCTACTGTTCTACCATCCCTCCCAAAACCTACCATTCCTGAAATTTTTATTTATCTTCATGCTTTTTCAAATTTCAGTCCCATTAACAAAGTCAGAATTAGGCCTTATGTCTAGAAAATCAGGATCCTAAGGAACACCTTGCATTCAGAAAAATATTGCTTTGTTTTCTTAGTTAATATTGTTAAGAGATTATTCTCTGAATGAATGCTGAAATAACCTTCCAGGTAGTAAGCACCTGACTTAAATCCGAAATGAGGGAAGGCCTGTCAACTGCTCCGAGATACAGGTAACTGAAATTCTCACTTGAATTGTTTGCTAAAGGGAAGACATAAAGCTTAGAAATGATCCTTTCAGACCCGGGGTGGGGTGGGGAGGGAGAAGTCTTCTGCCCACTACAGCTTAAGAAAATCACACTGTGGGTATTTTGTTTAACAGTAACTAGTCTGTGGTTCTTTCTAGAGGCCAAATCCTTAACTGACATCTCCATCAAAAAAAGTTGGTACTTTAAAGCATCCAGAAGTCCCTTCAGTAAATAAGAAAACTATTAAAGTAAGCTGCTCATTCAAGTTACACTTTTAAGGATCATAGTTAGTTAAAACAAACATGAGAAACACTGTACCAGGAGTTACTTCCAACTTGGTACCTCATACTTCCACCTAACAGTTGAGTATTGGTAGGTACAAGCAGACATAAGGATTTAGACCAGTGCAGAAGGAAAACCAAAAAGGACCTCAGCTAGCCAGCTGAAGGCTATTTTACCTGACAACTGCATGTTTAAAGCATATATATACACAGAGCTTCTGGTAGGAGCCTCGCAGATTTTACAGCAATACCCAGTTTCATTTTTCAAGCAGAAGAAATTTTTTTCTTTTCAAAAAGAAGTTATCAGTGTCAAGCTGAAGATTCTGTAATATATGAAAGTCTGAGAAATGCTACATACAGAGTTATAAGGGTTGCATTATAAAAATCTGAACTCAGAACATCACTGTCAATTTTCTTTATGTACCATCATATTTTCTTACTACAGAGTTCAAGCGCACAGATAAAAAAATCAAGTTACTTTTGCACCAACAAAATTTTCCATGATTGAAACACATACTAATATATGTTTTGATGAAGTAGGCTACAGGTTTTTACAACTCCTGCATAGTAACTAGCAAAAGACAACTTAGTTGTTGGATGCAAGGAGAGCAACCACTGAAGGAGTTCTTGGTACCACCACAGGCTTTCAAGAAGGTCTTAATTCTTAGTGATAAAGAGCATTTCCCATGCAAATAATAGTAGGTATGTTTAGGGAAGGACAAAGTAATGATGAAGATAATTTACCAACATTTTAAAGACCTTTGAATACATTTCTTTAAAATGCTAAGCATGACCTTCTGACAGCATCGCATGACCTCAACCAGGTCAACCAGTTAGTCCCTGGGTATATTTAATTAGTTTCTAGTTTGGGGGTGGGGTTTTTTGTTTGTGGGTTGTGTTTGGTTTTTGTTTTGTTTTGGTCATTCCACCCCCTTCATTTCTCCAAATGATGGACAGTAATAAGACACCATACTAGCATTTATAAAGTGCTTGTTTTGACACTGGAAATGGACCATCTGTTCAAACAAAGCTAAGCATGAGTGCATATCTGAAAAAATTTTAGAGCTAAAAAGAATTACCAGTCACCCAAATTGACAGATATGACACTCTGTGGCTACTTTTTAAAGTATTTCACTCAACCAGAGCATTGCCCATTGTAAACCCGCTGTCTACAACTGCCTCTCCTTTGCAGGCTGGGCACAATTCCTCAAAGCGTTAAAATATCCCAAGACCTATTAAATGGGAAAATTAAGCACTTATGGATTTAGTCTAGAATCGAGAGCAATTTGAACAAAATATGAAAAATAAGACACCTGCATTCTAGCTTGAAGATCTGGACCAAAACCATTCTTATCCATAAATTAATGGTAATTGACAGCAGGACATGGTTATGCCATAACCAAATTCCCCACTTTTTCCACTTGATGAATGCAAGAAAATCTCTCATATACAGCAATGCATTTACATTGCTGCTTCTGCACTGAAAGTTCAGGGGAAAAATAAGGATTATTCTTTCCCATTAAAATAGTACGGTTTTTAAGTAGTGTAAAAACTCTGCTCTTAACTATTCCTTACTTTTATTTTTAAATACTTCAAATAATACAATAGAGACCACAGTTACCCAATAGCCTATTTGAAATTAAATTTAGTTTCAATTAAAGCAGTGAAGTTCATTGTGTTATTAGCTAGAGAGTTGTTAAGTTACCGTTCCAAGTCCCTAGATTTAACTGCATTACTTCACATTACATCCAGCAATACAGGAGAGTTTTCATGGTAGAGTTTCTACATTTCCTAAACCAAAATGTAAGATCAAGTTGACATAGAATAAAAATCTCACGGGAATGTAAAGTAAGATGCAGCAGTCTCTTAAGTGTCAGAACAGCCTGTTCAGTCCAAGAATGTGAGCCCTAAGGGAAATTAATTTGAGAAATACTTCATTACTTACACTAACAATTAGATTTCTATGATTATAAGCTAGAATTTTCAAAGAAACTTTATAGAGGAGGGAGCCAGTAGACTGTTTGAAATTAAAAGGAATGAAATAGAACACAAAATACAAACACCTTTACCTCAACAACTCAATACATACTGCACCCATATTTCAAATACTGTGCACAGGCCTTGTCCTCCCATTCCCAAAATGGCACAGCAAACTAGAAAAGATACTGAAAAGGAAGTAAACCCATCAATAATTCTTTCATGAAGTGCCAGGAGACTTTGCGCAGGCCAGCTGCACCTCCCTTTTCCACCTGTGGGATGTCTGGATGCTTTACCCCCTCTCAGCTGCTGTCAGGCACAGGGCTGTACTACCTGTGGGGAGCCAAGTTGGAGGGGTGGATATGTGTCACTGAGGACCCCTGACCCTCCTGCAATACTGGTTACCATTAACTCATCCAGGGCAGCCCAGGCACAGGATGGAAAGAGGGCTGGAGCTCAGACACACAAGAGGAGGTGAAGGGCAGTTCTTGTGCCCAAGGGGCAACAGAAGGGCACTGGGGAGCAATCCCCAGGAAAGGGGCCCTCGGACCCCCCCGACCCTCCTCCCTCTCCCACATGAGGCCATCTCTCAGGCCACAGCCCTCCCAACTCCTAGAACAGCCATGTTTGGCCACATGCATCCCCATCACAGCAGCCTCCTGACATCATGAGCCACCTCACTGCCTTTTCTTCTGGGCCTTATACAGGGACCCCAGCAGCTGGCCCACAATTTGCTGAGCTTTGAGGCCCTGGGATTCCAGGGATCATTGGAACAAAGAGGTCCCACAGCAGCAAGGCGGGTAGCTGCCCACTTTTGCATGGGAAGGCAAATAGATGGTTGCAGAAGACATGTAGAAAGAGGAAGCAGCATCAGAGGCGGGGACACCATCAGATATATGGTAGCAATAGCCACCCATGGAGGTAGATCCACCGAAAGATCAAGAAGAACCGACGGAAGTGGATGATCCACCTCCAGATGGGTCTCCTGGCACCACTACAGCATGCCAGGGCTCCCCTCCATGACACCACCAACACAGCATTGCAGGAGCACCCAGCCAGCACCCTACCATCAGCCCAGCCTCCACACCTGGCATTAGCTGGGAGGCCCAGCCTCCGTGCCTGGCTGTCTCACACGTTCCATCTCCCAGCATTAACAAATATTTTGTTGACTGCCACGGGTGGTGTGTGAGACCTCTTCTTTCCCATCTGCCTACCCCTTCCCCCACCCCTCCTGAAGGTATGCCATCTCCTCTGCCCTGAGCCCCAAGAAAAGGGGATGAGACAACCTGGCTTCCACCAGGCTACTGCACTTGGGCAACAGAAGGAGTACCTCAGGGAGCAACCGAGGTCCCTGGAGCCTGGAGGTGGGTTTCATCAGTCTGAGAACAAGAATGCTGCCCGATGGGTGGTTGAAGATGAAGCCAGACACTCCGCAGTGGTACATGAACAATAGCAACAGATCAAGCAAAGAAGTTAGAGACAGTTGTTCCTTTAGAGAAGCAGAAGACTGCAGCTCTGCCAGGAAGAAGTACTGGCCTGCAGCATTAAGGTCCCTTCTAGCTAGTTCTTTTCAAGGATGGGCAGTAAACAGTTTTTAAAAACCCAAAACAATAAAACAAGAAAGTAATGGTAAAAATGCTTTCTTCTTCTCTTATTTGGTACTTTAGCAACTGCACCTGGACTCCTCTGTCCCTTCCTGGTCTCCCTAGTCCAGGAAAGACACTGACATGTGGGGTGTGGGCCCAGCCCAGGGCCCCTGAGATGGTATGGGGCCAGGGCATGTGGCACACAGGGGCAGGCTGAGGGAACAGCCTCTAGGGATAAGAGCAGTGAGACACTGGAGGAGGCTGCCCAGAGATGCTGTGGATGCCCCATCCCTGGAAGTGTTCAAGGTCAGGTTGGCTGGGGCTTTGAGCAGCCCGATGTAGTAAGTGTTACGTGCCAGCCTCACTTCTGTGCCAAGGAAGATCATAGAACAGATCCTCCAAGAAGCTGCATTAAGGCACATGGAGCACAGGGAGGTGATTCAAGACAGCCAGCATGCCTTCACCAAGGACAAGTTCTGCCTGACCAACTTAGTGGCCTTCTATGATGGGGTGACTACACCAGCGGACAAGGGAAGAGCCACTGATGTCATCTGTCTGGACTTCTCTAAGGCCTTTGACATTGTCTCCTACAGCATCCTTCTCTCTAAATTGGGAGGGATATGGATTTGATGGGTGGACTGTTCAGTAGATAAGGAATTGGTTAGATGGTCACATCCAGAGTAGTGGTCAATGGTTCCATGTCTGGATGGAGATCAGTGACAAGTGGTGTCCCTCAGGGGTCTGTATTGGGACTGGTACTGTTTGATATTTTTATCAATGACAGACAGTTGGAATTTGTGCATCCTCAGCAAATTTGCAATGGCTCCAAGCTGAGCAGTGCAGTTGACACGCCAGAAGAACAGGATGCCACCCAGAGGGACCTGGACAAGCTCAAGAAGTGGTCCTATGTGAATCTCATGAGGTTCAACAAGGCCAAGTGGAAGGTCCTGCACCTGGGTTGGGGCAACCCCCAATATCAATACAGGCTGGGAGATGAAGAGATTGAGAGCAGCCCTGAGGAGGGCTTCAGGGTACTGGTGGATGAATAGATGGACATGAGCCTGCAATGTGCACTTGCAACCCAGAACGCCAACGCAGGTTAAGGGAGGTGATTCTGCCCCTCTATTCTGCTCTGGTGAGATCCCACCTGGAGTGCTGCATCCAGCTCTGGGGCCTTCAGCACAGGACAGACATGGACCTGTTGGTGCTGGTCCAGAGGAGGGCCACAAAAACAATCAGAGGGCTGGAACAGCTCTCTTACAAGGAAAGGCTGAGAGAGTTGAGGTTATTCAGCCTGGAGAAGAGAAGGCTGCAGGGAGAGCTTACTGTGGCCTTTCAGTACTTAAACAGGGCTTATAAGAAAGACGAGGACAAACTTTAGTAGGGCCTGTAGTGATAAGACATGGGGTAATGGTTTTAAACTAACTGAGGGTAGATTCAGACTAGATGTAAGGAAGAGATTTTTTATGAAGAGGAAGGGGTTGCCCAGAGAGGTGGTAGATGCCCCATCCCTCGAAGTGTTCAAGGTCAGGTTGGACAGGGCTCTGAGCAACCTGATCTAGTTGAAGATGTCCCTGCTCACTGCAGGAGGGTTGGACTAGATGACCTCTAAAGGTCCCTTCCAACCCAAACCATTCTATGGTTCTATAATCATCATAGCAAGACCATTAAGTTGTAAGGTTCAGGAACTGTGGGGGTGTATTCCTTGTACATCAGCTATGGACACTGAATTGTTTACATACCAAAAAAACTATTTGCAGATGAAACAAAACACTACACCTTCTTCCAAATACCAGAGAAACACTTCAGCGTCTTCATTGACTAATGTACAGTTCCTTCCACCCCTAAAACTCATTTACAGCACAAATGCTCCTCAGCTCACTAGTATACTTTCAGAAGGTAACTACATACTCAAGTGAAATGCTAGCAAAAACACCATCTGGTAGTCCTTTCTTGATTGGGAGAAGTATGTCAGAAAACTGTATGAAGACAGTAATTTTCATAACATCCTCTTTAACAGCTGCCACCTCCTCCTCACAAAGAAGGAAATTATCTAATAAGTAGCGACTTTCACTCCCCTATCAGACAAGGGAAGAGGGAGCCTGCTTGGGTGCAGAACAGGTAAGAACTGAGACAGAAGCGAGATCACTTTCACCCTTACTTACCACATTAGCCTCCCTTATTTATGTACACTAGCTGCACTTCCATCTAGATCAGATTTAAATATGTATTTTTACATAATGCATAATATATATCTATAGCTTGCATATATACACACCCTTATTATGACTGAATACCCCATATGACTGAATACCCCATACTTATGCTGAAGTACATAAGTCCAAACTGGTTAATGTTTACTCAAAGACACCAATCCCTCAAAATTGAAGATGTCATAACCTTCCAGCAAAAGTACAAAAATCAGCTGACATCTACAGTTTGCAATGAAGTTACAAGAGTAATTTTATACCAAGCAACAAGTGTATCCTTGTCAATTCCTACACTATCTCAAACCACAGGTTAATAAGTGTTAATAAATATAGATCTTAATTACCTGCAATAACTACAAATTAGACACTGATCATCCCTGCCCAGGTACAAAAGATAAATCATTTTCTAGTAACTCCACTTCAACAGCCAAACACTTACAAATTTAAAATATCCATGGGTTACAGAATTCAGTTAGATCCTTCACGTTTTGAATTCTCCCAATTATCTTCAAAACAGAAATGAAGATAGCTATGTACTGAGAAAAGCAGATGGTTCCATAATATTATAAAAAGCAAGCTGAACAACACATAGCTACCCAGAAGACAATTTTATACTAAAACATGCAGTTTAGTACAAAAAATTCAATTGCAGAAGACAGTATTATCACACTTCAATATAATAACCTGTAGTGCTAAACATCATTCATACCTAATATACATCAGTTCATGAACACATTTGCTTTGAAACTCTTCCGAAGAATTGAGAGGCTGGGCAGCAGATACACCTCCTGGCACAAAACCAAAACACTTTAAAACATGTTCCCTGTAAAACAAATAGAATAACCACAACAGTGTGTCTAGGTGACCCCTGATTCTCATTGTAAGACTGAAGCAGGACAAAGAAAGAAGCAGTGCAGCAGCAGAGTGATTTAAAAGACAAAGTTAGAAACAGCCAGCTAGAAAGTAGTCAGAGAAAAGCTGCAAGGAAAGGGAAGGAATAGCCACCAAGTCTGAACTGCAGAAGGAAGGGCAGCTTAGAAGGTGGTAAATGTGAACCTACAGAAATCAGGTAAATGCCTTTAGTGGACATCAGGGACATGAAAAAGTTAAAGCATTCAGGAACCACTTAAATTTTAAGATAAGGCTTTATAGATGCAGAAGCTAAATCTACTGCTGTAGGTGAAGTTTAATAGTTTCTTACCTGTTAAAACACAAAAAAGTTTTTAAAAGTTAAAAAACAGAATGATTTGTATTCTCTCAGGCTCCTTGCCCATTACAGGGTATCCTGGCAACAGCAAAAAATCTCAATCTACAGTATTAGCAGATTAGCAGGACTGAATTAGGATTGAATTAGATGAAGCAGATTTCTTCCTACAACGACAAAAAAAAAACATTTTATAATTTAATACTGTTAACAGGTTCTATTTAATAGCTCAATAACTGCATGAATACTAAGCATTGCTTTGCAGGGAATAAGACATGAACTGAAGGAGGAAACAACTTTCTAGGAAAAAGTGTCAGTTCAGTGCAGCACACCAAAAGACTTATTTTTAAACCAACTTTAATTAAACATCCCCCTTTATTTCTGGGAGATAAACTTCATTACCTCGTTAAAATAAAAATGCCTTTATAATCTGCACTTGACTGTGGAACCTAACATGAATCCAGACTTTTTTTAATAAACTATTACCAATTTCATATACAGTAACATCTTCATCTAGAAGATCTGAAATACCCATTACCAGAGTTTTTTCTGTCATTGTAACTATTCTCTTGTTATATTAACATTTGATTTATCCATAAACCTGCACAGAAATAAACATCCAAGCATTAAGGATGCCAGTTATTTTTGGCATGTCTGTATAAACAGTTCAGCCAGCTTCAATTCGAAATCAGTCTAACTTCAAAAAAAACAACACAGTCCACATAGACTTACAAAGTAACCAACTGTTTTAAGACAGCACTCTTGTCACCTAAAATTCATCCTTGAGGCAACCTCTGCTTTTGATAGGTTAATTCTTTCAATGTTAAGCAAAGTAACATTAAAGAGCTTAATTAGATATCCATAACTGGCTTCCAAGTAACACTTACCTATCTGTGCTTTAGTCAATACCAAATAGGCAAGAAAACATCCTATCAATTGATGCTTCTTTCTGATGTAGCTGTTTCTTGCAGTTGTAAGATTGAGTTTCTAATATAAAAATTTACCTTCCCTTTCCACCAGTTACTGAGGGCTTTTTGATTTTGCTTTTTAGCACAGGTTTCAAGCAAGACAAGACTTCTGTTTCTTTTGGGAATATGGGTAATATTGTCAATGGGGGAAAAAAAAGTAGTAGTACTACCAACTAAGAAGGGTAGCAAATATTTGGCTGAAGTACTTCATTATTTCATGTTAGTCACAATCTAGTATTTGGCTGAAAAGCTCTGCTATCAGAGCTTGTCACAAATATATCTTCAGCTTTAAAAAAAGCCCAAACCATGCACCTCAAAAGCATTTCAAGTATTCTGCCAAAGACAAGAATGACTTAACTTTACACTTTCCATGTTAAAGATAAGAAGCTGTGTCTTCAAAGCTCTTTCTTGACCTTTGCAGATTATTTAATAGAGCATCTCTGTCAACAGAAAGGCATATACTACAAATAAATTCCTCTTGAACTAAAAGGAACTCTTGCATACTAGTTTTAAAAATCACCCAATAAAAGGGGTTTTTTTTCTTAGCTTTGTTAGGGCTAGTAAGTTTTGTGGCTTGAAATACTATGATGATGATTATCTCCAACAGTTCTGGAACCAGAAGCCATCACATTTACATTTTATTCACAATGGCACAGACTCCAAGCCTTACTGAACACAAAGACTAAACAGCTTCCTCTAAGGCTATTTTAGTAACAAATATACATATTAACTGAAGGTCAGTGTAATACATTGACCATAATACTTTCAAAGGTCACATGCCTTTTTCATCCTTAGACCTTGCGCTCTACATGTCAAGCGGATCTGCCAATCCCTTCTGAGTCAAGTGACTAACTACAGCAGAAAAGGTAAACCAGTTCAGTGGGCTTACTTTGCTTTACTAGAGTTTCCTTGGTTATCATTTCTGCATTTCAAATACACACCTATGTTCAGAAGTAGAGTTCCAAGCAGGGAAAGAACGTCACTTCCTCAATTATGTCATGTGGGAGCAAACTATGAAGTCCACTTAGTTTAATGCACTTTCAGAAGAGTTTACAAATTGTTAAGATATTATCCACAGAGATTTCAATTGCCAGTAAAACTATCCAAGCAAAAAACACTATTATTACTCCCCTTACAAGGATGTCTGATATTTCTCTGTTTGAAAAGAGAACTTCAGTGTCTGAATACCATTGTTTAGCACCAGAACAGTCAGCTTCTCAATTCAATAGAGTAGGATTACATAGGAAAATAAAAACACTAGTGTAATCAAAATTAACAAGATACTAGCAGTGCAAGTATTATAGCATACCCTGGGAACAGTGTTCCACCAGAAGCCTGCTCTGGTCAAACCAGACTTTTTCAGCCTACCTCAGAATTTACAAGAGCAGAGTGTTTGGTTTACATGACTTCCACTCAGTAGTAGAGATGGTTTATCAGCTCAGATTTTTTTTTTTCCTTTATCCATACTGCAGTCCCTTTCAGTGCCTAATCTATGCTGTGGAGGAGAACAAAGAGAAGAAAAACCACAAGAGTTCTTTCCCTAAAATAATAAGAAAAGAATCAACTGACTGGATGAAGTTCAAGTCCAGCAATATTTCATCCACACTAACATGGTACTTCTGTCAGAGAGAAGTGGGGCCATGATAAAAAATATCAAAAATTTAAACCTAAAGATAAGATGCAAAGGCAGGATGGAAGCATTGCAATGTATACATATTATACTCAAACATAAAACTATGACAACTCATCACGACTAATAGAACATACCCATGCTCATGTTAATCTGATGTACCTGAAAAACAAAGCAAGGCACAACTATCCAAGGTAGCATCCATCTTCACGTGAAGTGCAACAGCATGGTAGAGCTGGTTCTACAGTCTTACCTGACGAATTTACACTTTTTAGATAGAGAATTTACCCGCTATGTGACCAGCTGTCATAAACAGGGCTAAAAAAGTTTTATTAATTCTGTATGGACTGGAACATGTCTACTTCTAAAACCATTCCCATGCATCTCTTGGGCAAACACTGAAACTAAGCAGGTGTCTCTGCTTACAGAAACCAATACAACATTTGTGCATCCTGGTAAAAAAGTGCAAGAACTGCAAGCTACTGAATCATGCTGCTCTTACATTAACTCGTTCCATGCATTCAAAACAGTAACTTATACAACCTACTATATCTGAAATAAAGTTGCCACATAAGACTAGGTTTTTGCGATGTAGAAAAACACAGTAAAAAAATTCCAGCTTCATTATGTAGGCCCCACAACCCCATCATGGGGACAGTTTGACATAATCACTAGCAGAACACCAGGATTTCTTCAGGAACAATAAAGGTGCCTGGACCACAATTAAAAGTGGGAAGCACAGGCCACTGCATGGTTTAGTTCTATTCCCTTTTTGGGCCATACTGTACCCATAACAAGTACAAGTGCTTTTATTAACACTGGGCTTAAGTTAAAAAAATAGCATTTTTTTCCCCCCTTTTCCACTGGCTTATTGGCCCAGAAAGATTCCCCAGTGAAGTTACAATCTCAGAACACAAAACTGTTTAATGTTAACGCTCAAGGCAGAGTGCTGTGAAATCATCATTTAAGACTCATCATTGTTCCTTACCCCACCTCTCCAAATGTCTGGTGGGAAAAATAATACCCTGTCCTCCTTAGAACACTCGTACCTTAGGGCTTACTACAGAAGTTAAACAAGAACATCTTTTCCCAAAAACTTCTATTTAAACAACCCTTTGAACTTAGTATGCTTAGAGGGCACATTTGTATGCTGAAATGTCACCATCCACACTCAGAATGAGGACCAGGATTGAAATTCCACCCAAGCTCTGACAGGAGCACTATAAGAGTCTAAGCTGGCTACGCAAAGAAGCCCTGCACTAGCCCTTGCTGTGCAGTCTCCCTGTCGGCTCCCCAACACTAGTCAAACTTCTGCCAAGACATTTCCAAGTGAAAAATGTACTTTATGAAATGACAAATGCAGTTGGTGGAAGAAGGGAAGGAGTTTTTCTGCCAAGTCCACATGCTGAAACAGCTCAAAAGTGCTATCACCAGGGCCAGCATGGCCAAGGAAGAGGGAACACCACCATTAGGGTCAGGGCAACCAGGATTTGTCTCTTCCATCTTTGCCCCAAATTCTATCACCTTAGGCCTGCTGCATGGTTGCAGAGGAAAAGTTCTCATGAATTTGATGATAAATAAGAACAAGACATGTAAGGCTGAATTTGGACAATTCAACATCAGTTCTACTGTTCTCAACCACCTGATAATCTGCAAGTATAGGAATTCAGGACTCACACTACAGCTGTGGAAATGTAAAAAAAATCAGTAATGCTGACCAACTGAGTCAGCAGAACACTTTTTTGTTTGAACATTTAAGGAAAAGCTATTGTAACTTAAGGAGACAACCTTAAGGTTAAATATAAGAATTTTAGCAGAGGTTTCTTAAGCATTTATTCTATTCTGTCCCAGTTAGGACTCTCAAAGTGTGTGGGTTTGAATATTTTTTTTTTTACAAGTCTGAGACACTACCATTAGATCACAGGGATACAGTTACCATGGCTGCACTGGTGCTGTGCATGACTTGAGCCACAGCTTTAACTTTCAGCATTTCACCCACTCTGCCCCAAACAGATGGAACATTGCTGAAAAAAAGCAGGCTGGAGATGAGAGGACTACTGCTTTAACATGCTTACCAACACTTGGCAATAGTATGATTAAGAGTTCCCTAAGGTAGTACCAAAAGCAGTGCTATTAGAAGGTAATACAGCTGCATCAGACACTGTGGGACCAAAGCTACTCAGTCCAGTCTCTCACTTCCCTTAATTAACCCAAGTACAACAGCATGCTAACCGGCCACCCAGCTTCTGAACCCAAATCACTACTTGGCATGGCACACTGAACAAAAGCATATGCATAACTGACTTGGACATTTCTAGCAAGGCACTGTAGTGTACCATGCAAACATACCTATTTTCTCTAAACAACTTTTAACTGCTCAGATAAACAAGTTCATCCTCCTCCTCGCCACATTGATGAGACATTGAAAGTTGGATGCATACCAAATTTCAAGGTGCATCTATGGAGGTAGAAAAAAGCTGCTTACTTCAGCAACATCTAATCAGAACACCAGAGTGTTCTTTCTGTATGGACAGTGCATTCAAGTCTATTAAGAGCTTTCTTTTTTATGCAAAAATCTTAGTCTTGTTAAAAAAGGTACTTAAGATCATTTGCAGTTCAGAAATGGAAGTCAGCAGCCTCTGGGAGCCTGCCAAAGTTTTGAAGCATGGCTAGCTTTACTTTTCCGAAATACTCAGCATACAAAACTAAGGAAAAACTGCTTTGAATTATAAGAATACACCAAATATCACCTAGATTTAATTACTACAATTTTTATTTGGGTATATGCAAAAATAAGTTCTAGAAATTAGAAACCCATCAAAATAACGAAAGATCACTAGCAAAGCATTTTGCACATAAAAGAGTGAAGTGGCTATTAAGTTAATATTAATCTTTCTTCCCCCTTCCCCAACCCCCAGATAATTTATATTTTGGAGCAAACTACTTCGGTAACCTGAGTTTTGCTGTGCTGCATTTTACAAACTATGCACATTGCAATTACATCATATTTTTCAGGCGCAGATGCCTCTAGTGCCTCCGCTGAACAGATTACGTTTTCCCAATGGAACTCTCCTATTTTGGTGGACAACACTAGAAAAATCAAGATTGCCTAACAGAATAAGCCACTTTCTTCCAACTGCAAGACGCACCCTACTTACGAAGAGAAAGCCACAGCTTTATACAGAAATGACCAACCTACTCTGTTTTCTCCGTAATCTTCAAAATTATCTTTTTAAAGCTCTACTTCAGTGCTTCTCTCTGGAACATCAGAAAAGGACATTTGTTACACAGTGCCTTTCAAAACTCTACTGTAGTTGTAAGTGGCAAACTACAGAGCAAGTCTACCTCAATGATTTAGTAGCATTTCTTAAGAAAATTGCTTTCAAAGGGAGATTACTTTCATATTCCAAGTCTTTACACTTCAGTGGTCATCACCTGTGCAATACTGTAAGCGCACTAATATATGCATGCAAACAGAGTTTAAAAAAGCCATTCAAGCAACACACCACAGTTTAGGGATACAACATTGTTTCAGAATGACCCTTATTTCAATTGGCTATGTTTCCGCTCTCATTTTCTTCATGCCATTTCAAGACAGGGCTACATAGTAATTCACCAAAATACTTCTAGCATCCATTCATTCCCATAAATCCCTTCTCTACCTACCAATATATCTGTGAACAGCTTTCTCCCACTACAGGAAGAGATCTCAACTTTCACCAAGAAGTGTTACTTTAACTAGGATTTACTGAAATAACAATGTTATAATTAGTTCAAGTGCAAGACAAATAGTTGCCAAAAACCACACCGATACTTTATAGTAACTGAAAACTACATTGATACTTCTGTGCCCTATGCCTACTCAAGGGATTTGAGGAACAAAATTTCAAAGAAAGCAAGCAATTTTAAATGCTAGCTCAGAACTTTAATTAAAATGGTAAATTTTATTTATATATAATTTATAACAGCATTACATGATTTAGCCCTAAAAAGCAATACCTTGCTGAGCAGAAACTTAAGTCAAATTACTTAAGACCTGAACTTAAGTCTTACACTGGTTTTGCCTGGGATAAAGTTTTCTTCACAGTAGCTAATATGGGGCAACGTTTTGGATTTGTGCTAGAAACACTGTTGATAATACAGGGATGTTTTCATTACTGCTGAGCAGGGTTTACACAGAGTCAAGGCCTCTTCTGCCTCTCACTCCACCAGCAAGTGCTCTCGGGGTTACACAAGATGCTTAGAGGGGACACAGCCAGGACAGCTAACCCCAACTGGCCAAAGGGATGTTCCATACCATATGACATCATGCTTAGCATATAGAGCTGGGGGAAGGAGGGGGAAGGAGGGGGAAGGGGGAGATGTTTGGAGTGATGGTGTTTGTCTTCCCAAGTAACCGTTACGCATGATGGAGCCCTGCTTTCCTGGAGGCGGCTGAGCACCTGCCTGCCCATGGGAAGCAGTGAAAGAATTCCTTGCTTTGCTTGCATGCACAGCTTTTACTTTACCTATTAAACTGTCTTTATCTCAACCAAAAGTTTTCTCACTTTTACCCTTCCAATTCTCTCCCCCATCCCACCAGGGGATAGTGTGCAAGTGGCTAGGTGGTACTTAATTGCCAGCTGGGGTTAAACCATAGCAGCCTTCTGTCCTTTTAAGTAACGTCTTAGGTTCCACACAGATTTTGTCAAATAAGCCTTATCTCCATTCCATAAAGTCATGTCACTAGTGTGGCAAGTGGCACAGAAATTAACTTAGTTTAAAATGCTTGAAAGTCTAGAAACAAAAGTTTACAGGTGGTTTATCGGCAATTAAAAAATAAAGAGACAACTTCATCTCTTTGCCTCTCCAACTTTATTTTCAACTGCCAGTTTGCTTTTCGTTTTGGGTGGATGAATTCACTGGCTGTTGTTTGCAGTTTTTCCTATAATTAAAGAAAAAATTGAGATCACTTCTCTCTACAAAAACCCACTTAACAGTAAAACACATTTACCATTTTTACTTGCATTCTGCTGCTTAGTAGTTCCACTATATAACATCATAGTTACCAATTCACATATCCAGGGAAGACCTTAATCTTCACAATCTCCAATAAATTAAAGAAATTATAGACCTTGAGATAACCTGTAATCCCTCCCTCTCATGAAGACAAGATCAGTACCAGATACAATAGAAAATTTGTAACTCTATCAATAATTTCATTCTTGGCTGCATGGGGCTACAACTTCAACGTGGGAGGGGAAAAACACAACACCACTGCATTCTA
Source organism: Phalacrocorax carbo (assembly GCF_963921805.1). Taxonomy (NCBI): domain Eukaryota; kingdom Metazoa; phylum Chordata; class Aves; order Suliformes; family Phalacrocoracidae; genus Phalacrocorax; species Phalacrocorax carbo. The sequence continues at coordinate 50,542,242 of NC_087517.1, forward strand.
GTCTCCAGCCTTACAGCTAGCATATTTTTCTGAGGAGTGAGAGTTAAACTTCAGAATTTCCAAGTTCAAAGAAGGGGAGGATTAGACCAGTGTATTTCAAAGAAAAAGCTATCGTACTAGCATTAACATCATTGCTTTCTGTTATGCCCTAAAAGGAAGCCAGTTTCCTATAATGAAAAAGATAGACACCCACAGGTGTTTCCTATACTAGAAAAAGATATCAAACAACCTATATGCTTTTCAGGCTTTGAATCTTTTTTTTTTTAGACACCCACATACAGAAGAGATTCACAGAATCACAGGTTGGAAGGGACCTCAGGGATCATCTAGTCCAACCTTTCTCAGAAGAGCACAGTATAGACAAGATGGCCCAGCACCCTGTCCAGATGACTCTTGAAGGTATCCAACCACCTCCCTGGGGAGATTATTCCAATAGTTGACTGTCCTCACTGTGACAAATTTCACTCTGGTGCCCAATCGGAATCTCCCCAAGAGCAACTTGTGTCCATTCCCCCTTGTCCTCTCCATGTGACTCCGTGTAAAAAGGGAGTCTCCAACTTCTTTGTAGCTGCCCCGTAAGTACTGGCACATGGTGATGAGATTCCTTTCTAAGCCTCCTTTTCTGCAGGCTGAACAAGCCCAGTTCTCCCAGCCTATCCTTGTATATCAGGCTTCCCACTCCTTTGATCATCTTGGTTCAGAAATTTTTTTTTTGCCTGCCTTCAATGTCTCATCTCTACAATTCCAATTCGGGAAACTAAGTTCCCTATTCAGTATCTGCAGAGTTAGTGATTAATTTTTATTTATAAAGTGCATTTTTGAAGCACAGCATCCAAGCTAGGTGTGGCTGCTTCTTTAAAAATAAATAATACTTAAATACAGCAGGAGAGCATACTGGACCAGACACCCACAGGAGAAAAACCTATATGCCCATCTATGACTGAAATCATTTTAATAGACAACTGCACCTGGCACAACTACTGAGAAATAAAAACAGGTAAACATCTCTAATGGGTTGAGAAAGAGTAAAGTTGTAAGTTCCAACCCCAATCACACATTACTGGTCTCACAGTGAAATTTATAAACTGTTGGATTATAAGTGACATTAGAAGAGAACCTTAGCCCAGAAAACAAAGCTACAGAATTACAGACACAGCTTTCAAAATCTGATGGCAGAACAGATCCCTTTTAAATGGGGACATACATCCCATAACATCACTAGTAAAGCAACAAGAAGGACTCAGTATGTCAAAAGGAATTCTAAAGTTTTGCGAGCATCTAACAGTTAATTAAAATTAAGCACTGAATGCTACTGACTCACAGCCATGACAATTATCTTTTCTTACAACCTGCAGAGGTCAACAAGTTGTGCAGTGGTCTTATACCATCTTTCACCAACTACTGGATTTCTAGCTGCACTGCCTTTAAACTTTCCTCCACTTCCCTTCTTTGAAGCACAACTTGTTAAGAAGACAGCACACTAATCATTACAGTAAAGGCAAGTACCATGAAAATACACATTTACATTTTTATGTTGACCATTAAGAACTGCAGACCACTCACTAATGTTATCTTTATCACCTCCTTCAGACGACAAATTTCATCTAAATACAATGTTCAGCATACAATATTTTTTTGCCATTAATGTGGCTTGAAGCTATAACAAAGAGCCCATCATCAGCATCAAGTACACACATAGAAGGATCCTTTGATGAACGCTTGCTTGTCACAGTCAAAAGGAAGAGCTGACTACTTCACAGCCAGTTCAGTCTAATTTCTAGAGGTGTCACTCTCAGGCAGGGAAAAAAACAACACTTAACAAAATTAGCCCTCAGAATTGCCATGAGCAGTAACAAATTCCTCCTTCATAACCTCCAGAAAGAACACAGGAGGGTAAACACAGAAGATGGGAATACAACCCCTACACTGTCACAATTTTCAAATGGACTTCTATCTGGAATGCATGCTGAACAATATCAACACAAAATGGAAGTTAGTTTCCTGTAGATACAAGCCACTTACAACATCAGCAGGAAACCCACCTACCCAGAAGTGGGTCTGCTCCTGCCACCACTACAGCTTTGTTTTAGCAGTCTCTAAACTTTCCACCTTTTTTTCAAGATGTTTGGTGACAGCAGCTAAACTTCTCAAACAAATGTAATTCATTACTTAGTATTTTCTAGAAGAGTTAGCCTCCAAAGACACTTGGATATCTAGCAAGTCTGTCAAGGCAGTAACAGAAGTAGTAATGTGAATTATTGTAGTTCAAACCAGTCCTAAAGCTTCCAGCTGAGCTCTTTAGACTGGAGGCTGGTCAAAGTAGTACATGGTAAGAACGAACCAAATATGAAGTGAGACCTACATCTGCTTTAAAGGTAAGGTTACTGTGCATTTCAAAAAAAGAAGAGTTTTCCACCAAGACCTTGCCTATGATTTTTGCCCTAGTGTAACTCTCAGGAAAAAAAACCCTCAAAGAAAAAAGCTCCACAAGGCTTGATTTCCACTATACTTACACAAAAGCAAATCGCATTGTATTTTTGCAGTTTCTATATGAGAAACACTAACTGTATAACCACTCCGGTACAAAGACACAAAATTCCACCCTGTGGTAGCAGTGGCTGATACTCCTTTCACAATGCAAGTGGCATTGAAGTAATATCAATTTGTAGCAAACCAAGCCTTTAGAAACATCTATTACTCTCTTGTTTTCTGCTCAATTTCAACCACTCAAACCAGTTACAGTACAATAAAGAAAAGATGTAGTCACATCTGTACTAGCATTGCCTACAAGCCACCATATAAAGTACTACTTGGAATTGTATTAACTTGTTTTTGATTAATTTATCAGTTAGGGCACTACTACGAGTGAGAAGTATGCATCACCTAACCAGGGACTAGGGTCTTATGCATAGATTTACAGAAAGTGTCTTCCTCTCTACTATTAGTTTGGGAAATAATGAGATTCATTCCTAAAACCTCTATAAGTTAAACCTGCACAATAGAATCTTACTTTATATACTTGGATCCAGTTAGAAGTTCTGCCTATGGTCACTGAAGGAAGGGACTGTGCCACTGCATAGCAGGGGTACAAGAAGCCTAGGATACTCTTGAAATATAATAACAATGAGAACGCTTTTAGTCCTGGAATTGCTATATTCTAGAACATATTTAATAAACCGAGGGAAAAATACACTAGTTTTCACTTTAAAAAAAAATTGAATTTTCCATCCTCAATCCCAACCATGTTTTGTTACCAAACTAGAAATCACATGGCCTTTTCAGAATCCTCACCCAGGACCTGCTTGGTCATCATAAAAAGGCTTATGTTTAACATTATCTTTTGGCACAACTGACAAGAGTTGGCCTACAGTCTTTGACTGCTTATTTTCCAGAAGAGCCAGTGGACACAGGATGGAGACTATATACTTCATGTTCCTTGCAGATGCACAACTTAGACTGTATATAAACACTTATCATCTCATTAAAAATGAAATGGGAATGCTCTCAAAAATTCCGCCAAGGAAACTAACCCTCAAATCTCACTATGGGGTGGGTTATGCTTGTGCATACATACATGTTTTTTACTCATTTCCACCTCCCTTCATATCTTTAACCAAATCCTCACTACCAATTTCATAGATGATCTTAGCTGTTTTGCCAAGATGCCTAACAACATATTCAATATGTTGCTGAACATGAGCCAGCAGTGTGGCCAAGGCGGCCAACAGGGGTAGGGAAGTGATTGTGCCCCTGTACTTGGCACTGGTGAGGCCACATCTCACATACTGTGTTCAGTTTTGGGCCCCTCACTACAAGAAACACATTGCCCTTCTCTGGACACACTCCAGCAGCTCAAGGAAGCTGATGAAGGGTCTGGAGAAGAAGTCTTATGAGGAGAGGTTGAAGGAACTGGGGATATTTGGTCTGGAGATGAGGAGGCTGAGGCGAGGCCTTATCACTCTTTACAGCTTAAAGGAGGTTGTAGCAAGGTGGGTGTTGGTCTCTTCTCCCAAGTTACTAGCGATAGAACGAGAAGAAATGGCTTCAAGTGCCATCAGGAGAGGTTTAGATTGGATATTAGGAAAAATCTCTTCACCAAAAGGGCTGTCAAGCATTGGAACAGGCTGCCCAGGGAAGTGGTTAAGTCACCATCCCTGGAGGTATTTCAAAGACATGTAGGTGTGGCACTTAGGGACATGGTGTAGTGGTAGATTTAGCAGTGTTAGGTTTATGTTTGGACTCAATCTTAAGGATCTTTTCCAACCTTACCGATTCTATATACCACCACTCCAGCAGAGTGTATTACAGCTTCATAGTTCCGTACAGCTGTACGTTGAGGTCCTTTTGGTATTCTTTTCCACTGCGGGCATGTGACATATTGCATAGATTCTGGCACTAAGCATCCCATTTTAAGCCTCATGGAAGAGGAAAAGATACATTCATTTAACAGGATTAGGGGGATGAGTATACAGAGTAACTGCAAGAAGAAAGAATAGTCAGAGGGGTGGGTCATTGGGAACTTTTTCACCCATTCCAAATCACATATACCACCTCAAACACGCTTCTTGGCACTTCATTAAATAAACAAAGATCATAAAGAGTCTTCTATTTTACAGTAACAGATTTTTTCCCAATATTGTGTGAAGAACTATTCCACAAACAAGCAAGCTGTTAACAGCTTATACCAAATGTCTTCCTGATCCTAGCAATTCAGTCTATCCCGTTTCCTGAGAAGTGTCCCAAGCTAGCTATAGAGCTGCATATAATATCCAAGAGTAGAAAAACATTTTACTTTAGTTGCTTAGTAGCATATGGTTTCTAAAACAGATGCTGGCACCCTGACACACCACAAAAACACAATTAAACATGCTAGACAAAGCTTTCAACACTATGTTCACATTCTCTACATATTTTCTGATTGATCTTTCAGGCTTGCCTCCCACCCAAAAAAATATACCAGGATCAAATGTGATCACCAAATAGTTTACAGAGTTCTTTGCTCTCTTCCTCCAACTTGACAAAATAAGATGAGACAAACAAGACATTATTTCTCATTTATCCCTACTTGTTTTATTATTGTGGAAAGTTTTGCCAAAACTAATGGCTCCATATCTTGCTCTTAGGACAACCCAATCAGACATCTGGTCTTCTAGAATTTGGATGTGGTGTCTACTTTGAGGTAATACATTACTCCTAAATCTGGCACTGAAACAACAGAGTACACAGCAATCTTTAGGGTCAGAGATGAAGGTGCTACTATGAGAGCCGAATCTAGATGGTAGACAATATGTTTAAGACATCCTACCTTACTACAGAAACAGATCGCTAAGCTCATACTAGTGCCTCTTCTGTCCAAGCAGAAAAGCTGTTTCCATCATAACTTCCAAAGGCCGTAAATTAACACAGTTAGGTGTGAGAAGTGAATATGCAAGCTTCCTACTAATGAATATATTGTGTAGTATGCTGGAACACTGAAAGTGAAGACTCAAAGTGTCTTATTTCAATATACTGATACAGAGTGATCTTAACTGCAGTTTTAATATTTCAAGGCTTTTTAAGCTCTTTGTCAAAAGGGGACATCAATGGAGAGAAAGGAAATTGGACAAGACACTTCTTCAAAGGGTTTCTCCCTTCTGACTGTTTCAATCCCATACTGGTTGTTTTTCAGTCAGCTCTTCTGCATTTCATAGTACATGTATTTCAAGCTTAAGCTGAGTAGAGAAGCAAAGCTGTTGAGACATAACAAGACAGTCCCCTCTATAACCATCTGTTAATACCAACTACATACATAATTTTCTGCTTTAATACTGCTAAATTCGGATTCCGTTCTATTAATTCACTTTAATTTCACACTTAGAAAATCATCTTATTGGTATATGGGCCATAGCATCACCTCTGTTAAGCGCCAGAGAAGGGTTCTGAAGGAAACAGTCACATTTTCTCACTTTAGCTAGTCAACAGAAGTAGAGCAAACAGTTTCCAAGCAGTATTGCAAAGAGAGATACAAACTATTTAATATCTTTAATTCCATAAGGGAATAATAATGGCTAGTTGATTTATACTTAAAAGAATCCAAAGATATGGCAGTCACAGCATTTTACATATAAATCTAACTTGCTTGCAAGGAAGCTATAATGCACTGCCTTAAAGACATTCCCGTTAAACAGGCTGCTTTTCCCAAGTTTCTAAACTACAACTTCCACTTTCATTCAGTGTTTCCCTTAAGTTCATTGTAAACAGGCCTCTTCAGCAATTCTTCTGGCCAAAATAAAGTCTTCTAGTAGTATTAGAAGATAAATTACTTTAGTAACTCAGGAAGTGCAGGACTCAATACTGCATAGGCATTCTGCTTTTCACACAGAAAGCAAATGAGAAGCATCACCTACGTTCAAGCAATATCATAGATGGAGGAAACAAATTACTTAGGTGAACAAGTACTTAGAACTACAAACTGTCAAGAAATAAATGCGGACTGGATATCAAATTTGCATTAAGTCTCATTAATAAGTTATATATTGAAAGATAAGCCTGTAGTGTTCTTTTATATTTGTATAATAAAGACTCTTGCAAGTTACAATTAGCCCATGCCTCACTACTGAAAACATAAATAACACAGAGCTAAGTAACTACACACTCTTACTAGAATGTATGTTGTACCAAAAATACACACTGCCGTTCAAATAACTGCAGTAATCTATTTGGAAAACTGAAACAGGGAGAATTCCCATCTTTCAGCATTTCAGAAAAAATATAAAGCAGCACACATGTATTTATGCAGTTCACAAGGTACTTTATATGCCACCTGGAAATTTTAAACCAGCTTAATATTCATCAGTGTACACTGTTGGAGTACATTTAGACTCCTTCCACTGAAGGAGATTTTAAACTTAAGTAATATCACTAGCAGTAATACAACCTTTCATTTTTAAGTTGTCAACACCTCACAAGGAACAGTTCCTAGAGCTATCCACCCACTTCTAAGTTTTCTGTATTCTTCCACTCAGAGCACTTTTTAAAATAGCAACACACCTATTCAAAGTATCCTGCTGTTCCAACTTAAATAACGTTTATCCTGACAAAGATGATCTTTAGCCCCAGTTGTATTTGTCATACAAGACACAAAACTACAACACTAATTCCTTCTTACACTTCAAGAAGTTCTTGGCAACTAAAGCAAAACAAAACCAATAGAACTGGCAGATTCAAAGTCAGATTTTGCCAAATGTATTTAACAGCAGTTAAAGCTTACCCAAACACTGCTATGCTCTTAAAAATATTCTAATTGAAAGAAGCTGCTTTGTTAAAAAATACAAACAAAACACACACAACCTACCCCCCCCCCAAAAAGAAACAAACAAACAAAAAGATTTTAAAAAGGGCAGTGCCCTCACAGAAATACTGAGACACTAATTTTAAAGAAGAAAAGTGAATGCAAAATTAGCTATCAGCGAAGCTTATCTGTTTTATTAGCCGAAAAATAGCAGTGACCAGAATAAAGTTCTGTAAGTTACAGCAGCAGCACAAGTGCCTGCCGGGAGACGGAGCAGCGCAGGCCGCTTCCCCTATCTCGACAAAACACCCAGTTCAGAGCCCCTCCGGTCCACCGGGGAACGACGCGCCGCCCGCCACCCCCCGCCGCTCCGCCCCGCGCCGCGCCCGGCCGCCAGCACCCCGCGCCCGAAAGCTGCGGTGGAAGGGCAGCGGCCTCCCTACCCCCCCCCGGCCGGCTCCCCACCCGGGGCGAAGCGACACAGACGCCAGGAGGCGGCTCCGGAGCAGCTGCCAGAGAACCGAGCGTCACGACCGCGGGAAGAAAGAGGCGGCGGACGGGCAGAGCTGCCTCCGGAGTGGCGCGGGCCTTCCCCGCCGCGCCCAGGCCCGCGGCACCCCGCGGGACACCGCGCCTGGCCGGGGGACCGCGGGCTCAGAGGGGGCGTGTGAGAGGGGGACTCCGCGCACAGCAGCCCCCGGCCTGACCACGCCAGGCCCTGCATGAGGAGTGTCCGGAGCCCCCCGCGCGGAGGTGAGCCAGGCCCCAGCCGCCAGTGGAGCGCCGGCCCACTCCCGAAGCGGTGGCGGGGAGAGCTCGCCGCTATCGTGGCCCGTACCTCGGCAAGCGCGTCCTCCCCCGCCACAGGCCCCCGGCTGCCTCCACTCAGGCGGGAAAGCCACCGCTCGCCACCATCACCGACGCTCCAAGATGGCGGACATATCAGCTCCTGCGAGCCCTCCTCTCGCTCCGCCCCACTTGCCAATCATATGGCCCCGACACCACCCTCCTCCTCGGCTCGCCCCTTTCTATTGGGCGATGTGCGGAACCCGGCCTCTCACTGGCAGTCCGGCGGGTGTCAGTCACTCAGCTGCGCGACTGCAACAGGGTTGAAAGGGGATGGGGACGGGCTCTCGGCTTCCTGCTGGCCAGTCAACGCAAGGGGCGGGTGCATCTCGCTTCCCAACTTAGCAACAAGGTAACGTCACCCTGACAGACATTTCCCTCGCCCAATAGAAGGAGCAGGTTCCTTTTAAAAATAAACCCTTTGCACCCAATCCAGAGCTGAGGCGCTCGGAGCCGGCAGGAGGCCGCGGCAGGAGGGGATGGGAGCTTGTGGTGTCAATCTCCTCGTAGCCTTACCCCTGTGCCTCGCCATTGGCTAGCCCGTGGAGCCACGCCCCTCGGGGGGCAGTGCGGGCGCCAAACTGCCTGACAACAAGCCGGCGGCGCGCGGGGAGGGGGAGGGAATGTGCTAGTGAGGAGGGGAATTAGCTCAAATGGTAGAGCGCTCGCTTAGCATGCGAGAGGTAGCGGGATCGATGCCCGCATTCTCCACAAGCAGGACTTTTTTCTTTTCTAAGCCTCCTCCGATTGAAAACTCGCGTGATAAACAGTTTAACAGGTGGCTTCGCGTGCCTCACAACTGGCAAAAAAAACCACCCACGATGCAGTCTTTCTTTGTTATGGAGGCATGAACATATTCCAGCCAGTCAGGGTACCTGCTGCCTTCCCTTATGAAGCCTCATATATTACCTCTGCCCAAAATGGTGGTGACCCCTCTTGCTGCTGGCCCCTAACCCTCAGAGCAGCCATCCAAGTTTCAAAATATCGCTGGCAGGATGACATCCCCATCCCTGGAGGACACCACCCAGCTGTGGTCAATAGCCCTTCACCTGTAGACAGCAAAGCTGGTTTTGGTGGGCTTTTGCCTGTTTTCAAGGTGGTTTTGACTAGTTTTCACTCTGTGTGGCTCTTGAAGAGCTGGGGTGGACTGCTGGTTAAAGGCAGCACCACCAGCAAAGTGGGGGGTGCCAAAAATGTCTGGTTGCACCCTGGGGCAGCAATACTGGCCTGGTCGCCACCTGCAACTATTTTTGGTCCCCCTCCCCAGACCCACCTTGGTTTTGGGTCCCCCTCCCAGGGGGAGGGATTGTGCAGCCGAAGGCAGCTCTGTTGAGCCTGAGCCACCATGCCTCCTGACCCAGCATGGCAGTTCTGCCCTTCACATTTTGTGTGCTTGTTTGTGTTAAAGTTTAGGGTTGTCGATGATGGTTATGTATATAAAATGTCTGCCTATTTGTGATTTAAGGTGTGTGGAGGGGCCACCATGCAGAGAGGGGAGTCACCTCCTAGAGCAAAGGGAGACAGCCTGTCTGCAAGTCCCAGCTCCCACACCTCCTGTCTTCTCCATATCTCTTCCCAATATAGTAACAGAGCCAGGAAAGCCTGTTGTTTTCCTTATCAGTTGACATCATGGACCTGTAAAACACCCTTTCTCGGAGGCTTGCTCCATCAGGGCACTGAGGCACCATGACAGCGTAGCATTAGCAGCTTTTCATCAATGTGTGCAAGCAAGTAGCTGAAGGGTGTATGGTGCAGTCCAGGCTCACCAAAGCTAATTTTCCATCATGCTAGCATTTGCCTTGCTCATTATGAGGGTAGCATGTACTTTCTGTGAACGGTGGCAGAGAGCTCTGTTTTGTAATGGGTAAGTGTTGGGTTGATGGTTGGACTTGATGATCCTAGAGGTCTTTTCCAACCTTAATGATTCTATGATTCTAAGTGTGAATCATGCAAGAGGTGATTTTTTTTTTTTTTTTGGTATTTACATATACTTGTTCTGACAGTTACTGGTCATAATATGCTTAAGAAGAGAAATAGGTATGTCATAGTGAAGGCAAGTATTTATTTACAATGGGGGAAGAAACAACAGAGCTGAAAGGATAGTTTAGTGATAGGGTAGTTCTTTCAGGCACCTCACGTGAGCACATTAAAACTGCAGAGTAGCACAGATCGCTGTGTTTATTTCATTTACTAAAGGAAGGGGAAAGTAATACATTTCCTTTACTTCATTGTGGATCAGCAATCTAGGATAAAGCAACTCCACTTTGAATAATGTACCTTCACATCTTTCACCTGCTCATCTGACATACAAATTTAAGCTCAGTACAGATGTACTTACATTTTACTGCAAATCAGTGAGCAAGTCATCAAATCTGCTCCCATTAAAACAAAATTATTGGTATTACAAAGAGACATAAATATTGAGGTGCTGCTGCAGAGAGCAGCATCTCTTTCAGGAGGGAAAAACAGTGAGTAAAGCAAGACACAGGCTCAAATCTTGGGCTGCAAGAGTAGGTTCTTAATGGGAGCCTTTCTCTGCATAAAACATCTTCAAGTTGTTTTGTGGGAAAAGGGAAGACGTAATAGGTAAAGTTGTGTGCTTATCTTTCTGTGTGTACCCTCCTTTTCAGAGTAAGGACTGAATTTTGCCTGCAGATCAGAGGGAATCCACATCTTCCACTTCACACAGGCGTTGTGTTCAGGAACTTTAAAGTAGGATGTAGACTACTTGGGGTTCCTCTGGTTTTTATTGCTTTAAATCCAGAAAGGCAGGTTAAGATGATTGCTTCTGAAGAAAAGGTAGCGATCAGATTTGTAATAGCTGCAAACAGGCTAACATGTCCTGGCCTTTGTGCTTTGTCCAGGCACTCACACAGCAGAAACTCTTGCCAGCTGCTCAGGTGCTTGGTTTCATAATGCCTATTGCATAAAAGGCTGGACATGGCATCAGCTTTCTTTTTGTTCCTACGTCTTTCCTTCCAGTTGACTAAGCTTTGGCTCCTGTGCTTTCTGTAGGCATTACTGGTTCTCCCAAAGATTGAGTCACAGAATGCTTTACCCTACTAAGAGCAATCCTTGCTCATGTTACCCTTCAGCATACGACAGCACATCCTTATTTCACAAAACCTCTGTGAACAGAAGCCCTCCCCAAGCTGTGGGCCCAGTGGGTTGCTTCCATTAGAAGATTGTTGGCTGCCAGCTCAGATCATGATCTTCTTATTCTGCTTGAATAAGTTAGTAGAGCTGCAGCAATTATGGGTGCATGTGATCTTAATGTGTTGCAAACACAGGGTAAAAATGCAGCAGCATGAAATGTATTTGCTGATTCACAGAGTTGCACAGTTAGGTCTCCGAGTGTAGAGCCTGTTTTTTTCATTTTCATGCAAGCAGATTTATTTAGTAAAATTTACAAAAAAAGTGTTTATCCTCAAAACAATCAACATGAAATGGGCCATTGTTTCTTTTTTCCATTATTTCAGCCGGTGCTAGGTCCAGAAAGCTCTCTAGACTATATTTGTTCCACATTTATTTTCGCTGTCTCCTTTTTCTTTTCTTTCACTGTGTCTGTTGTTTTGGTTTCGTTTGTTTATGTCATGCCACTTGCTCGTTCTAGCAGTTAGTACTTGCACTGCCTACAGCAAATGGAGATTTCACAATATAAATCGTATAGAGGCAGTTCTGGTTGTGTTGTCAGTTGTCAATGACAGTCTGTAGGAAAGACATTGCACTGGAAACTGTGAGCAGGGACATAATAGCAAAGAATGGTCTATGGGTTTAAATAATGGATAAATGAGAGTATCATGTTAAATGGCATTCTCAGGACAAGCAACTAGGTTGTTAAAAGTATGATGGAATTATAACCTTTAGCAAGCACCAGAGGCAGTATCTGGAGAGGTGATTAATAGTTTGAGTACAGAACAGCTACTACAGTAAAATAGTTAACTACCTAGTATAGTTTCCACAAGCATAAAGCTTGTCTTCACAAT